>NC_057355.1:24336666-24662500 GCF_016509475.1 Prionailurus bengalensis
AACACAGAGAAGAAGACAGTGACTTAGGCAAAATGCCAAGACAGAGGAATTCATCCCATAAGATAAAACAAGAGAAGGTGACAGCCAGAGATGTAATCAAAACAGATATAAGAAATATGTCTGATGGTGAATTTAAAGCAACAACCATGGGGATACTCACTGGTCTTGAGAAAAGCATATGAGACATCAGGGAGACCCTTACTACAGATATAAAGAATTAAAAACCAAAAATGAAAAATGTGATAACTGACATTCAAAACTGACTAAATATAATGACCACAAGGATGGAGAAGCAGAGGAATGGATAAGTGATGAAGAAGACAATATAATGAAAAATAATAAAGCTGAAAAAAAAAGAGAGAGAAAGAATGATTATGGAACACAAGAGTAGACTTAGTCAACTCAGTGACTCCATCAAACACAATAACATTTGTGTTATAGGAGTCTCAGAATAAAAAGAAAGATAAAGAGGGCATAAAATTTATTTGAGAAAATAATAGCTGGAAATGTTCCTAATCTGAGGAACAAAAGAAAATCCAAATCCACGAGGCTCAGAGAACTCTTATTACAATCAACAAAAGCAGGCCAACCTTAAGAAATATTATAATTAAATTTGCAAATTATAGTGATAAAGAAAAGTCTTAAAAGTGGCAAAACTTAAGAAGTTCCTGGATGAGGAGTTAAGATGGTGGAATAGTAAGGAAACCCTGGGATTTTCTCATCTTTTGAACAAAACTAGATCAACATCAAACCATTTTGAATACCTTGGGAATTGATCTGAAGATTAACAGAGCAATATGCAAAATTTGTGGGAGGGAACACAGCAGGTATATGGTGCAGAGAGGTGAATTGGAGGAGAGAAGAGCTGTGGTGGCACAGAGGGAAAAGAGTCATTTTCGTGGAGAGAAGAAAGACAGAGGGGGAGGGAGAACAGCACATCATATTTGTGCATGAATGCATTCCCCCTGAAAGCAGTTAGAGAGAAAACACACACAGGGGACTGCACAAGAAAAATGTTCCCCCAAAAAATTGAAGGGGGAAAAAGGAAAAGGTTTCAATACCACCAGGTCTTTATAAATAGCAAAGCAGATACTGAAGTTTCAGAGGTCAGCTCCTGGTAGTGCTCTGGTGAGGAATCAGGGAGGACCCCTGAAGCAGACAGCATGGTCTGAATAACCCCTGGTCACATGGAGAGAAGTGGTTCCCCTGATTGGAGTGAATCTGGTAGAGATGATATGACCTCTCTGTAAGAAAAAGACCCAAATGTCCTCATCAAGCACGACCTTTACATTTATAGGAACAAAGATGCCAGCTGAAGTCATCAAACCTTGGTGATGGTTGTGTGTTGCAATTTACCATAAACTCTGAGCCACTGTCACTACACAGTTGTGTGACTTTCTTAGGACAAGCCAGCCCTGGCCACAGCATGGTGAGACCCTTCCCCAGAAGATCACTGCTGGTCCGAACCATGGGGGGGGGGGGGGGGAGTAGTATGAAGCATGGAGCTTTGAAACACAGCTGCACGTTGAAAAAAAAAAAATTAAAAAAAAAAAAAGAAGTAAATCTGTGTCTCCCTCTCTCTCTGCCCCCTGCCCCGTTCATGCTCTCTCTCTGTCCCAAAAATAAATAAACGTTGAAAAAAAAAATTAAAAAAAAAAAAAGAAGTAAATCTGTGTCTCCCTCTCTCTCTGCCCCTGCCCCGTTCATGCTCTGTCTCTCTCTGTCCCAAAAATAAATAAACGTTGAAAAAAAAAAAAATTAAAAAAAAAAAAAAAAAAAAAAAAGAAACACAGCTGCACCTAAGATAAAACTCTGGATAGAGGCACCACCTTGTAGGCAGACAGCTCAGACACAGACAGGAGGTAGGTGGGGAGCTGATGGAAGTGAGAGACCCAGGAGGGGTGACTGTCAACGTGCAAACTTTCCACTCTGGAGACTAGAGTCCATTTTCACCAGTAGTCCACCAACGCTGATTGACCTTAGGGAGCTAACCAGTGCCACCAAGTGGAGAATGAGTCATTACACTAAACCCTGCCTGCCTTTGCCCTCCAGGCACATCTCCACTAGAATCAGAGCAGCAGACCCCTCACCCAAAAGACCAGCACAAATCCCTTCCATGAACTTCTACTAAACATAGACTGCTGCAAAGTTTCAGCTCTAGGGGAAACTGGATCTAGCTTCATTTCAGTTTTTTTGTTGTTCATGTGTTCATTTTATTGTTGCTTCTATTTCAATTTTTTCTTGTTGTTTATTTTTCTTTTGTTTCTTGGATACAGAAAAGAGCAAATTTTACTTTATTTATTTATTATTTTATTATTTAATTTTTTTAATTTTTAAATTTTCTCTCTTCCTCTTTTCTCTTTTTTTTTCTATTAAGTGTCTCTTAACAAGCAGACCAAAACACACCTAAGATCTATCTTACTTTATTTGATTTAAACATTTTTTATTTCATTCTATTATTATTTATTTTCTTCCTCCAAATTGACAAGATGGAAGGTTCACCTCCAAAGAAAGAACAGGAAGATATGATGGCCAGGGATTTAGTCAATGCAGATATAAGATGTCTGAACTAGAATTTAAAATAATAATTATATTGGGGCACCACGGTGGCTCAGCCAGTTGAGTGTCTGACTTTGGCTCAGGTCATGAACTTGCTGATCATGGGTTCAAACCCCATATTGGGCTCTGTGCTAACAGCTCAGAGCCTGTAGCCTGCTCCATATCCTGTGTTTTTTTTCTCTCTCTTTTGCTCCCCACTTGCACTCTCTCTCTCTCTCATAAAAATAAATAAGGATTAAAATAATAATAATAAAATGAAATAAAATAATGATTATAAGGATATTAGCTGGCTTGAAAAAAGCTAGAAGACACCAGAGAATCCCTTTCCACAGAGATAAAAGAAATAAAATCTAGTCAGGCCAAAATTAAAAATGTTATAGCCGAGATGAAAACCTAAATGAAGGCTGTAAAAAATGAGACTGGATAAGGGAGAGGAGCAAATTAGTGGTACAGAAGATAAAATTATGGAAAATAATGAAGCTGAAAACAAGAAGGAAACAAACATCAGAGATCATGAGGGCATACTTAGGGAACTCAGTGATCTATTACAAAGTAATAACATTCATATTATAGGGATCCCAGAAGTTGAAGACAGAAAAAAAGGGGCAGAAGGTTTATGTGAGCAAATTGTAGCTGAAAACTTCCTTAATCTGTGGGAAGGACACAACATCAAAATCCAAGAAACAGAGAACCCACATTAAATTCAACAAAAGATGGCCATTGCCGGGGCGCCTGGGTGGCGCAGTCGGTTAAGCGTCCGACTTCAGCCAGGTCATGATCTCGCGGTCCGTGAGTTCGAGCCCCGCGTCAGGCTCTGGGCTGATGGCTCGGAGCCTGGAGCCTGTTTCCGATTCTGTGTCTCCCTCTCTCTCTGCCCCTCCCCCATTCATGCTCTGTCTCTCTCTGTCCCAAAAATAAATAAATAAATAAAAATCTTTAAAAAAAAAAAAAGATGGCCATTGCCAACATATATCATAGTCAAATTCACAAAATACACAAATAAGGAAAGGATCTTGAAAGCAGCAAGGGAAAAGAGTCCTTAACCTACAAGGGAAGATACATCAAATTCATACATCAGTCCACAGAAACTTGGAAGACCATGAGTCAAGATATAATAAATGTGCTGAATGGGAAAGTTACACAAGCAAGAATATTCTATCTAGAAAGGCTGTCATTCAAAATAGGAGATATAGTTTCCCATACAAACAAACCTTAAAGTGGTTTGTGACCACTACACCATCTGTAACAAGAAATTTTAAGAAGAACTCTTTGAGTGGAAGAAAAAAAGTCTAAAATCAACAAAGATTAGAAAGGAACAGAGATATCACCAGAAATGCCAACTGTACATGTAACACAATGGCACTAAATTCATATCTTTCAATAATCAGTCTGAAAGTAACAGGACTTAAGAAGATTATATATATATATTATATATATATCTATTATATATATGAAATATATATAATATAAATATATATTATATAAATATATATATAATATAAACATATATATATATATATATGAAAAGACGGCAGTCCAAAACCTTTGGGATGAAGCAAAGGCATTCCTAAGAGGGAAGTATATTACAATTCAGGCCTACCTCAAGAGGAAAGAAAGGTCCCAAACACACAACCTAACCTTACATCTACAGTATCTAGGAAAGGAAGAGCAAATAAAGCCTAAAGCCAGCAGAAGAAGCGAAATAATAAATATTCAAGTAGAAATAACTGATATAGAAGCAGAAAAACCAGCAGAAAAGATTAACAAAACTAAGAACTGGTTCTTTGAAAGAATTAACAAAATTGATAACCCCCTAGCCAGACTTATCAAAAATAAAAGAGAAAGGATCCAGAAATCATGAATGAAAGAGGACATATCACAAACAACACCACAGAAATACAATTATAAGAAAATATGATGAAAAAATATATGCCAACAAACTGAGAAATCTGGAGAAAATGGAGAAGTTACTAGAAACTCACAAACTACATAAACACCCACACACTTCCAAAACTCAAACAGGAAGAAATAGAAAGCTTGAACAGACCCATAACCAGCAAAAAAATTGAATCAGTTATCAAAAACCTCCCAACAAATAAGAGTTCAGGACCAGTTAGCTTCCCTGGGGAATTCTACCAGAAATTTAAAGCAGAGATAATACCTATCCTTCTCAAGCTGCTCCAATAAATAGAAAGGGAAGGAAAACATCCTGACTCATTCTATGAAGCCAGCATTACTTTGATTCCTACACCAGACAGAGACTCAGTAAAAAAGAGAACTACAGGCCAATATACCTGATGAATATGGATGCAAAAATTCTCAATACGATACTAGCAAATCGAATTCAACAGCATATAAAAGAATTATTTACCATGATCAAGCAGGATTCATTCCTGGGCTGCAGGCCTGGTTTAACATTTGCAAATCAATCAATGTGATACATCACATTAATACAAGAAAAGAAAAGAACCATATAATCCTGTCAATCGATGCAGAAAAAAGCATTTGACAAAATTCAGCATACTTTCTTGATAAAAACCCTCGAGAAAGTCAGGATAGAAGGAACATACTTAAACATCATAAAAGCCATTTTTAAAAGCCCACAGCTAATATCATCCTCAATGGGGAAAAACTGAGAGCTTTCTCTCTGAGATCAGGGAACATGACAGGGGTGTCCACTCTCACCGCTGTTGTTTAACACAGTGTTGGAAATTCTAGCATCAGCAATCAGACAACAAAAGGAAATCAAAGGCATCAAAATTGGCAAAGATGAAGTCAAGCTTTCGCTTTTTGCAGATGACATGATATTATACATGGAAAATCCGATAGACTCCACCAAAAATCTGCTAGAACTGATACATGAATTCAGCAAAGTCGTAGGATAAAAAATCAATGTACAGAAATCAGTTGCATTCTTATACACTAATAACGAAGCAACAGAAAGACAAATAAAGAAACTGATCCCATTCACAATTGCACCAAGAAGCATAAAATACCTAGCAATAAACGTAACCAAACATGTACAAGATCTGTATACTGAAAACTATAGAAAGCTTATGAAGCAAATTGAAGAAGATACAAAGAAATGGAAAAACATTCCATGCTCATGGATGGAATAATAAATATTGTTAAAATGTCAATACTACCCAAAGCTATCTACACATTCAATGCAATCCCAATCAAAATTGCACCAGTATTCTTCTTGAAGCTAGAACAAGCAATCCTAAAATTTGTATGGAACCACAAAAGGCCCTGAATAGCCAAAGTAATTTTGAAAAAGAAGACCAAAGCGGGAGGCATCACAATCCCAGACTTTAGCCTCTACTACAAAGATGTAATCATCAAGACAGCATGGTATTGGCACAAAAACAGACACATAGACCAATGGAATAGAATAGAAACCCCAGGACTAGACCCACAAAAGTATGGCAAACTCATCTTTGACAAAGCAGGAAAGAACATCCAATGGAAAAAAGACAGTCTCTAACAAATGGTGCTGGGAGAACTGGACAGCAACATGCAGAAGAATGAAACTAGACCACTTTCTTACACCATTCACAAAAACAAACTCAAAATCAATGAAGAACCTGAATGTGAGACAGGAAACCATCAAAACCCTAGAGGAGAAAGCAGGGAAAAATCTCTCTGACCTCAGCCACAGCAATTTCTTACTTGAAACATCCCTAAAGGCAAGGTAATTAAAAGCAAAAATGAACTATTGGGACTTTATGAAGATAAAAACCTTCTGCACTGCAAAGGAAACAATCAACAAAACTAAAAGGTAACCAACGGAATGGGAAAAGATATTTGCAAATCTGACAAAGGGCTAGTGTCCAAAATCTATAAAGAGCTCACCAAACTCCACACCCAGAAAACAAAGAATCCAGTGAAGAAATGGGCAGAAAACATGAATAGACACTTCTCTAAAGAAGACATCCGGATGGCCAACAGGCACATGCAAAGATGCTCAATGTCGTTCCTCATCAGGGAAATACAAATCAAAACCACACTCAGATATCATCGCCTCATGCCAGTCAGAGTAGCTAAAATGAACAAAACAGGAGACTATAGATGCTGGAGAGGATGTGGAGAAATGGGAACCCTCTTGCACTGTTGGTGGGAATGCAACTGGTGCAGCCGCTCTGGAAAACAGTGTGGAGGTTCCTCAAAAAATTAAAAAGAGACCTACCCTATGCCCCAGTAGTAGCACTGCTAGGAATTTACCCAAGGGATACAGGAGTACTGATGCATAGGGGCACTTGAACCCCAATGTTTACAGCAAAACTCTCAACAATAGCCAAATTATGGAAAGAGCCTAAATGTCCATCAACTTACGAATGGATAAAGAAATTGTGGTTTATATACACAATGGAATACTACGTGGCAATGAGAAAGAATGAAATATGGCCTTTTGTAGCAACGTGGATGGAACTGGAGAGTGTTATGCTAAGTGAAATAAGTCATACAGAGAATTACAGACTCCATATGTTTTCAGTCCTGTGTAGATCCTGAGAAACTTAACAGAAGACCACGGGGGAGGGGAAGGAAAAAAAAATGGTTAGAGATGGAGGGAGCCAAAACATGAGACTCCTAAAAACTGAGAACGAACTGAGGGATGATGGGGGATGGGAGGGGAGGGTGGGTGATGGGTACTGAGGAGGGCACCTGTTCGGATGAGCACTGGGTGTTGTATGGAAATCAATTTCACAATAAATTTCATATTAAAAAAAAGAAACTCACAAACTACAAAAACTGAAACAGGAAGAAATAGAAAATTTGAACAGACTCATAACCTGCAAATAAATTGAATCAATAATAAAAAATTTTCCAACAACCAAGCATCCTGGGGCAGATGGATTCTCAAGGGAATTATACTAGACATTTAAAAAAGAGTTAATACCTATTCTTCTCAAACCGTTCCAAAAAATGGAAATAGAAAACCTCCAAACTCATTCTATGAAGCCATATTACCTTGATTCCAAAACCAAAGACCCCACTAAATATGAGACTTACAGGCCAATATCCCTGATGACCCTGGATGCAAAAATTCTCAAGAAGATACTAGCAAATGTAATTCAACAGTACATTAAAAATATTATTCACCATTATCAAGTGGGATTTATTCCTGGGCTGCATGACAGGTTCAATATTCACAAATCTGTCAATGTGATACATTACATTAATAAAAGAAGAGATAACAAGTATTTGATCCTGTCAATAAATGAAGAAAAAGCATTTGACAAAATACAGCATCCATTCTTGATAAAAACCCTCCACAAAATAAGGACAGATGTAACATATCTCAACATCGTAAAAGCCATCTATGAAAGACCCATAGCTAATATGATCCTCAATGGGGAAAAAAAGAGTCTTTCTCCTATGGTCAGAAACAAGATGAGGATGCCCACTCTTACTGTCACAGATCAGGAATCCTAAGTTCTTTCTTATCTGACAAGAGAGAAAATGCAGAAATAAAAATGAGAGAGTCTAATGTCTGGGAGGAGACAAGAGCCCCAGACAGGGATTTCGTCCCCATATTTACCGAGCTTTCAAGATCTTACATACATGGTGAATGTGCAGAATAAAACAATCAGGTAGTAGTCATTAACTCGTGTGTATAAGAAGCAAAGTGTCTGGGGGCAAGTGGCCTTTGAAGTTGTGATCAAAGCATAATACTACACTGGTTCCAGATGGAAAGTAGTTTCCTGTAGGTGATACAACTAATTAGCTGTTTTCTTTAAATTTTAAAATTGATGGAGCATGCAGCTTTAAGTATAGCAAGTTACTCATTTTGCTATCTAACCTTGGGTGCTTTCACCCTGCCGCACTTTCTGCTCTATGCCTTGCTCTATTTAATGACAAAACTTGGCGCTTTTGCCCTGTGGCAGCTTTTCACCCTAAGCCTTTTTAACCCATTTATGTAAGTGTAAGGAATTCTTGAACCTATTTCCCACGTCTTACCATTAGTATTTAACATAGTCCTGGAAGTCTTAGCCTCAGCAATCAGACAAGAAGAAATAAAAATCATCCAAATCAGCAAGAAAAAGTCAAACTTTCACTATTTGCAGGCGATATGATAAACTATGTAGAAAACCTGAAAGATCCCACTAAAAAATGGGTAGAAATAATACATGAATTCAGCAAAGTCACAGGGTATAAAATCAATGTACAGGGGCGCCTGGGTGGCTTAGTCAGTTGAGCATCTGACTTCTGCTCAGGTCATGACCTCACAGCTTGTGAGTTCGAGCCCCGCATCAGGCTCTGTGCTGACAGCTCAGAGCCTGGAGCCAGCTTCAGAATTCTGTGTCTCCTTCTCTCTCTCTCTCTCTCTCTGCCCCTCCTCCACTCACTCTCTCTCTCTCTTTCTCTCTCTCAAAAAAAAAAACATTAAAAAAATTAAAATCAATGTACAGAAGTCTGTTGAATTTGTATACACCAATAATGAAGCAGCAGAAAAAGAAAACAAGGAATCGATCCCATTTACAATCACACCAAGAACACTAAGATACCTAGGAATAAACTTAACTAAAGAGGTAAAAGACCTGTACTCTGAAAACAAAAGAATACTTATGAAAGAAATTGAAGATGACACAAAGAAATGGAAAAGCATTCCATGCTTATGGATTAGACAAACAAACATTTTTAAAATGTCTATACTACTCAAAGCACGGTATACATTTAATTCAATTCCAATAAAAACACCACTGGTATTTTTTTGCAGAGATAGAAAAAAACAGTCCTAAAGTTTGTATGGAACCACAAAAGACCCTCAATAGCAAAAGCAATCCTGAAAAATAAAAATGAAACTGGAGGCATCACGATTCCAGTTTTCAATCTGTACTACAAAGCTGTAGTCATCTAGACAGTATATTACTGGCACAAAAATAGACACATAGTTCAATGCAACAGATTAAAAAACTGATAAATGGACCCACAAGTATATGATCAACTAATATTATCACAGGAAAGAATATCATATGGAAAGAATAGTGTCTTCAACAAATGGTGCTGGGAAAACTGGATGGCGACATGCAGAAGAATGAAACTGGACCACTTTCTTTCACCATACAAAAAATAAATTCCAAATGGATGAGAGGCCTAAATGTGAGACAGAAAACCATAAAGATCCCAGAAGAGAACATAGGCAGAAACCTTTTGACCTTGGCTGCAGCAACCTCTTACTAGACATGTCGCCATGGGAAAGGGAAACAAAGGCAATCATGAGATATCATCAAGATAAAAAGCCTCTGCACAGTGAAAGAAACAATCAACAAATTAAAAGGCAGTCTACCCAATGAGAGAAAATATTTACAAATGACAAAACTGATTAAGGGTTAATATCAAAAATCTATATAAAATTCAACAACCAAAAAACAAGTAACCCAGTTAAGAATTGAGTAGAAGACATGAATAGATACTTTTCCAAAGAAGACATCCAGATGGCCAACAGACACATGAAAAGATGCTCAACATCACTTGTCATCAGGGAAATACAAATCAAAACCACAATGAGATAGCACCTTACATGTAAGAATGGCTAAAATTAACAACACAAGAAACAACAGGTGTTGGTGAAGATATGGAGAAAGCACAACCTTCTTGCACTGTGGTGGGAATGCAAACTGGTGTAGCTATTCTAGAGAACAGTATGGAGGTTCCTCAAAAAACTAAAAATAGAACTGTACAATCCAGCAATTGCACTATTAGATATTCACTGAAAGGATACAAATTATAGATTCAAAGGGGTACATACAGCCCAATATTAATAACAGTGGAATTAATAATTTCGCATACAGTGGAATATTACTAAGCCATCAAAAAGAACGTAATCTTGCCTTTTGCAGTGATGTGGATTGAGCTAAAATGTATTATGCTGAGCATAAGTCAGTCAGTGGAAGATAAATACCGTATGATTTCACTCATATGTGGAAGTTAAGAAATGAAATAGATGAATCCATGAGAAATATGGGAAAGGCAGAGAAGGAAACAAACCACAGAAGACTAATGATAGAGAACAAACGGAGGGTTGATGGAGGGAGGTGGGTGGGTGATGGGCTAGATGGGTAGTGGATACTGAGGAAGGCACGTGTTGTGATGAGCACTGGGTGTTGAATGTAAGTTATGAATCATTGAATTCTATTCCTGAAACCACTATTGTGCTGTATGTTAAACAACTAAAAATTTAAAAATATATATTGTACATGTATTAATCAGATATATTTATTATATCTATTTCTTATTTTCAGTTATTTGCTATTAATATTTGATGCTCTTGCAAATAATAGTGCATTAAACCTAATTCAGATGTTGGAAAATCAGCAATATCAGGAAAATGACAAAAATATCCTTCTTGTAGGATGTTTTCTGTGACTTCTGAAAGGAAATGTATATTGTACATTAGTAAGGAGAACTGGATTTTGTGTTTAAAAATCCATATGTTTGGAAGCACTTCCAGATTAATGAGGACAAGTCATGGAATACATTTGGCTTGTGTGTGTTGTGTACTGAAATAAAGTTGCTCCTAGTGAAATAAAACAGAATGGTGTGGGGACAATGATACTATGCTTTCAATATGAACATGTATCTTCTCTGGCCAGGGACTATAGACCTATCAAATGAAAGTAGTATCACATTGTATACTGTTTTCAGGTCTTAACATAACTTAATAATATTTTAAGTGATATAATCCAACTTCACAGATAACTTTTGATTCTGGTTCTATCTTATTGAATAAATATATCAGAATTGAAAACTCACCCACTGCAATATCACTTTATGTATCACTCTAAAGAGAAGGATTCTGGGAAGCTTCTGGAATTGCCATTAAAACCAGATATACTAAAGTAAAGTTAAATGTCTACCTGTGCTGTTTTTCACTGTAAGGCAAATGCAAGTGTTAACTTGTTAAAAACATTAATGTGGTGTGAGGAAATTTTATTGGTTGGTACTTGTCCTGTCTGGATCATTATATAAGCATAAGTACTTGGGGTTGCGAGGTCCAGCTGAGTGGTCTTCTAATAAGACAAGTAACAATTTTAGTATTGTTCAATTGATGAGGTCATCAATAATCTTCAGAATACCCCTTATAATACCCTCTCATAATACTTCTAAATAATCTCATAATACTCCTATTATGTGCTTTTAGTTTTTCACATCACAGGGCATTTTTAACATCACAATGTATTTTTAGTCTATATTGGGTGGAATACAGCTTTAGAATTTCCCATTTTAGAGAAACTGCTGTGTACATATTTGAATAGCTCATTGAAGAAAATTATTGGCCATTTGGAAAGTAAATAACTCTGGAAGGAAATAAGTGAATAAATGATATGACGAAGTAACAAAGGACCAAGCAACTATGATGTTTGTGGCAAAGAGTGTCTGTATGATTAAAACAGAACAAATGTTATGTCTTATTTTTAATTAATTTAATGCATTGTCTCATCTTTTCTTTTTTGGTAATGTTTTTCAGGTCAAAAGCTAGAACAGGTTACTATTTTTTTTTCAAGTGAACAAGTTACTTTCAAGAAAGAAAGGTTAGTTGCTATCCTGGTACTTTTGAAATTCTTATGTGTTTTTGACCAGTGATATCAGTATTTAAAAATCTGTGAGTTAGTTCTTTCAAAAGTTCAAGGAAAAATATTTTAATGATAGATATTTTTCCCAATGAATATACCTATGTGGATCAAGGAATCCTCATTATTGTTTCTTCACTTTTTAATATATCTTTTCAAAATAACTTGAATAACTTTGGGGAATCATTTCCATATTTCTTTTTTTCACAATTTTGTATTGAATAAAAAGAATCTTGTAGTGAAATTCAACTGTGATAAATACTGATTTTTTATATTTATCTGAAATATTCATAATATAGATGCTTCTACTTATATTTATACTATAATCATATTATTTTTGGTACCTCATTTGCTCCTTAAAATTTTAGCTGATTAAAGGGTTTTATATATCCCCAATATATCTTATCTAATTTATTAGAACAAAGGTAGCATTTTAATGGTATATATATGAATCATATTATTAAGATACTAAATAAAATGTCTACTACATGTTTACTGTTCTTTAATCAAACCTACACAAAATCAGCCTGGTTATGGAAATGATTATTTGTTGGGAGGGTGCCTGCCTAGATCAATGATGAGCACAATTGTCTGAGGATCCTGACGGATTGATTCCAGATGTCAATCTGAGGTCCAGATGAATTGCCCTTTACTAGAACAAAAAAGACTTTCAAGGCCTGGCTCTCTTTGGTGACCTCTCAGTGCCAACACAATACCACTGTTAGCATGATTTATATTTTTCTAAGAAAAGAGCATTTGTGTCCTATTTTATAAGGCACTATGCACATTTAGATATGATCAGTAATCCAAGACTTGCTCCATTTTCTCACTTTGAACACACAGTTGTAGAGAGATACTTGTATATAGAAAATATGTTCTTAAGTAACAGAGAATAAAAATGAATGAATTAATAAGGAGAGAAGCAATAGTAGTGGGTACTGAAATTCCCATTTGGACTAAAAGAAGAAAAAATGTATGCCTATATTAAATAATGACAATGGAACCAATTTTAGTTTTTTGTTAATTTTGCTGTTGAATATTTTTTGATACCTTGTTTTTGCTTTTTTTTCTGTCAAGTTTTGCTGAGATAGGATTGGAATCAGGTTTTCCACTTCAAGGAATAGAGGTGAGTAACAACAAAGATATTTTGAAGTTCATATATCATATTCTGTGTGCCAGGTCCTGAGGTCTCTGTGTTCATCTTTTAAGAAGCTTATTTATGAATATTTTTATAATGTGTCATTTTCCTCATTGAGACTCTTATCAGGGTTATCTACATTATTGTATCGTTATAATTTGTTTTTTCATTGTAATTATTTTCTGCTTTGATGGAAACATGTAGAATTTAAGAGAATTTTTTTGGCAGTTTCAGATCAGATAAAAAATTGTTATAGTGAAATCCAAATATTATCAGATTTTCCAGAAGAGAGACTCCATGATTCACAAAGCTTTTGTGGTCACACTGCATTACATTTCTGCTTCTACCTTAATTTTTGAGGATTGACTTGAATTGTTTCTCAGTTTTACAACATGAGAAGCCGTATGTGAAATTTTGTTAGATCTCTTTAAGACCATAAAATTTTTATATGATTAAATTCTCAATAATTATTTTGAAACACAAAATGGTTCAATTTGCAATACTATTCTGTACTTAAAAAGATATGATGTTAAAAGCATCAAATGGAGAGATATGGAAATATCATATCATTATGATTTCTTACTAAAACTTGAAATATGCATCCTTAAGAAAAATGGTTTCTATATTTCCTGGAATGCCTTGTTGAGGATTTTGTGTTACTTGGGACCTAGTGGTTAATGCTTTATGAATAGGCAAATTTTGGGGGGTAGGAGGGAGGGGTGGATGCGTGATGGGTATTGAGGAGGGCACCTTTTGGGATGAGCACTGGGTGTTGTATGGAAACCAATTTGACAATAAATTTCATATATTGAAAAAAAAATAGGCAATTTTTTCTTAACAAAGTTCTGTCACAACTCCTATCAAGTACTATTTATTTTTGTATTAATTTATTATGGATTTTTTATTTATATTTATTCTCTAGAACAATAGGAGGTAATTCTAAAGGACTCAGTCATAGATCAAAGAGGGAATTATTTCTGCCAGGTATTGAAATGACTCTAGAACCTCAATCATTAACAAACCTTTGAACAGGCATACAGATATCAGGACCAATAGGACATGTTTTTTTGGTTTTTTGTTTTTTTTAATTTTTTTAACGTTTATTTATTTTTTGAGAGAGAGAGAGACAAAGCATGAAAGGGGGAGGGTCAGAGAGAGAGAGACACAGAATCTGAAACAGGCTCCAGGCTCTGAGCTGTCAGCACAGAGCCCGACGGGGGGCCTGAACCCACGGACGCGAGATCATGACCTGAGCCGAAGTCGGCCGCTTAACCAACTGAGCCACCCAGGTGCCCCAGGACATGTTTTTATTTAAAAAGCGTATTCTCGCAAGCCCCTACTTGTCTATTTGTTACCATTAGTAGATTCACAGGTTCATGGAATTGGTGCTACTATCTCAATCCAAACAGTATAATAGCATATTGATGCATAATATCTATGCAGTAAATTGTCCATATTAGTATGCTATAATAGTACAGAACTCAGACATACAAGAAAAATATAACGCAATAGAATCTTCCCTATGACCAGATCCAGCCTCATAGCCCCAAATGCAATTCTTCTAAAAATGTATTTCACTTTTTTTATTTTTTTGTTATTTTTTTGTTTATAAAAATGTGATTATATAATTTTGCTCTCTTTGTGACTGCATCATTTGCTCAAGATTCTTACTAGTTAGATGAACATTTTATTTGAAACATCAAATTCATTACTGTAAATTTTTTAGTAATATCTTCTTATTTTGTATTTCTTACAGACATTCATATCTGTTATCTATCATTCTTGATTAATCTTGCTAGGAGGATTTCAATCATATTAATTATTTCAAATTATTATTTTTTGCTATTTTTTCCTTTTATAAGCATGCTTTTTATTTTGCTTATTTCTGCTCTCAACCTCTTTGAGTTTTCCTTATACTCTTCTGGATTATTATTTATCTTTATCTAGATTCTTGTAAAATAGAATTGATTGATTTTTTAGCCTTCCCTGATTCTAATGTATTTTTTCACTCTAAATTTCCCTGTAAGCACTTTCTAGTTTCATGAGCACAAGTTTAGCATTTACATCCTCACTATTACTCATATATATTTTCTAGTTTCTATGTTGATTTATTTTTGAGTTATGGATTATTTATAAAGGCATTGGTTAATTTCCAAGAAGTTAGGCTTTTTCTTTTGACTTTTATTACTCATTCCTAACCTAATTTCATATGATAAAAAACATACTTTGATGCTATTACTTTAGAATAATTTTTTATCTCTGTCATGGCCCCGGGTATGGCACAATTTAATAAATATTACAGTTATAATTACACTAGCATGTAATTATATCATTGTGGATGCAGTGTTCTCTACATGCCAGGTAGTTCTATTTTGAAATTATCTATATCTCTTGAATATTTACTAATCTATGATCTGAAAATGAGTTACTCATGGAAAGTCATATGGGAGAGAGTCATGGAAATAAGATAACTGGGTGGTTTCTGCAATGTTTGGAATATTTGTGATTTTTCTGTCTTGATTAATTGGTTTGGATGGTGCAAATTTTTATCTGTACAATTTTCATATATGCACTTTTCTACACATATATTATATTTTAATAGAAAGTTTAAAATATCTCAGGGGTACCTGGGTGGCTCAGTAGGTTAAGCGTCCAACTCTTGATTTTTGGCTCAGAGCATTATTTCACGGTTTATGGGATCAAGTCCTGCATCAGGCTCTGTGCTAACAGTGCAGAAAATACTTGGTATTCTCTTCCTCTCTCTCTCTGTCTCCCTGCCCCTTCCGTGCTCTCTCTCTCTCTCAAAATGAATAAACATTTAAAAATGACATTTTTAAATTTTTTAAACTTCATTTAAAAATGAAAATAAAATGAAACAAAATAAAATGAAATATCTCATCAAACTAACCCAAATATTAGCTAACACATTTCTTAGGAATATCGTCTAATATTTGTAAATGTGTTACTTGGTACCTAAAGATTGATGTTTTCAGGATAGGTTGAGTGTTCTCTTTTAAACACATATATTTTCATCTATTTTTCCCCTTTGCTTCCCCCATGGTCTTCTAAACAAAGAGGGTGGGAGGAAAACCACAAGAGACTATTAAATACAAAAAACAAACTAAAGGTGGATGGAGGAGTGGGGGAGAGGGAAATTGGGTGATGGGCATTGAGGAGGACACTTGTTGGGATGAGCACTGGGTGTTGTATGTAAGCCAATTTGACAATAAATTATATTTATAAAAAGCCACATACATTTTCAGTAAATTGTAACATTACACTGACAGTCATACCAAGATAGACTTTCATTACTAATCACTTAAATATTATTAATTGCAAAGCAAAATTAGTATTCTAAGATTTAGATGTTCTGAAAAAGCCATTGAATAAATTACAGCTTTAATAAAATATTTATTTATAATAAGCTACATTCTGATAATATATGCAAGAATGACAATGGAGGACAAAATTTATTACACTGATAAAAAAGTGTTCCCATAAAAAAAATCAGGGTAGCTTCCTGATTATAGTAGGAATTTTTAAGATTCTGGCATTCTATTTGTTTCTTTCCAGATAAATTTGAGCAGATTTATGTTTGTTGTATGGATTTTTCTTTTCATGTGTTTGTCTTTAGTGCTGGCAATTCATAATTGAGAGTGAAAGAATAAGAAAATAAATATAAAGGTATAGTTATGGTACCTGAGTTAGGTGGTAAATTAATCACACAGGATATAGAGAATTTTAATCTAGCATGATGTTTACTTAGCTTTATAGAAGTCTGTAATATGCAAAATGGACTAATGTCATATCATTGAGAGATCTAATAGTTACTCATGCACAGTTTTATTTTGCACTAACCACCCTATAAATATTTTATGACTTAATTTATATAGAAGCCTAGGTGTGTGTGTGTGTGTGTGCGCGTGCGCGCCTGATACGGAGAAACAAAAATATCTAGTTGTCAGTGTACTTTGTATATATACAGATAGAGTAATGTTGAGTAAGATTTACATATCAAACATGCCTTATTCAACTCGAGTGAGGCTACAGGTCATGCATTCCAAGTAGGGTTAGCAGGTTAAAGTCTCTTTGCACATAACATTTCACAATTATTTTCTGTCAGTATTTTCTAAATAGACTGTGTGAAAATAAATCCAAGGTCTTTTCTCCAGTCCAGCCTAAGTATGTGGTGAACTCATTACTTACTGTCTTATTTATAAAAAATTGTAATCACATTGAGAGATTATAACAAAGTTGGCATTATGGAATAGATACTGAAGTGTTAGTAATCATGCTGTTGGTTTGGCTTAAGATGACTTAAGAGAAAATTGGAAAAACACATAGAGAAAGTTTTGATATGACTCCTTTATCTAGAGAATTTAGCTATGTGTGTGTGTGTGTGTGTGTGTGTGTGTGTAATAGAAATAATGTTGATAAAGACAAAACTTTTAGTTTTTAGTATTAACGGAGACAAAAAATTAAAGAAGGAACTGTAAGTGCAGATCAGGTAAAAATATGAAGTTATATCTAGGGATTAAATCAGTAGATGAGAACTTAGTAGTAATATTATTGTTCTAATGTGGGAAAATGTTGCTTAGGATAGAGAAGGGAGACAAAGTTTCTGAAATCAAGTTTATATAAAGTGTTGTTCTGGTGTGGATTAATTCTTGCTTGAATAACCTAAGTGGTAAATTTTGAAAATCAATTTTTGCAACATTATTTACTCTGTTATAATGTGTGTGTGTGTGTGTGTCAACATTGCCATATCCCTAGCTAAACCATCACCATACAGAAGTGGATATGAAGAAGCTTGTGAAATTACCATACTGTCAGCTTCAATAAACTAAAGCTGAAATGTTCACTGTCTTAATATAGTATAAATAACAACCCTGTAAGAAAGTAACTCAGTTATGAAGGAGGCATGGGAAGATGGCAAAGTAGGAAGACCTTAAACTCACGTCATTCCATGATTACAACTAGATATCACTCACATCTGAGTAAATAAACTAGAGAGTTATCCAAAGACTAGCAGAACAAACTCCACAACTAAAGGTGTGTAAAAAGGCACATCAGAGAAGTTAGAAAAGGTAGAAGTTAGAAGGGTAGAAAGGGCAGAAAAGAGTTGCTCACAGAAAGGAGGGAGCCGCAATAGCAGACAGGGAAAAGCACCGGGGATCCCACATGGGGAAAACAAATCCCCATAATATCTGGATTTGAAAACCAGAGGGGCTGAATTCCATGAGTTTGCCAATAGGACTTTGAGCCTGTAACTTTAAAAGTCAGCCAACTCAGCACTGGGTAAACTGGTAAGGCCATTGATAGCTTGGTCTCTATCTATCTCTATCTATTAAAAAGACAATAACTCAAAGGGAGACAACATAGAAGTGACAGCTTGCATAAAGTGAGGGAGGTCTGTTTATATTGATTTCAGAATGTGCTGGGGGACTACTCTAGAAACAAAGGAGCTGGTGGATGCCTTTTCCTCCCCCACCCCCCAACATAAACATAGAGACACCTGCAGGATATAGCACTGCACAGACAATTGTTACATAATCTGCTAGCAGTGCACCCCACCCACAAGTTCTCCCAAGAACTCATCCACTCCAAGCCTATTTGCCTCAGCCTTTAGCTCAGCATGCATTTTATTAAGGCCACACGCACCCTGCCTAGTCACTGACTCTCTGTGCCATGGCCAAGCAGCCAACATGCTTCTGGGGATCTGTTCAAGGACTATAGACTCAGTGCAAAATTTTCTAACACTAACACCACACCCCTGAGCCCTTCTGGTGTGACACCACCTCAGCTGGCCTCCTTGGTTCTCACTAACGTTAAAGACAGTAAGAAAAACCCACAACAGGCAAGAAGTCAGTATAGATGTCTGAAATGAAAGGAAAAGTGACTCAGACACGATATCAGGATGCAAGCAACATACATGGGTGCCAGGTTCTAGTGAACAGAAGACACTGCACTGAAGAGCACTACATGACCTTTTCTTCACAAAGTCACTACTTTCAAGAGTAGAAGATATAACAGACTTTCCTGACACAGAAAACCAAACACAGAGAGGTAGACAAAATGAGGAGAGAGAGGAATATGTGCCAAATGGAAGAACACGAGAAAAATCACAGCAAGAGATCTAAGTGAAGGAGAAATAAGTAATATGTCTGATACATAATTTAAAGTAACAATCATAAAGATACCCACTGGATTTCAGAAAAGGATGGAGGATATCAGTGAGAATTTGACAAACAGATAAAAATAACATCAGAGATAAAGAACTCAATAAATGAAATAAAAAAATACAACAGATGAATAAAGAATAGGCTACAGGAAGCAGAGGACAGTATCAGTGACCTGGAAGAGAGAATAGTAGAAAGCAATCAAGATGAATAGGTGAGAGACAAACAAATACTGCTCAATGAGAATAGACCTAAGAACTCGACCTCATCACGTGTAATAAAATTCACATTATAGGGACTCCAGGAGAAGAGAGAGAAAGGAGGGCACAAAATATATTTGAAGAAATAATGGCTGAAAATTTCCTGAATCGAGGGAGGGGAACAGATCCAGATTCAACACACATAAAGTTCCCCAACAAAGTCAACCCTAGGAGGTCCACACCAAGACACATAGTAATTAAAATGGCAAAATATAATGATTCTGAAAGAATATTAAAAGTTGTAAGAGAAAAGAAGACAATTACATACAAAGGAAACCCCATAAATATGTCAGATGATTTTTCAACAAAAACTTTGCAGGCCCAAAGGAAATAGCATTATGCATTCAAAGTGTTGAAAGGGAAAAATCTATAGCCAAGAATACTTTTCCAGCAGGACTATCATTCAGAATATAAGGAAAGCTGAATAGTTTCTTAGAAAACAAACGTTAAAAGAATTCATGACCACTAAACCAGCCCAACAAAAAAGATTAAAAACCTCTCAGTGGGAAACAAAAATCATAAGTAAGAGTAAGAAAAATAGAAAGTACAAAAGCAAAAAAAAATATTAAGTATACTTATAAAAATCACTCAATACAAGCACAAAATAAAAGGATATAAAATATGATGCCAAATATCTGAAATGCGGATGGAGAGGAATAAATTAGTACAAAATTAAGCAGACATGAGTTTAACATAGGCTGCTATATGCAAAAAATGTTAGATATAAACAGAACGATAACTGCAAATCAAAAAACAATAATAGGAAAAAGAATAAATAGTTGGAAATCCAAGTATGCTAAAGACACACAGCAAACCATAAAAGAGCAAATGAAGAAAGGATAAGAGAAAAACTACAAAACAACCACAAAATAAGTAATAACATGGCAATAAGTGCATATTTATCAATAATTACTTTCAATGTAAATGAACCAAATACTAAAATCAAAAGACATAGGATAATAGAGTGAACATGAAAAGAAGACCCATCTATATTCTGCCTACAAAAGATTCATTTTAGGCCTAAAGACACCCGCAGATAGAAAGTTAGGATATGGAGAAACATTGATCATGCAAATGGATGTCAAAGGAAAGCCAAAGGAGCAAACATATGTCACACAAAATAGGCTTTAAAACAAAGTCTGTAACAAGAAACTAAGAAGGGCACTATGTAATATTAAAGGAGACGATCCAACCAGAAGATGTAACAATTGTAAATATCTATGCACCCAAAATAGGAGCAGTTAATACATAAACAATTAATAATAAACTAAAGGAAATAATATATAATAATATAATAATAGTAGGGGAAATTAACACACATATTTACATCAATGGACAGATAACCTGAACAGAAAATAAGGAGCAATGTCTTTGAATTACAAACTGGACCAGATGGATTTAACAGATATATTCAGAACATTTCATTCTAAAACAGAAAAATACACATTCTTTTCAAGTTCACATGGAACATTGTCTAGAATAGATCACACAGTAGCCCACAAAACTAGCCTCAACAAATGCAAGTTCAAAGTCATACCATGTGTCTTTTCTGATCACAACACTATGAAACTAGAAACCAACTACAGGAAAAAATCTGGAGAGACTACAAACACATTTAGGTTAAATAACATACTAATAAATGATGAATGGGTAAACGAAGAAATCAAGAAATAAATTAAAAATGCATGGAAAACAAGTGGTCCATGTTCATTCTTCTGCATGTCGCTGTCCAGTTTTCCCAGCACCACTTGCTGAAGAGACTGTCTTTATTCCATTGGATATTCTTTCCTGCTTTGTCAAAGATTCGTTGGCCATACGTTTGTAGGTCCATTTCTGGGTTCTCTATTCTGTTCCATTGATCTGAGTGTCTGTTCTTGTGCCAGTACCATACTGTCTTGATGATTACAGCTTTGTAGTATAGCTTAAAGTTTCGGATTGTGATGCCTCCTGCTTTGGTTTTCTTTTTCACTCATATAAGGACTTTAAGAGACAAAACAGATGAACATAAGGGAAGGGAAACAAAAATAATATAAAAACAGGGAGGGGGACAAAACAGAAGACACTCATAAATATGGAAAACAAACTGAGGGTTACTGGAGGGGTTGTGGGAGGGGGAAGGGGCTAAATGGGTAAGGGGCACTAAGGAACCTACTCCTGAAATCATTGTTGCACTATATGCTAGCTAATTTAGATATAAATTTTTAAAAACATTTAAAAACATACATGGAAACAAATGAAAATGAAAACAAAACAGTCCATAACTTTTGGAATGTAGCAAAAGCAGTTCTAAGAGGGAAGTTTGTAACCACATTGGCCTAACTCAAAAAGCAAAAAGAAGTTCAGAAAATAACCTAAACTTACACCTAAGGAAGGTAGGAAAAGAAAAACAACACCCAAAGCCAGCAGAAGGAAAGAAATAATATTAGGGTAGAAATAAATTGTATAGAAACTAAAAACACAATACAGCAGATCAAGGAAACTAAGAACTAGTTCTTTGAAAAGATATAAAACATGATAAATTCATCAAGGAGAAAGAGAAAGAGAATTAAAATAAACAATATCAAGAATAAAAGAGGAAAAAATAAAAACCACCACAACAAAAATGCAAACAATGGTAAGACAATATTATGAAAAACTATGCCAACAAATTTGACAACCGGGAAGGAAATTAATAAATTCCTAGAAACACATAACCTACCAAAACTGAAGCAGAAAGGAATAGAAATTTGAACAGGCTGGTTACCATCAAGGAGATTGAATCGGTAATTTTAAAAAATCTCAACAAACAAAAGCCCAGGACCAGATGGCTTCACAGGGAAATTCCACAAAACATTTAAAGAAGAGCTAATACCTATTATTCTCAAACTCCCAAAAAATAGAAGGAGGAGGAAAACTTCCAAATTCATTCTCTAAGGTGAGTATCACTCTATACCAAAGTCAGATAGACATCATTAAAAAAAAGGTAACAGCAGACCAATAACTGATGAACTTTGATGCAAAACCAGAAAACAAAATCCAATACATTTATAAAAAAAAAACATTCATCATGATCAAGTGGGGTTTATCCCTGGGTTGCAAGGGTGGTTCAAAATTCTCAAATCAATCAATGTGATACATCACATCAATAAGAGAAAGTATAAAAACATGATTATCTTAATATATTCAGGAAAAGCATTTGAAAAAATACAACCCTCAACAAAGTAAGTTTAGAGGGAACATACCTCAACATAATAAAGGCCACATACAAAAAAAACCCACAGCAAATATTACCCTCAGTGGGGAAAAACTGAGAGTGTTCCCTGTAAGGTCAGGGACAAGACACGCATGTTCACTCTCATCACCTTAATTCAACATAGTACTTGAATTCCTATTCACAGAAACTAGACAACAAAAGGAAATAAAGCACATTCAAAGTGGTAAGGAAAAAGTAAAAAATTTACTATTTGCAGATAACATAATACTCTATACAGAAAATGCTAAAGATTCCACCAAAAATATTAGAACTACTAAATGAATTCAATAAAGTCACAGGATAAAAAAATCAATGTGCATAAATTTGTTGCATTCTTATACACCAATAATGAAGCAGCATAAAGGGAAAACAAGGAATCAACCCCATTCACAATTGCACTAAAAACCATAAGATACCTAGGAGTAAACATAGCCCAAGAGATAAAAGATCTGTACTCTGAAAATGATACAACACTAATGAAAGAAGCTGATGAGGATACAAAAAAATGGAAAAACGTTCCATGGTCATGGATTGGAAGAACAAACGTTGTTAAAATGTCTATAATACAAAAGCAATCTACACCTTTGGTGTAATACCTATCAAACAAACATCAGCAGTTTTCACAGAGCTAGAACAAACAAATCCTAAAATTTGCATAGAACCACAAGAGACCCAGAATAGCCAAAGGAACCTTGAAAAAGAAAAGCAAAGCTGAAGACATCACAATTCCAGCCTTCACGTTATATTACAAAGCTGTAGTAATCAAGACAGTATGGTACTGATACAAAAACAGATACATAGATCAATTGAACAGAACACCCAGAAATGGGCCCACAAGTATATGGTCAAATAATCTTTTGAAAAGCAGGAACGAATATCTAACGGAAAAAAGACAGTGTCTTCAATGAATGGTGCTGGGAAGACTGGACAGCAACATTAAGAAGAATGAAATTGGACCACTTTCGTACACCATACACAAAAATAAAGTCAAAATAGACAAAAGACCTAAATGTGATACAGGGAACCATCACAATCCTAGAAGATAAAACAGCAACCTCTTTGATTCAGGCTGCAGCAACTTATTACTTGATGTGTCTCTGGAGGCAAGAGGAATAAAAGCAAAAATGAACTATTGTGACCTCATCAAGATAAAATGCTTCTGGGGGCACCTGGGTGGCTCAGTCGGTTGAATGTCTGACTTCAGATTAGGTCATGATCTCACAGTTCGTGGGTTCAGGCCCTACATCAGGCTCTGTGCTGACAGCTTGGAGCCTAGAGCCTGCTTCAGATTCTGTCTCCCTCTCTCTCTCTGCCCCTCCCCCACTAGTGCTCTCTCTCTCTCTCTCTCTCTCTCTCTCAAATAAATAAATGTTAAAAATATTTTTAAAAGAAGATAAAATGATCCTGCACAGCATGGGAAACAATCAACAAAATTATAAGGCAACTGACAGAATGGGAGAAGGTATTTGCAAATTACATATCTATAAAGGGTTAGTATCCAAAACCTATAAAGAACTTACCAAAGTCAACAAGCCTCGTCAAAAACAAAACAAAACAAATAATCCAGTGAAGAAATAGGCAAAAGACATGAATAGATATTTTTCCAAAGAAGACATCCAGATGGCTAACAGACACATGAAAAGATGCTAAACGTCACTCATCATCAGGGAAATACAAATCAAAACCGCAATGAGATACCACCTCACACCTGTCAGAATGGCTAAAATTATCAACTTAGGAAACAAGATGTTGGCAAAGATGTGGAGAAAGGAGCACCCTTTTACACTGTAGGTGTGAATACAAACTGGTGCAGCCACTCTGAAAAACAGCATGGATGTTTAAAAAGTTAAAAATAGAACTACCTTAGGATCCAGTAAATACACTACTAAGTACTTAACCAAACAATATAAATATACTGATTTGAAGGGGCACATGCTCCCCGATGTTTATAGCATCATTGTTATAGCATCCATAATTTGAATATATATACACACACACACGCACACACACACACACACACAATGGAATATATAAAAAAAGAAAAATGAAATATTGCCATTTGCAGTGATGTGGATGGATCTAAAAAGTATGTTAAGCAAAATAAACCAGAGAAAGACAAATACAGTATGATTTGACTCATATGTGGAAGTTAAGAAACAAAACAAAGAAAAGGAAAAGGTAAGAGAGAGAGAGAGAGACAAGAAACAGTCCCTCAATTATAAGTAAAAATCTGATGTTTACCAGTGGGGATGATTATAAATGGGGGGATGGTTAAATAGGTGATAAAGGTTAAGGAGTTCACTTGCAATGAGCACAGGGTGATGTATGGAAGTGCTGAATCACTATATTGTATACCTGAAACCAACATAACAGTGTATGTTAACTAATTGGAACTAAAATGAAAACTTTAAAAATTATAAGGAAAAAATACATTTACAATACTATACTGTAAAAAAAAGTCCATGTATAAGTGGACCTGCACAGTTACAACCCATGTTGTTCAAATGCCAACTGTACTATATAAATTTACTTATATATTAAATCTTAAAAAGTCAAATTCATAAAATCAGAGAGTGGAATGGTAGTTTTCAGGGGCTAAGGGGTGAGGAAAGTGAGCAGATTTTGGTCACAGGGTAATAACTTCAGTTTTAAGATTAATAGTTTCTGAGAATCTAGGGGCGCCTGGGTGGCTCAGTCGGTTAAGCATCCAACTTCAGCTCAGGTCACGATCTCGCGGTCTGTGAGTTCCAGCCCCGCGTCGGGCTCTGGACTGATGGCTCAGAGCCTGGAGCCTGCTTCAGATTCTGTGTCTCCCTCTCTCTCTCTGCCCCTCCCCCGTTCATGCTCTGTCTCTCTCTGTCTCAAAAATAAATAAACGTTAAAATTTTTTTTTTTTAAAATAGTTTCTGAGAATCTAATGTAAAGCATAATGACTGTAGTTAATACTGTATTGTATACTCAAAATTTGCAAACAGATGTCTTAAATATTCTCACCATAGTAAAAAAAAAAAGGTAACTATATGAGGTGAGGGATGTATTAATTAACTTGATTGTGGTAATCATTTCACAGTGCATACTTCTATGAAATCATTGTGTTTTAAACCTTAAATATGTAAAATTTTTATTTGTCAATTTTACCTCCATAAACTCTTAAAAAATAGATCAATTAGGCAAGATTAATTAAGAAATAAAAAACTTAACACCTAACAGGCATCTGTAGAAATACAGCTACAACAATAATAGAATATACATATTGCCCAAATGCCATGGAGCATTCTCCAGAAAGATTATTTGTTAAGCCATAAAATCCACATCACTATATTTAAAAGAATTGAAATCATTCAATTCATATTTTGTGACCACCAAGATATTGTATCATAAATGGATACAGAAAGAAATTTGGGGAATTCATAATGAAGTGGAAATTAAAAAATACACTCCTAAAAACCTTACAAGTCAAAAATGAACTACTAGGACTTCATCAAAATAAAAAGCTTCTGCACAGTGAAGGAAACAATAAGCAAAACTAAAAGGCAAATGACAGAATGGGAGAAGATATTTGCAAATGACGTATCAGATAAAGGGTTAGTATCCAAAATCTATAAAGAACTTACCAAACTCAACACTCAAAAAACCAAATAATCCAGTGAAGAAATGGGCAAAAGACATGAATAGACACTTCTCCAAAGAAGACATCCAGATGGCCAACCAACACATGAAAAAATGCTCAACATCACTCATCATCGGGGAAATGCAAATCAAAACCACAATGAGATACCACCTGACACCTGGCAGAGTGGCTAACATTAACAACTCAGGCAACAACAGATGTTGGTGAGGATGCAGAAAAAGAGGATCTCTTTTGCATTGTTGGTGGGAATGCAAGCTGGTGAAGCCACTCTGGAAAACAGATTGGAGGTTCCTCAAAAAACTAAAAATAGAACTACACTATGACCCAGCAATTGCACTACTAGGTATTTATCCATGGGATACAAGTGTGCAGTTTCGAAGGGACACATGCACCCCCATGTTTATAGCAGCACTATCAACAATAGCCAAAGTATGGAAAGAGCCAAAATGTCCATTAATGGATGAATGAATAAAGAAGATGTGATATATATATATATATATACACACACACATATATATATATACACACATATATACACAATGGAGTATTACTCGGCAATCAAAAAGAATGAAATCTTGCCATTTGCAACTACATGGATGGAACTGGAGGGTATTATGCTAAGTGAAGTTAGTCAGTCAGAGAAAGACAAAAATTCTATGACTTCACTCATATGAGGACTTTAAGAGACAAAACAGATGAACATAAGGGAAGGGAAACAAAAATAATATAAAAACAGGGATGGGAACAAAACAGAAGAGACTCACAAATATGGAGAACAAACTGAGGGTTATTGGAGGGGTTGTGGGAGGGGGGATGGGCTAAATGGGTAAGAGGCACTAAGGAACCTACTTCTGAAATCATTGTTGCCCTATATGCTAACTAATTTGGATTTAAATTAAAAACAAAAAACAAAAAACAAAAACAAAACCTATCTATATATACTGCCTGCAAGGGACTCATTTTAGATCTAAAGACACCTGTGTATTGAGAGTGAGGGGATGCAGAAACATTGCTCATGCATGCAAATGGATGTTAAAAGAAAGCCAGAGTAGCAATAGTTATATTGGAAAAATAGACTTCAAAACAAAGATTGTAACAAGGAACAAAGAAGGACACTGTATATAATAAAGGAGATAATACATCAAGAAAATACAACAATTGCAAATATTTATGCACCCAACGTGAGAGTACCCAAATACATATAACAGTTAATATAAAACATAAAGTAACTAATTGATAGTAATACAATAATAGTAGGGGACTTTAATGCTACACTTACATCAGTGAACAGAACATCCAAATAGAAAATCAACAAGGGTGAGCCTGGGTGGCTCAGTCAGCTAAGCTTCCCACTCTTGGTTTCAGCTCAAGTCATTATCTCATGGTTCATTAGTTCGACCCCACTGGGGCATGACAGGGCAGAGCATGCTTGGGATTCTCTCTCTCTCCCTCTCTCTGTATGGTCCTCCCCCACTTGTGCTCTTTCTCTCTCTCTCAAAATAAATAAATAAACTTAAAAAAAAGAAAATCAACAAGAAAACTACTTTGAATGACACATTGTACCAGGTGAATTTAACAGATTTGTTCAGAATATTCCATCCAAAAAACCCAGCAGAATACATATTCTTTTCAAGTGTACATGGAACATTCTACAGAATAGATAACATGTTAGCCTACAAAAAAAGCCTCAATAGACCTGAAACCATAAAAATTCTAGCATATTCTACAGGCATAACAACTTATGATATAAGCCATAACAACTTTTTTTCTAGATAATTCTCCTGAGGCAAGGAAACAAAATCAAAAATAAACTATTGGGACTTCATCAAGAATAAAAGCTCTGCACAGCAAAATAAAAAACTACAAGGCACCTACATAATGGGAGATGATATTTGTAAATAACATATCTGATAAAGGTTTCATCTCCACAATATATAAAAAAACTTATAAAACTCAACACCCAAAAAACAAATAATTCAGTTTAAAAATAGGCAGAATGCATGAATAGACATTTTTCCAAAGAATACACCCAGATGACTAACAGATACATGAAAAGATGTTTAACAACACTCATCATCAGGGAAATGCAAATCAAAACTACACCTCACACCTGTCAGAATGGCTACAATTAATAACACAAGAAACAACAGGTGTTGGTGAGGATGTGGAGAAAAAGGAATACTCCTGAACTGTTGGTAGAATGCAAACTGGTGCAGCCTCTAGAAAAAAGTATAGATTTTCCCCAAAAAACTTAAAAATATAACTACCTGATTACCCATCTATCACACTCCTGGGTATTTACCTGAAGAATACAAAAACACTAATTCAAAGTGATACATGCACCCCTACATTTATTGGAGAATTATTTGCAATAGCCAAGATATGGAAGGAGCCCAAGTGTCCATTATTTGATGAATGTATAAAGAGGATGTGGTATATATATAAAGTGGAATATATAAAAAATAAGAATGAAATCTTGCCATTTGTGATGACATTGATGGACCTAGAGAGCATTATGCTAAGTGAAATAAGTCACTCAGAGAAGGACAGATAGCATATGGTTTCACTCATATGTGGAATTAAGAAACAAAACAAACAGAGAGAAACAAAGCAAACAAGCAAAGAGAAAAATAAGAGAGTTAATCAAGTAGACTCTTAATCATAGAGAACAAACCAAACAAAACAAATTGATGGTTTTCAGAGGGGAGGTGAGTGGACAGATGGGTGAAATAGGTGATGGGGATTAAGGAGTGCACTTGTGATGAGCACGTGATGTATAGAAATGTTCAATCACTACAAGTGTACACCTGAAACTAATATAATACCCTTTGTTAACTAAATGGAATTAAAATAAAAACTTAAAAGAAAGTAATCTTCTTTGGCTAAATTCTCTGTCTTCCAACTCATCATGGTGATTGCTCTGAGCTCCGAGTGTCAGCCTTGTTGATCATTCAGTCATTTGGGAGGTCATTCTCTTTTCTTGAAGAAAACTTCATATTCACAACTGGATAGTTCTATTGACCCATCCTGTCAAATCCCAGAAATCTAACAGCTTTCTTTGATTTTGCCCCATCCCTATTCCCTTTAATTCAACCTGGCAGTTTTTCTTCTGATATAATTCCATCTCTATTCTTGGCTTCTGCTAAGATGGCTGGTTAAGTCAATGAGTTATACCTGTAATCTCTCTATGCAGCTGTTTTCCAGCCACACTTTGGTATTCTTTCCAGAGCAAGCTTTCTTGTATTTCACAATATGGATAAGTTAAGAATTTTCCAAATATTCAAGTTATGGTTCTTTTTCCCTTAACAATTTCTTCAACTTATTATTCTGCTCTCACATTTTACTATAAGCAACAAAGATAAACCAGGATGTGCTTTCAATACTTTGCTTAGAAATCTCCTTAATATCCATGACCATCACTACAATTTCAACTTTCCACAAGACACTACAACGCAATTTGGCCAAATTATTTCCCATGTTATAACAGAGAACACCTTGGAGCGCCTGGGTGGCTCAGTCAGTTGAGTTTCCAACTTCAGCTCAGGTCATGATATCCTGGTTTGTGGGTTTGAGCCCTGCGTCAGGCTCTGTGCTGACAGCTCAGAGCTTGGAGCCTGCTTCCGATTCTGTGTCTTCCTCTCTCTCTGCCCCTAACCCACTCGCATTCTGTCTCTGTCTCTCTCAAAAATAAATAAACATTAAAAAAAATAACACAGAACACCTTTCTTCCTATTTTGAAATGTTATTGAATAATATATTCTTCATTTTTATTTGAGATCTCAGTATAATCACCTTTAGTGTCCATATTCCTACCAAGTCTCTTCAAGACAATCTAGGTTTTTTTTTCTATCATGCACCTCAAAGCTCTTCCAGCTTCTATGCACAATCCAGTTCCAAAGTAACTTCTACATTTTTAAGTACTTGTTATAATAGCACCTCATTTAATTGCACCAAAATTTGTATTATTTTCATAGAGCTGCCATAACAAAATACCAGAAACTGAATAGCTTAACACAAATTTATTTTCTTACATTATGGAGGCTAGAAGTCCATGAACAAGGTATTGGAAGGTTTAGTTCCTCCCATTATTATTATTATTTTTTATTCAAATTCCTGTTAGTGAACATACAGTGTTATATTAGTTTCAGGTGTACAATTTAGTGATTCAGCAATTCCATACAACACCTGGTGTTCATCACAATAAGTGCCCATCACCTATTTAACCCATCCCCCCCACACACACATGCCTCTCCTCTAATAACCATCAGTTTGTTCTCTATCGTTAAAATTCTCTTGCTTTGCCTCTATTTCCCTATGCTCATTTGTTTGGTTTCTTAAATTCCACATATGATTCAAATCATATGATATTTGTCTTTCTCTGACTGACTTATTTCATTTAGCATAATACTGTCTATCTCCATCCACGTCATTGCAAATGGCAAGATTTATGGCGGAGTAGTATTCCATTGTACATATATACCACCTCTTCTTTGTTCATTCAATAGTCCGTGGACACTTGGGCTCTTTCCATAGTTTGGCTATTGTAGATAATGCTGCTATAAATATCACGGTGCATGTATCCCTGTGAATTACTTCTCATATTCTTTAGGTGAATACCTAGCAGTGCAATTACTGAATCATAGGGTAGTTCTATTTTTAACTTGTTGAGGAACCTCCATACTGCTTCCAGAATGGATGTGCCAGTTTGCATTCCCACCAACAGTATAAGGGAGTACCCCTTTCTCCACATCCTTGTCAACACCTTTTGTTTCCTGAGTTGTTAATTTTAGCTTTTCTGACTGCTGTGAAGTGATATCTCATTATAGTTTTGATTTGCGTTTCCCTGATGATGAGCGATGTTGAGCATCTTTTCATGTATCTGTTAGCCATTTGTATATTTTCTTTGGAAAATGTCTATTCATGTCGTCTGCACATTTTTAAATTTGATTATTTGTTTTTTGAGTGTTAAGTTCTTTATATATTTTGAGAACTAGCTCTTTACCAGAAATTTCACCTGAAATATCTTCTCCCATTCCACAGGTTGTCTTTTAGTTTTGTTGAGTATTTCCTTCACTGTGCAGAAGATTTTTATTTTGAGGAAGTCCCAATAGTTTATTTTTGTTTTAGTTTCCCTTACCTCAGGAGACATATCTTGTAAAAGTTGCTACGGCTGATGTCAAAGAGGTTACTGCCTGTCTTCTCCACTAGGATATTTATAGTTTCAGGCCCAAATTTAGGTCTTTCATCCACTTTGAGTTAATTTTTGGGTAAGGTAAAAGAAAGTGGTTCAGTTTCATTCTTTTGCACGTTGCTGTCCAGTTTTCCCAACAGCATTTGCTGAAAAGACTGTCTTATTTTCCACTGGATACTCTTTCCTGCTTCATCAAAGATTAATTGACCGTAAAGTTGTGCGTTTATTTCTGGCTTTTCTATTCTGATCCATTGACCTATGTGTCTGTTTTCGTGCCAGTACCATACTGTCTTTATCACTGCAGCTGTGTAATATGACTTGAAGTTCAGAATTGTGATGCCTCCAGCTTTGCTTTTCTTTTTTAAGATTGCTTTGGTTATTTGGAGTCTTTTGTGGTCTCATACAATTTTAGGATTGTTTGTTCTACTTCTTGAAAACCACTGTTGGCATTTTGATAGGGATTGCATTAAATGTGTTGGTTGCTTTGGATAGTATAGACACTTTAACAATATTTGTTCTTCCAATCCATAAGCACAGAAAGTCTTTCCGTTTCTTTGTATCATCTCAATTTCTTTCATCACTGTTTTATAGTTTTCAGGGTACAGGTCTTTCACCACTTCAGTTAGGTTTATTCCCAAGTATCTTACATTTTTTTTGCCATTGTATATGAGGTTGATTCCTTAGTTTCTCTTTCAGCTGTTTTATTATAGGTGTATAGAAATGCAACAGATCTCTGTATGTTTATTTTCTATACTGTGACTTTCCTGAATTCATGTATCAGTTCTAGCAATATAATACTATGTCATCTGCAATAGTGAAATCCACAGTTAATGCCATCCTCAATGGGGAAAAACTGAGTGCTTTTCTTCTATGGTCAGGAACAAGACAGCAATGTCCATTCTTATCACTGTTATTTAACATAATATTGGAAGTTCTAGCCACAGCAGACAACAAAAAGTAATAAAAGGCATTCAGGTCAGCAAGGAAGTGGCTTGGTTTCTTTTGAGAAATCTCCCCTTGGCTTGCAGATGGTCACCTTCTTACCGTGGTCTCACATGGCTATTTCTCTGCGTGTGCACATCCCTGGTGTTTTTTATATGTCCAAATTTCCTCTTCTTACATGGATACAAGTCATATTGGATCAGGGGCCATCCATATTACTTCATTTAACTCTAATTGCATATTTGAAAGCTATATGCAAATAAAGTCACATTCTGAGGAACTGGGGCTTAGAGCTTCAACATATTTTGGGAAAATTCAGTCCATAACAGCACTAAAAGTCTAGCATAATGTTATAATGATATACAGGCAAATGAAATTTCATGACACTCTTTCTCCCCAAAGCAGTTATTTCATCTTCAACAAGACTTCTCCTGAGTGTTCTGCTTTTTACTGAAATCCAGATTTCCACTCAAGTTGATTATGACCATTTTTAATTTAAAAACTTTATTTTTAAATCATAAAGACTAAACGGAGGGGCATCTGGCTCAGTCAGTTGAGTTTCCAACTTCGGCTCAGGTCATGATCTCCTGGTTTGTGGGTCTGAGCCCTGCGTCAGGCTCTGTGCTGACAGCTCAGAGCCTGGAGCCTGTTTTGGATTCTGTGTCTCTTTCTCTCTTTGCCCCTCCCCTGTTCGTGCTTTGTCTCTGTGTCTCTCAAAAATAAATAAATATTTTAAAAAATAAAAAAAACTAAATGGAAAGTAGAGGAGTTTCCCATATATCCCCTGTTTCCATACCTGCACAACCTTCCCTACTATCAACATCCTTTACCAGAGTAGTACATTTCTTAAAATGAACCTACATTGACATCATTACCACTCAAAGTCCATAGTTTATATTCACCCTTGGTTTGTATATCTTATTGTTTTTGACAAATGTACAATGACAAATATGTCCCATTGTATATTACATAAAACTTTCACTTCCCTAAAAATTCTCCATACCCTGCCTATTCATTCCTATGTCCCCACCTAACCCCTGACAACTACCAATCTTTTTACTAACTCCATAGTTTTGCTTTTTCCAAAATATCATATGGTTTGAATCGATAATCCTCTGACCATGCATTTAACTTTCTCACATTTGTTTCTTTCACTTAGTGATATGTATTTAATTTTCCTACAGGTCTACTCACGGTTTTATGATTCCTTTTGTTAGTCATAAATAATATTGCATTTTCTAGAGGCACCACTTCTTATTAATTCACCTACTAAAGGACATATTAATTGCTTCAAAATGTGCAATTATGAATAAGCTTCTATAAAAGCATTCATGTGGACATAAGTTTTCAAATCATCTGATTAAATATCAAGGAGTACAATACCTGAATTGTATGGTAGGAGCATGTTTAGTATTATAAGAAGCTGCCAAACTGTCTCCCAAGGTGGCTGTTCATTTTTCATTCCCACTAGCAATGAATGAGAGTCCTATTGTTCCACATTCTCACCAATATCAATAGCTAATTTGATATTGCCAGTGATCTAGATTTTGGCTGCTCAAATAGGTGTGTAGTGGTAATTCACTTATGGTTTAATTAGCAATTCCCTGATAACATATGATCTTTTCATATGCTAATTTTTCATTTGTATATATGTTTTGTGAGATGTCTGTTAAGGTCTTTGACCCATTTTTTTAAATTGGGTTGTTCATTTTCTTTTCTTGATTTTTAAGTGTTTGTATGTTTTGGATAACAGTCCTTTACTAGAGGTGGTTTTTGAAATGCTGTTTCCCAGCCTGTGGATTGTGTCCTCCCTCTCTTGACATTGTCCTTTTTAAAGGAGAAGTTTTTAATTTTAATGAAGCACATCAATGGTCTCTTTCATCAGTTGTACACTTGGTGTTGTTTCAAAAGTTTTTGCCATATTTTCTCCTATAATATCCGGAAGGAATTTTACAGCTTTGAATTTCACACTTAGATCTTTAACTCGAGGATTAATTTTTATGAAAGGTGTAAGGTCTGTGTATAGATTCATTTTTTTGCATATGGATGTCCATGTCCAGTTGTTCCAGAATTATTTGTTGCAGATACTATCTTTGCTGTATTATATTGCTTTTTCTCTTTTATCAAATATCAGTTGTCTGTATTTATTTGGGTTTATCTCTGGGCTCCCTATTCTGTCCCATGGCTCTACTCCTTTATTGTTTCACTGATACCTTGATTATTGTAGCTTTGTAGTCTTTTTTTAAAATTTATTTATTCATTTTGAGGGAAGGGGGGGAACCAGAGAGAGACAGGGAGAGACAATCCCCAGCAGGCTCCATGTTGCCAGCACAAAGCCTGATATGGGGTTTGATCTCACAAACCATGAGATCATGACCTGAGTTGAAATCAAGAGTTGGATGCTTAACCTACTGAGCCACCCAGGCACCCTGTAGTAAGTCTTGATACAGTTAATATGAAACCTTCTATGGTATTCTTCTCCTTCAATATTGACTTTGCTATTCTGGGTCTTTTGCCTCTACGTAAAAACTGTATGTAGTTATATCCACAAAATAACTGGCTGGTATTTGGGCCGGATTACATTGAATCTATAGATCAAGTTGGGAAGAACTGACATCTTGACAATGTTGAATCTTCCTATCAATGAACATAAAATATCTCTCCATTTATTTAATTCCTTTTTCAATATTTTAGAATTTCACAGTTTTCTTCATACAGAACTTTTACATATTTTATTAGAATTATATTGGGGCACCTGGGTGGCTCAGTCGGTTGAGCGGCTGACTTCGGCTCAGGTCATGATCTCATGGTCCGTGAGTTCAAGCCCCGCGTCAGGCTCTGTGCTGACAGCTTGGAGTCTGGAGCCTGTTTCGGATTCTGTGTCTCCCTCTCTCTGACCCTCCCCCGTTCATGCTCTGTCTCTCTCTGTCTCAAAAATAAATAAACGTTAAAAAAAATTTAAAAAAAAGAATTATATCCAGATATTTAATTTTAGGAGGATACTCTTGTAAATGCTGATGTGTTTTTAATTAAATATTCCACATGTTCATTGCTGGTATGCTGGGAAATAATTGACTTTGTATATTAATTTTGTATCCTTCAATTTTCCTGTAATTTAGTAATTTTTTATCAATTCTTTCATATTATTTACATAGAAAATCATGTTACCTATGAACAAAGACAGTTTCGTTTCTTCCTTAAAAATATGTATACCTTTTATTTACTTTTCTGGTTTTGTTGCATTACATAGTACATCTTGTATACATCCTTTCCTTGTACCTATTCTTAACTGGGAAACCAGGTTTCTCACCATTAAGTATGATGCTTGCTGTAGATTTTTTGTATTCTTTATCAAGTTGAGAAAGTTCTCCACTAGCCATAGTTTGTTGAGTTTTTAGCATGAATAAATATTGGATTTTGTCATATGTTTTTTTCTTCTGCATCTATTGATACGATCATGAATTTTTTCTTTTTTGTTGACTTGATGAATTACATTTGCTAATTTTTAAATATTGAACTAGCCTTGCACATGTGGAATACATTCCTCTAGGCTGTGATATGCAATTACTTTTAAACATTTTTAATTCAATTTGCTAGTATGTTGTTGAGGATTTTTTTCATTTATGTTTATGAGAGATTTGGGGTTTTAGTTTTATTCTCTTTGTAATAACTTTGTCTGGTGTTAGTGTTAGGATGAGCCTAGCCTTTTAGAGTGAATTAGGAAGTATTAAGTATTTTCTCTATTTCTATCTTCTTAAGATGATAGAGAACTGATATAATTTCTTTCTTAAATGTCTGGTAGAATTCACCAGTAAACCCATCTGGTTCTGGTGCTTTCTTTTTTGGAAAGTTATTATCTATTGATTCAATTTCTTTAATAAATAGATCTATATCTATTAATTATTAAAGATTAATTTAAAGACAGGCATATTCTGTCTTTCATAGAATTAATTATAACTAAGTTTTCATATGTGTAGATATAGAGATGTTCATATCTTTATTATCCTTTGAATGCCCATGGGATCTGTGGTGATGCCCTCCCTTTCATTTCTGATGTTAGTAAATTGTGTCCTCTCTTTTGTTAGTTTGCCTGAAGATTTTCAAGTTTATTGATATTTTTAATGAAAGAGCACTTTATTCCAGTTTTATTGGAAAACAATTGATATTTGTCACTGCGTAAGTTTAAGGTGCACAGCATATGGTTTAGTTTACATATGTTTTGAAATAAGTATTGCAGTAGTCAAACAACCGGTTTTTTATTTTGTTGATTTTTTAATTGATTTTCTTTTTCCAATTTTATTGATTTCTGCTTTAGTTATTACTACTTTATTTCTGCTGACTTTGTACTTAATTTGGTCTTCTTTTTCTATTTTTCTTTTTTTAATGTTTATTTATTTTTGAGAGACAGCCGGGGAGAGGCAGAGAGAGAGAGAGAGAGACACAGAATCTGAAACAGGCTCCAGGCTCTGAGCTGTCAGCACAGAGCCTGACATGGGGCTCGAACTCAGGAGCCGTGAGATCATGACAAGCTGAAATCTAACACTCAACCAACTGGGCCACTCAAGTGCTCCCATCTTTTTCTACTTTTCTGAAGTGGAATCTTTGATTACTGATTTTAGATCTTTCTTCTTATGTGATATATGCATTCAAGACTCTAAACTTCCCTCTAAGCAAATCTTCCACTGTGTTTCACAAGTTTTGATATGTTGTATTTTATTTTCATTTAGTTTAAAATATTTTGAAATATTTAAAAAAATTTCTTCTTTGAGCTATGTGTTGCTTGTATGTTGTTAAATCCATGTATTTTTTCAGCTATCTTTCTGTAATTGATTTCAAGTTAAATCCATTGTAATTTCACAGCAGATGCTGTATTATTTCTACTTATAAAAATTTATTAAGTTGGGACTCTTGGGTGGATCAGTCAGTTAAGCCTCAGACTCTGGTTCAGTTCATGATCTCACAGTTTGTGAGTCTCAGCCCCACATTGGGCTGTCTGCTGTCAATGCAGAGCTTGCTTCAGATCCTCTGCCCCCCCCCCGCCCCTCCCCTGATCTCTCTCTCTCTCTCTCAAAAATAAAAAATAAAAGCTTTTCAAATAAAAATAATAAAATTTTATTAAGTTGTGCTTTATGGCCCAGAATATGGTCTATCTTGATGAGTGTTTTATGTGACTTGAGAAGACTCTGTCATTTTCTGTTGTTGGATGAAGCAGTCTATGTCAAAAATACCCAGTTAGTTGATGGTTCTGTTGAGGTCCATTAGATGCTTTCTGACTTTCTGCCTACTGGATCTGTCCTTCTCCATTACATGAATGTAAAATCTACTATGATAGTAGATTCATGTATTTTTAATTGCAATTCTGATCATTTTTGCCTAACATATTAGTGTCCTCTAACTTTAGGTACATGCACATTAAGACTTGTTATGTCTTTAGGATGCCTGGATGACTCAGTCAGTTAAGGTCTGAGTTTGGCTCAGGTCATGATCTTGCAGTTCGTGAGTTCAAGCCCCACATCAGGCTCTGTGCTGACAGCTCAGAGCCTGGAGCCTGCTTCGGATTCTGTGTCTCCCTCTCTCTCTCTCTCTCTCTGCCCCTCCCCTGCTCACACTTTGTCTCTCTCTCTCTCTCTTTCTCTCTCTCTCTTAAAAATAAATAAACATTAAAAAATAGTTGTTATGTCTTCTAGCAATATTGATATATTTATCATTCTGTAATGCCATTCTTTATCTCTGATCATTTTTCTTGATCTAAAATCTGATTTGATGAAATTAACATAAGCACACCTTTGTTTTGATTAGTGTTGGTTTGGTACACCCTTCTCTATTTTGTTTGCTTGTTTGTTTATAAGTAGGCTTCATGCACAGCATAGAGCCAAATGCAAGGCTTGAGCTCACAACCCCAAGATCAAGAGATGAGCTAAGATCAAGAGTCAGATGCTTAAGTTACTGAGCCACCCAGGCACTCCTGTTTCTTTACTTTTAATCTATATGTATATTTAGAGTTGCATGGGTTTCTATAAAGAACACATTATTGGTCATTTTTTCTTTTTTATCTACTCTGAAAATAGCTGTCTTTTTAATTTAAATTTTAGTTAACATAACATACAGTGTAATATGGGTTTCAGGACTAGAATTCAGTGAGTCATCACTTACATACAGCACCCAGTGCTCATCTCAACAAGTGGCCTTTTTAATACTCATCACCCATCTAGCTCATCTCCCACCCACCTTACTCCACCAACCCTGAGTTTGTTCTCTGTGTTAAGAGTCTCCTGTGGTTTGTTTTCCTCTTTTCTCTTTCCCCCATTCCCGTATATTTATCTGTCTTGTTTCTTAATTTCCACATGTGTGACATCATATGGTATTTGTCTTTCTTTGGTTGACTTATTTCACTTGGCTCCCACCATAGTTTGACTATTGTTGATAATAGCCATAACTGCTATAAACATTAGGGTGCATGGACATCTTCAAATCTGTATTTGTGTATCCTTTGGGTAAATATCTAATAGTGCAATTGCTGGATTGTAAGGTAGTTATATTTTTAAGTTTTTTAAGGAAATTCCATACTGTTGTCCAGAATGGCTGCACCAGTTTGCATTTCCATCAGCAGTGCAAAAAACTTCTCCTTTCTCTGCATCCTTGCCAACACCTGTTGTTGCTTGTGTTGTTAATTTTATCCATTCTAAAAGGTATTAGGGGATATTTCATCGTTGTTTTTATTTGCATTTCCCTGATAATGAGTGTTGAGCACTTTTCATGTGTCTATTAGTCATCTGGATGTCTTCTTTGGAAAAGTGTTTATTCATGTCTTCTGCCCGTTTCCTAACTAGGCTATTTGTTTTTTGGGTGTTGAGTTTGGTAAGTTAATTATAGATTTTGGATACTAATTCTTTATCAGATATGTCATTTATGAATATCTTCTCTCATTCCATAGGCTATCTGCTAGTTTTGTTGTTTCCTTTGCTGTGCAGAAGCTTTTTACCTTGATGAATTCCCAGTAGTTCATGTTTGCCTTTGTTTTCCTTGTCTGTGGTGACATGTCAAGAAAGAAGTTGCTGTAGCCAAGGTCAAAGAGGTTTCTGCCTGTGTTCTCCTCTAGAACTGATGGATTTCTGCCTGACATTTAGGTTTTTCATACATTTTGAATTTATTTTTATGTATGGAGTAAGACAGTGGTCCAGTTTCATTGTTCCACATGTTACAGTCCAGTTTTCTCAACACCATTTGTTGAAGACGCTGTCTTTTTTCCATTGGATATTCTTTTCTGCTTTGTCAAAGATGAGTTGACCATATACTTGTGGGTCCACTTCTGGGTTTTCTATTCTGTTCCATTGATTTATGTGTTTGTTTTCATGCCAGTACCATACTGTCTTGATTACTACAGCTTTATAATACAGTTTAAAATCAGGAATTGTGATGCCTCCAGTTTTGTTTTTCTTTTTCCAGATTCCTTTAGCTTTTCTGGGTCTTTTGTGATCCCAGACAAATATTAGGATTGTTTGTTCTAGCTCATAAAGAATGCTGGCGGTATTTTAAAAGGGACTGCATTAACTGCGTAGATTGCAGTATAGGCATTTTAACAATATTTGTTCTTCCAATCCATGAATATGGAATGCTTTTCCATTTCTTTGTGTCATCTTCAATATTTTTCATAAATCGTCTGTAGTTTACAGATCTTTTACCTCTTTAGTTAGGTTTATTCCTAAGCACCTTATTGTTTTTGGTACAATTGTAAATGGGATTCATTTCTTGATTTCCTTTTCTACTGCTTCCTTATTGGTGTATAAAAATGCAACAGATTTCCACACATTAATTATATATCCTGAGAATTTGATGAATTCATGTATTATTTCTAACAACTTTTTGGTGGAGTCTTTTTGGTTTTCTACATAGGGTATCAAGTCATCTGCAAATAGTGAATTTGTCTTTTCCTTGCCAAGTTAGATGCCCTTTATTTCCTTTTGTTGTCTGATTGCTGAGGTTAAGACTTTCAGTACTATATTAAATAGTAATGGTGACAGTGGACATCCTTGTCTTGTTCCTGACTATAAAGGAAAGGCTCTCAGTTTTTCCCCATTGAGGATGATATTAGCTGTGTGTATATAACCATTCCTAATTTGTGGAGGATTTTACTCAAGAATGGATGCTGTATTTTGTCAAATGCTTTTTCTGCATCTATTGACAGGATCGTATGTTTCTTATACTTTATTTTATTAATGTGGCATATCATGTTGATTTTCAAATATTGAACCTGCCCTTCAGCCCAGGAATAAATCCCTCTTGATAATGGTGAGTAATTATTTTAATGTACTATTGATTTCAATTTGCTAGTATCTTGTTGAGAATTTTTGCATCCCAGCTCATCAGGCATATTGGCCTGTAATTCTCCTCTTTAGTAGGGTCTTTGTCTGGTTTTGGAATCAAGGTAATGCTGGTTCTTAGAATGAGTTTTGAAGTTTTCTTTCCATTTCTATTTTTGGAAAAAGTTTGAGAAGATTAGGTGTTAACTTTCTTTAAATCACTGGTAGAATTCCCCTGGGAAGCCATCTGGCCCAAGGCTCTTTTTTCTGGGAGATTTGTAATTACTGAGTCAATTTCTTTATTGCTTATTGGTCTGTTCAAATTTTCTATTTCTTCCTGTTTTAGTTTTGGTAGTTTGTGAGTTTCTAGAAATTTGTCCATTTATTCCAGATTGCCCAATTTGTTGGCATATAATTATGCCTGTGGTGTTGGCTGTAATCTCTCCTCTTTCATTTGTGATTTTATATATTTGGGTCCTTTCTATTTTCTTTTTGATAGGTCTGGCTAAGGGTTTATCAATTTTGTTTATTCTTTCAAAGAACCAGCTCTTAGTTTCAATGATATGTTTTACTGTGGTTTTTTTTTTTTTTGCTTCTATATCATTTATTTATGCTCTAGTAGTTATTATTTCCCTTCTTCTGCCTATATGTTGTAGACTCTGGGTCTGGAGTTCTCTCTTGTCCAGTAAGAGAGCAGATGCAGAATTAAAAGCGAGAGAGACTAATGTCCAGGAGGAGACAAGAGCCCCGAGTGGATCTTGCTCCATTTTTATTAGGACCAGAAGGCTTACAAGCATGATGGATGTGCAGAAAGAGACAATGGAACCATGAACATTAACTCATGTATGTGAGAGAAAGGGGGTTTTGAAGATATGTGGTGTTAGGGGGTTGGGTCAATACAAAACAAAATCCTGGCACCAGGCAGATGATGTGGCAAGCGGGAGGCACCACGTCTGTTTATCTCAGCTTGCCTAGGGGATAAGACAGATAGAGCATGATACCTCAGGGTCAATAAGACCTTTATTTTGCTAATTAGCTCCACTCTGGGCAACTTCACCCTGCTGTGGTGTATAGCCCTATTTACCAGTTGACCTATTCTGGTCCTCCCCTCCTGTGAAAGCAGCTTTCTGCTATTGTACTATGTTGGGGCACTCCCACCCTGAATATCTAATCTTGGATGTTTTCATCCTGTGGCTTCCTATTTCTCTATGCCTTTGTTCTATACTAGCTGACGTTTTCACCTTGTGTACCTAATCCCAGATGCTTTCATCCTAAACCTTGTTAACTCATCAGTGCAAGCTCAGGGAATTCTTAAGCTTATTCCCCACACCTATAGATTTTATTTGTTGTTCCTTTTCTAGCTCCTCTAGGTATAAGGTTAGGTTGTGTATTTGGGACCTTTCTTGCCTCTTGAGATTGGCCTGAATTGCAATATACTTTCATCTTAGGACTGCCTTTCCTGCATCCCAAAGGTTTTGGACTGTTGTGTTTTCATTTTCATTGCCTTCCATGTATTTTTGAATTTCTTCTTTAATTTCCTGGTTAACCCATTCATTCTTTAGTAGGATATTCTTTAACCCCCTGTATTTGAGGGCTTTCCAATTTTTTTTGTGGTTGACTTCCAGTTTCATAGCATTGTGATCTGAAAATATGCATGGTATGTTCTCGATCTTTTTGTACCTGCTGAGACATGATTTGTGACCTAATATGTGATCTATTCTGGAGAATATTCCATATGAACTTGAGAATAATGTGTATTCTCCTGATTTAGGATGAAATGTTCTGAATATATCTGTTAAGTCCATCTGTGTATTCAAAGACATTGTTTCCTTGTTGATTTTCTGCTTCATATGATTTGTCTCTTGCTGTAAGTGGGGTGTTAAAGTCACCTACTATTATTGTATCATTATCAGTGAGTTTCTTTCTGTTGGTTATTAATTGATTTATATATTTGGGGACCCCCAAGTTGGCAGAATAAGTATTTACAGTTGTTATGTTATGCCCAGAATTCGTGATCCCCAAAGACCACCAGGGAGCCGAGTCCGATGCAAAAGCAAAGAGCCTTTATTCAAGCTAGCTCGAGCTCAATCCCCTACCTGCACCGACACAGCAGTGAGATACCAGGGAGAGAGAGCGAGTTTCAAAAGGACAAAGGTTTTATTGGGGCCTGGGGGCAGTTGGTGAGGTAATGGCTATGGCCTCAGCCGATTGGCTGGGGAAGGGTCCTGGGGAAGGGTCCGAGTCCTGTTAGGCAGGTGAGGGGGGGTTTACTCAAGGGGAGGAGGTGTGGTCAAGGTGAAGGACACGGAACAGGATGGAGTCGGCCGGAGTAGGCCCCCCCTTTCAGCTAGATCTTCTTGATGGATAGAACCTTTAATTATAATGTCATGTCCTTCTTCATCCCTTGTTACAGTCTTTATTTTATGTCTGAAAGTCTAGATTGTCTGATATAAGTATGGCTACTCCAGTTTTCTTTTGTTGACCTCATAGACCATGATAGATGGTTCTCCATAACTTCACTTTCAATCTTCAGATGTCTTTAAGTCTAAAATGAGTCTCTCATAGGCAGAATGTAGATGGATCTTTTTTTTTAACCATTCTGTTATGTTATGTCTTTTGACTGGAACATTTAATCTATTTACAATCAGAGTGATTATCAGCATATATGAATTTAGTGCCATCATGTTGCCTGTAGAGTTGGTGTTTCTGGTAATGTTTTCTTGCCCTTTCTAGTCTTTGTTGCCTTTGGTCCTGTCTTGTTTTTTTTTTTTTTCCCTCCACTCAGAAAGTCTCCTTTAAAATTTCTTTTTTTTTTTTTAGTGTTTATTTCTTTTTGAGAGACAGAGAGAGTGCAAGCAGGGGAGTGACAGAGAAAGAGGGAGACAAAGGATATTAAGTGGGCTCTGCACTGACAGCAGACAGCCTGATGTGGGGCTCAAACTCACAAACTGTGAGATCATGACCTGAGCCGAAGTCAGATGCTTAACTGACTGAGCCACCTAGACACACGTCCCCTTAAAAATTCTTGTAGGGCTGGTTTAGTGGTCATGAACTCCTTTAGTTTTTGTTTGTTTTGGAATCTATTTCTCTCTCCTATTCTGAATGACAGCTTTTTTGGATAAAGAATTATTGCCTGCATATTTTCCCCATTCAGTACATTGAAAATATCTTACAACTCCTTTCTGGACTGCCAAGTTTCTGTGGACAGATCTGCTGAAACCTGGTAAGTTTTCCCTTGTAGTTTAAGGACTTTTTTTCTTGCTGCTTTCAAGATTCTTCCTTTGCCTGAGTATTTTGTGAATTTCACTATGATATGCCTTGGTGATGGTTGGCTTCTTTTAAATTTAATGAAAGCTTTCTGTGCTTCTTGGGTTTTCATGTCTGTGACCCTTCTCACATTAGGAAAGTTTTCAGCTATAATTTGTTCACTTCAACTTTCTTCCCCTTTTTCTCTCTTTATCTCTGGGACTTTTATGATACAAATGTTATTCTTCTTTAATAGGTCACTGAATTCTTTAAGTCTTTTACCATCATCTTTGGACTTTGTATCCATCTTCTTTTCAGCTTCATTATTTTCCATAATTTTATCTTCTACATCACAGATTCACTGCTCCACTTCATCCATCCTTGCCATCATGGCATCCATTCAAGATTACATATCAGTTATAGCATTTTTAATTTTGATTTGACTAAACTTTAGTTCTTTTATCCCTGCAGAAAGGGATTCTCTGGTGTCTTCTATTATTTTTCAACCCCAGATAGTATTCTTATAATCATGGGGGTTTTAATTAAATTTATTTTTTATGTTTATTTATTTACACTGAGAGAGAGAGAGAGAGAGCAAAAGAAAGAGAGCATGAGTGGGAGAGGGGCATAGGAGAGAGAGAGAGAGAGAAAGAGAGAGAGAGAGAGAGAGAGACAGAGAGAGTCCCAAGCAAGCTCTGCACTGTCAGCACAGAGCCCAATGAGGGACTCAATCCTACAAACTGTGAGATCATGACTAGAGTGGAAATCAAGAGCTGGATGCTTAACTGACTGAGTCACCCAGGCACCCCTATAATTGTGGTTTTAAAGTCTGGTTCAGATATCTTACTTATATTTGTGTCAATTAAATCCATGAATGAGTTCTATTGCCTGTTCTTTCTTTGGGGATGAGTTTCTCTATCTCATTTTTTTTTCCAAAAAGAAAAGAGGAAGAAAGAAAAGAAAAGAAAAGAAAAGAAAAGAAAACACACAAAGAGAGAAACAAAAATCAAAAAAGCAAACAAAACACAACAACAAAAAAAAGATCTTGGGTATGTTTTGATCTGTTTGATAAAAGTATCGAGATCCAAAAATAAATAAAATATAATAACATAAAATAAAATAAAATAATAAAATAAAACCCCAAAACCAATAAAATAAAAAATTAAAAATAAAAGAAGGGACATGGGGATGGCTCAGTAGGTTAAATGTCTTCAGCTCAGGTCATGATCTCGAAGTTCATAGGTTTGAGCCACCCATCAGCCTCTGTGTTGACAGCTCAGAGCCTGAAGCTTACTCAGATTCCATGTCTCCTTTTCTCTCTGCCTCTCCCCTGCTCATGCTTGTCTCTCTCACTTTCTCAAAACAAAAAAATAAAAACACTAAAAAAATAAAAGGATATGTATATATAAAAACAAAATGTAGTAAAAAGTAAAAAAAAAATAATTAAAAAATGAGAAAATAAATAAAAGAAAAAAATAACGAATTAAATAAAACTGAAGTTAGAGCCTAATTCTCCTAGAGCTGGAACTTTGCAGCACCAAAATTATTAACTTGGTGCAAAGGAGTTGTGTTGGTCTTCTTGGGTGAGGGACCTGCTGCCCTGACTTGTTTCAGTGGAAGTGCACCTGAAGTGTGCAGAGGGGCAGAGCTTGTTGTAAGTGGCTCCAGCCTCCACTAGGTGGTGCTATATTGCACTCTGAACACTTTCAGCCATAAAGGGTAGAATGCACCCTGCTCTATAGCCCGGGACCTGAAAGTTCCTGCCCTCCACTCTTCATGGAAACCTCACAGGACAATTAATCACTTCTCTTGTGTCTCTAGTTTCTGTTAGAACCCCACATTCACTCAGCTTGTGTCCAAGCTTTATTTCAGGTACACGACTGAATTTCAAACCTCCAAATTTTAGGGATTCCCACTGTGAGAACCCATGCTGTTCCCCTGGGGAAGGATCTCACTGTACTTTTGCCAGCCCATGTTTAAAAAGGCAGTGGTAAGACTCTGCTGCTGTTCAGAATTTATGTCAAAACAGAGCAGAAAGCAGGCACACCTCCTTGCAGCCCTCAGCTGGGATGAGTCCTCTCTCTTATGCCTGGAAAGAGCACAGAACTTTTGTGTGACTTCTATTTCAACCCAAGGGATCCTCTGACCATGCTGTCACTCCCGGTATTCTTACCCACTTCACCACTTGAGCATCTTTCAGCTATGCTCTTTATCCATGGTAGGGGACTGCTACAAGTTCAGATTTTTTGCTCTGCTACTTGTACTACTTTGCAGTAGCCTCTTTAAGCCAGCTTCCCCGCCCCCCGCCCCAGTGTGGGCCCAGAGAAATATCTCTCCTGGTAAATTCTCTGCACCTCCTACCTTCCAAAGAATGGTTCCTTTTCTACATGTAGTCTTGCAGCTTTTGTTCATTCATACCTCCACTTTATTTCTTTGGTGTTCAGAATGATTTGATAACTCTCTAGCTATGTTCAAGGGATGAGACAAGATTAGGATCTCCCTACTCTGACTGCTTCTTCTCCAGTCAGAGAAGAAAGTTCTTATTTTTATTTTTAAAGAAAGATATAAGGGCATTTGGGTGGCTCAGTTAGTGAAATGTCTGACTCTTGATCTTGGCTCAGGTCATGATCTCACGATTCCTGGAATCAAGCTCTGCATTAAGCCCCACATCAGGCTCCATGCTGACATCTCTGAGATTGCTTGGGATTGTCTCTATCACTCTCTCTCTCTCTCTGCCCTCCCCCTGCTCCGATAATCTCTGCCTTTTAATTGGTGTATTGAAATCATTGATTTTTTGTAGTGTAGTTGACACAAAATATTACATTAGTTTTAGGTGTACAACATAGTAATTCAACAATTTTATACATTATTCTATGTTCACCACTAATGGAGCTACCATCTATCCCCATACATTCTTTATTAAAATATTGTTCAGTGTATTCCTTATGCTGTGCCATTTATTCCCATGATTTATTTATTCCATAACTGAAGACCTGTACTTCACACTTTCCTCTCCCTTTTACTTATTTTGTGTAACCCTCCACCCTCCTCACCTGTGGCAACCATCATTTTGTTATCTGTATGTATAGGTCGAATTCTGCTTGTTAATTTTTTTTTCTATTTCGCAATAAGTAAAATCATATGATATTTGTCCTTCTATTCTTTTTTTCAAGTTTTTATTTAAATTTCACTTAGTTTACATACTGTGTAATAATTAGTTTTAGGTGTAGAATTTAGTAATTCACTATTTACATACAACACCCAGTGCTCATCACAAGAAGTGCCCTCCTTAATACCCTTCATCAATTTAACCTATCCTCCAACCCACCTTCCCTCCAGCAACCCTCAGTTTGTTCTCTTAATAAGAGTCTGTTTTAAGGTTTGCTTCTCTCTCTTTTTTCTTTCCCTTATGCTCATCTCTCTTGTTTATTAAATTCCACATGTGAGTGAAATCATATGGTATTTGTCTTTCTCTGACTGACTTGTTTAACTTAGCATAATACTCTCTAGTTACAATAACATCATTGCAAATGGCAAGATTTCATTATTTTTGATGGCTGAGTAATATTCTGTTGTATATACATACAACATCTTTAACCATTCATCAGTTGATGGACATCTGGGCTTTTTTCATAATTTGACTATTGAAATACTACTGCTATAAACATCAGGGTGCATGTATCCCTTCAAATCAGTATTTTTGTATCCTGTAGGTAAATACCTAGTAGTGCAATTTCTGGGTCATAGTTCTATTTTTAACTTTTTGAGGAACCTCCATACTGTTGTCCAGAGTGGATACACCAGTTTGCATTCCCACCAATAGTGAAAGAGGATTCCAATTTCTCCACATTGTCACCAACTTCTGTTGTTCACTGGGTTGTTAATTTTAGGCATTCCAACAGGTGTGAGATGATATGTCATTGTAGTTTTGATTTGTATTTCCCTGATGATGAGTGATGTTAAACATCTTTTCATGTGTCTTTTAGCCATCTGTATGTCTTCCTTTAAAAATATCTATATTTCTCTTCTGCCCATTTTTTAACTGGATTATTCCTTTTTTGGGTGCTGAGATTGATAAGTTTTTATAGATTTTGGATAATAATCCTTTATCAGATATATCATTTGCAAACATCTTCTCCCATTCTGTAGGTTGTCTTTTAGTTTTATTGATTGTTTCCTTTGCTGTATAGAAGCTTTTTATTTTGATGGAGTGCCAATAGTTTATTTTTGCTTTTGTTTCCCTTATCTGAGGAAACATAGTAAGAAATTCCTACAGCCGATGTCAAAGAGATTATTGCCTGTGTTCTCCTCTAAGATATTTATGGTTTCCCGTCTCAAATTTAGGTCTTTCATCCATTTTGAATTTATTTAAAAAATATTTATGGTGTAAGAAAGTGGTTCAGTTTCATTCTTTTGCATGTTACTGCCCAGTGTTCTCAACATCATTTTTTAATGTTTATTTATTTTGCGGGGGGAGAAAGAGACAGACTGTGAGTGAGTGAGGGGCCAAGAGAGAGGGAGAAACAGAATCTGAAGCAGGCTTCAGGCTCTGAGCTGTCAGCACAGAGCCAAATGCGGGGCTCAAATTCACAAATGATGAGATTATGACCTGAACCAAAGTCGAATGCTCAACCAACTGAGCCACCCAGACATCTCTCAACCCCATTTTTTGAAGAAAAAATTTCCCACTGGATATCCTTTCCTGAGTTTTTGAATATTAGTTCACCACATAGGTGTGGTTCATTTCTGGGTTTTCTCTTCTGTTCCACTGATCTATGTGTTTGTTTTTTGTGCCAGTACCATATAGTTTTGATCACTACAGCTTTGAAATATATTTGAAGTCCAGAATTGTTATGCCTCCAGTTTTGCTTTTCTTTTTCAAGGTTTCTTTGACTCTTCAGAGTCTTTTGGGATTTTAAGATTGTTCTAGCTCTGTGAAAACAGCTGTTGGTATTTTGATGCACTAAATGTATAGATTTCTTTGATTGATGTAGACATTTTAACAATATTTACTCTTCCAATCCCTTAGCATAGAATATTTTTCCATTTCTTCTTCAATTTCTTCCATCGGTGGTTTACAGTTTTCAGAGTTTAGATCTTTTACCTCTTTGACTCGGTTTACTCCTAGATATCTATGTTTTTGATGCAGTTGTGAATGGGATCCAATCCTTGATTTCTCTTTATGCTGCTTCATTATTGGTGTATAGAAGTGCAACATATTTCTGTATGTTGATTTTGTATCCCATAACTTTACTGGATTCATATATCAATTTTAACAGTTTTTTTGGTGGCATTTTTCAGGTTTTTCAATATAGTATATTATATCATCTGCAAATAGTGAAAGTGACTTCTTCCTTGCTGATTTGGGTACCTTTTATTTCTTTTTGTTGTCTAATTGCTGAGGCTAAGATTTATGGTACTATGTTAGATAACACTGGTGAGAGTGGACATTTCTGTCTTATTCCTGACCATAGAGGGAAAGCTCTAGTTTTTTCCCACTGAGGATGATATTAGCTGTGTTTTTTAAATATGGCCTTTATCATGTTGAAGTATATTCCTTATATCCCTACTTCCTGGGTCATTGCCACATCAGGTCCCTGAAGTTTGGAATTTTAAAAGTCATCAGGCTTCACTGGGATAGAGCTCAAGGTTTGCTGCTCCAGGCAGGCAGGCAACATGAAGATAGTGTGAAAATAGCAACATGAAAAGTGTCTGGGATTCAAGAGGGAAATCATTCACTTCTCTGAAAGTGCTTCCCTGAGAGTAGCAAGCAGGGACTCCCCTTTCTGGATACAAAGGAATGGCCTGATGCCATTTCCCTTTCCACTCCTCAGCATAAACCAACTTCAGTAAACAACACAGCACTGACACTGCCTGCCTAACCTGCTTACACCAAGTCTTATCTCCCTGCATTCTGCTGTTACTGGTTTTCTTGGGTAAGTGTACCCAAGGGCAAGCACAGCAGGCCCCTTCCCCAGTTAAGGTTCACAACCACCCACATGCACCACATCTACTGACCATAGAGTTCTGTAAAACTTCAGTTCTCAGTCTCTTAAAAAGCAGACCAGAACACAGATACTTAAAACTTGCCACACTCTGGCCATTGTCCAAACACTGCCCACTCAGGCAAGGAATACCTCTGTCAGATGACTGACCTGGGGGATAAAACCACCAAAATATAGCAGCAGAGTGCACAAGAACACACAAGAGACATTCCGTTAAGCTCCACGTCCTGGACATTATATGACCTCTTCTTAATAAAGCCATTACTCTCAGGAGCAAGAAATATAACAGGCTTTTCTAACAGAGAAGAAGACAGATATCTAGATAATATGCCAACACAGAAGAATTCATCCCAAAATAAAGAACAAGAAAAGGCCATGGCCAGTGTTCTAATCATAATAGATATAAGTAATATACCTAATCCAGAATTTAAAGCAACAATCGTAAGCATACTAGCTGGGCTTAAGAAAAGCATGGAAGACATAAGGGATATCCTTACCACAGGGATAAAAGAGCTAAAAAACAATCAAGCTGAAGTGAAAAATGCAATAACTGAGATTGAAAATTGAGTGGATGTAATGACTACAAGGAGGAAGCAAAGGAACAAATAAGTGATATAGAACACAATTATGTAAAATAATGAGGCTAAACAAAAGAGAGAAAGAAAAAATGTGGATCATGAGAGTAGAATTAGTTAACTCAGTGACTCCATGAAACGTAATAACATTCATATCATAGGAATTCCAGAAGAAGAGAGAATAGGAGGCAGGTATATTTGAGGAAATTATAGCTGAAAATTTCCCTAACTGGGGAAGGAAACAGACATCTTGGTTGAGAAGGCACAGGGAACTCCCATTAAAATTTTAAAAAGAATGCCAACACCAAGACACCAAGACACCAAGACATATTGTAATTAAATTTGCAAAATGTAGTGATAAAGAAAAATTCTAAAAGCAGCAAGATAAAAGAAATCCCTAACTTACAAGGAGAGACCCGTAAGGCTATAAGCAGATTTCTCAACAGAAACGAGGCAAGCCAGAAGGGAGTGGTATGATGTATTCAAAGTGCTGAATGGGAAAAATAGGCAACCAAGAATACTCTATCCAGGAAGGCTATCATTCAGAATAGAAGGAGAGATAGTTTCCCAAACAAAAATTAAACAAGTTTATAACCACTAAACCAGCCCTGCAAGAAATATTAAAGAGGACCCTTTAACTGGGAAGGAAAGACCAAAGTGACAAACACAAGAAAAGAACAAAGACAATCTCCAGAAACAACAATAAAACAAGTAATAAAATGGCATTAAATACATATCTATCAATAATCACTTTGATGTATGTGGACGAAAAGCTCCAATCAAGATATTGGGTGTCAGAATGGATAAAAAAACAAGACCTATCTATATGCCGCCAACAAGACACTCATTTTAGACCTAAAGACACCTGCAGGTAGAAAGTGAGGGGGTGGAGAAATATTTATCATGCAAATGGACGTCAAAAGAAAGCCAAAGTAGCAATACTTAGGCTAAATTTTAAAACCAGACTGTAACAAGAGATGAAGAAGGGTGATATATCAAAATAAAGGGGATTATCCGACAGAAGATTTAACAATTGTAAATATTTATGCCCCCAACTTGAAACACCCAAATATATAAAACAATTACTAACAAACTTAAAGAAACTCAATGATAATAATGCAATAATAGTAGGGAACCTTAACACACCATTTATTGCAATGGACATATCGTCTAAGCAGAAAATCAACAAGAAAACAATGCCTTTGACTGACAGACTGGACCAAATGAACTTAACAGATATATTCAGAACATTTCATCCTAAAGCAACAGAATACACATTCTTTTCAAGTGCACGTGGGATATCCTCCAAAATAGATTACATAGTAGGTCACAAATAGGGTCTCAACAGGTTCAAAAAGATTGAGATCATACCATGCATATTTTCTGACCACAATGGTATGAAACTTGAAATCAACCACAAGAAATAATTTGGAGAGACCACAAATACATAGAGGTTAAACATCACACTACTAAATAGTGAATGGATCAACCAGGAAATCAAAGAAGAAATAAAAAATACATGGAAACTAATGAAAATGACAACATGACTGTCCAAAACCTTTGGGATGCAGCAAAAATGGTCATAGGAGGGAAGTGTACAGCAATATAGGCCTACTTCAATAAATAAGAAAAATGTCAACTAACCTAAGCTTCTATCTACATAAGCAAAAAAAAAAAAAAACAAACTTCAAATGAAGCCTATAGGCAACAGAAGAAGGGAAATAATAAAGCTTGGAGTATAAATAAGGTGGCCCCTCTGAGAATTTGGGGTCAGGCTGTGGCTTGGCCATTGCTGCTTCCAAGTCACCAAGTCACCTCACCCTGAAAATTCCCTTCTCAGCTACCCTCCTTCCACAGCGGTTTGTCCCTGGGGGTGAAGGTCTAGCTGAAGTAACCCTACCCTGGCAGCCCTGTCCCCAGGCACCGGGACCTCATGTCTTCTCCAACCCCTTCCTCTGCCCCACAACCTCTGTCCCCTTCCTAAGGCAGGGGCTTCAGACCCATGGGACATACGGTGGTGGCTGGTGCTCAGGGCCTCCTTGGTACCCACCAGCCAGACTCTCCAATGCCTCACTAACCTTCTGCCACCTCGTTCTGTGTTCAGATGCTCTCCTCTAGTGCCTTGGGTTTTTCTCAATCATCATTCCCAGATATTGTACTGAAAATATTATGCAAACTGGTTAAGCTTTACTAATCAATAAATGATTTAAAGCCAAAAAAAAATAAATGATGCTAAGTGAAATAGGTCAGAGAAACACAAATACTATATGGAATTTGGAAACATATGGAACTCATATGGAATTTAAGAAACAAAACAGGTTAGTATAGGGAGAAAAAAGAGAGAAGCAAACCATAAAATAGACTCAACTATAGAGAACAAACTGAGGGTTGTTAGAGGTGGGGTGGGCATGGGGATGAATTAAATGGGTGATAGACACTTCTTGTGATGAGCACTGGGTGTTTTGTGTAAGTGATAAATCAGTAAATTCTACTCCTGAAACTAATATTACATTGCATGTTAACTAACTGAAATTTACTTTATTTAATTTATTTTTACAACTTTTTTTTAAAGTTTATTTATTTATTTTGAGACAGAAAGAGAGAGAGCATGGAAGGGGTAGAGAGACAGAATTCCAAGCAGACTCCACGCTGTCAGTGCAGAGCTCAAGGCAGGGCTCAAACTCATGAACCACGAGATCATGACCTGAGCCAAAATCAAGAGTCAGACACTTAACTGACTGAACCACGTAGGCACTCCCTAACTGAAATTTAAATAAAAACTTGAAACAACAAGAAAAAAAGAATATATCATGATTTGTCTTTTCATGTGTCTGTTGGCTATCTGTATGTCTTCTTTGGAGAAATGTCTATTTAGGTCCTCTGCCCATTTTTTAAAAATCAGATTGTTGTTCTGGTGTTGAGTGGTGTATGCTCTTTGTATATTTTGGATATTAACCACTCATTAGCTACATCACTTGTAAATATTCTCTCCCATTCAGTGGGTGTCTTTTTGGTTTGTTGATGGTTTCCTTTGATGTGCAAGTCTTTTTAGTTTGATGTAGTCCCCAAAAATAATTTTTGCTCTTGTTTCCCTTGCCTTAGGAGACATAGGTAGACAAATACTGCTATATCCAATGCCAGAGAAATTACTGCCCATGTTCTCTTCTAGGATTTTTATGTTTTCAGGTCCCATATTTAGGTCTTTAATCCATTTTGAGTTTATTTTTTGTGTATGCTGTTAAAAGGGGGTTCCGTTTTATTTTTTTAACCTGTAGCTGTCCAATTTTCCCAACATCTTTTATTGAAGAGATTGTCTTTTTCTCCACTCTATATTCATGTTTCCTTTGTCATAGATTAATTGACCACATGGATCAATTTCTGGGCTTTCTATTCTGTTCCATTGATCTATGTGTCATTTTGTGCCAGAACCATACAGTTTGATTACTGCAGCTTTGTAGTGTATCTTGAAATTTGGAATTGTGATACTTCCACATTTATTCTTCTTTCTCAAGATTGTTTTGGCTATTTGGAGTCTTTTGTTTTCCATGCAAATTTTAGTATTATTTGTTCTAGTTTCATGAAAAATGTAGGTATTTTGATAGGGATTGCATTGAATCTTTAGATTGGGGTAAAATGGACACTTTAACAATATTAATTCTTTCAATCCATGAGCATAGAAAAGCTTTCCATTTCTTCATGTTATCTTCTATTTCTTTCATCAATGTTTCATAGTTTTCAGAGTACAGAGTTTTCACCTCTTTGGTTAAGTTTATTCCTAGGTATTTTTTTCTTTTTGGTGAAATTGTAAATGATGTTGTTTTCTCAATTTCTCTTTCTTCAACTTTATTATTAGCTCATGGAAATGCTACTGATTTCTGGTGTTAATTTGGTATCCTGCAACTATACTGAATCATTTATTACTTCTAGCAGTTTTTGGTGGAATCTTGAGGATTTTCTCTATATGATTATATAATTTATGTTTAAAGTGATTTACAAAGATGTGTTAATATCTACCATACTTGTTACTGATTTTTACTTTTTGCCCTTGTTATTTGTTTCTATCCTTGCCTTCCACAATTTTTATGTCTTTTATTGTTTTAACTGAGCATTTTATATAATTATTTTTCTCCTTTTGGCATTTAACCTATTCTTAAACATTTTTTTAGTGATTGCCCTAGAGTTTGTAATATATATTTAGAATTGATCTAAGTCCACTTTCAAATAACACTATACTACTTTACAGATATTCTAAGTACTTTATATTTCTAATTCCTCCTTCCTGTACCTTATATATTTACTGCTATTCATTTTACTTATACATAAGCACAGACACACACATAAGCATAGCATGCATAATCAAATACCTTGTTGCTACTACTATTTTGAACAAACTGCAATCTTTAGATCAATTAAGGATAAGAAAAATGAAAGTGTTTGTTTTATGTTCACTTATTCATTCTCCAGTGTTCTTACTTTCTTTTTTGTTTGTTTGTTTTTAGAGAGCAAAAAAGTGTGTGCTTGTGCAAGCTGGGGAGAGGGGTTGGAGGAGAGAGAGAAAGAGATAGAGATAGAGAGAGAGACAGAGAGAGAGAGAGAAGTTGAGAGAGAGAGAGAGAGAGAGAGAGAGAGAGAATCTTAAGCAGGCTCCATGCTAAGCATGACATGGGACTCGATCTCAGGACCCTGAGATCATGACCTGAGCTGAAATCAAGAGACTGACACTCAACCTACTCAGCCACTCAGGTGCCCATTTCCTTTCTTTAGCTGACTTATTTCACTTAGGATAATACTCCCCAGCCCCATCCATGTCATTGCAAATGGCAAGATTTTATTCTAAGACTGTGTAATATTTCATTATATATATGCCATCTCTTCTTTATCCATTCATTGGTTGATGGAAATTTGGGCTCTTCCTATAATTTGGCTATTAATGATAATGCTGCTATAAATGTATACATGTATCTCTTTTAATTAGTATTTTTTTATCCTTTTGGCAAATAGTAGTGAAATTGCTGGATCATAAGGTAGCTCTATTTTTAATTTTTTGAGGAACCTCCATGCTGTTTTGCAGAGTGGCCGCACCAGTTTGCATTCCTACCAATGGTGTGAGACTGTTCCCTTTTCTCCACATCCTTGCCAGCATTTGTTGTTTCCTATGTTATTAATTTTAGCCTTTTTGACTGCTATGAGGTAATATCTCATTGTGATTTTGATTTGTATTTCCTTGATGATGAGTGACATTGAGCACCCTTTTATGTGTCTTCTGGCCATCTGGATGTCTTCTTTAGAAAAATGTCTATTAATGTCTTCTGCCCATTTTTAAATGAGATTATTTGATTGTTCAGGTTTTTTGCTTTTGGTTTTTGTTTTATTTCTTTTTTTTAAATTTTTTAACGTTTATTTATTTTTGAGACAGAGAGAGACAGAGCATGAACGGGGGAGGGTCAGAGAGAGAGGGAGACACAGAATCTGAAACAGACTCCAGGCTCTGAGCTGTCAGCACAGACCCCGACGTGGGGCTCAAACTCACGGACCACAAAATCATGACCTGAGCCAAAGTCGGACACTTCACTGACTGAGCCACCAGGTGCCCTTATTTATTTATTTATTTATTTATTTATAGAAACAGCACATGAGAAGGGGAGGGTCAGAGGGAGAGAAATAATCCTAAGCAGGCTCCATGCCCAGCATGAAGCCTGACACAGGGCTCAATCCCACCAACTGTGAGATCATGACCTGAGCCAAAATCAAGAGTGGGATGCCTAAGTCTTCCAGTTGCCCGGGTATTGAGTTTTATAAGTTCTTTATATACTTTGGAAATCCTTTATCAGATATGACATTTGCAAATATCTTCTCCCATTTTATAGGTTACCTTTTAGTTTTGCTGATTGTTTCCTTCACTGTGTAGAAGCTTATTTGGTGAAGCCCCAATAGTTTATTTTTGCTTTTGTTTCCCTTGCTTCAGGAGACATATCTAGTAAGAAGTTGTTACAGTTGATGCCAAAGAAGTTACTGCCTGTGTTCTCCTCTAGAATAGTTCTTTTTTTTTTTAATTTTTTTTAACGTTTATTTATTTTTGAGACAGAGAGAGACAGAGCATGAACGGGGGAGGGGCAGAGAGAGAGGGAGACACAGAATCGGAAACAGGCTCCAGGCTCTGAACCATCAGCCCAGAGCCCGATGCGGGGCTCGAACTCACGACCGTGAGATCGTGACCTGGCTGAAGTCGGATGCTTAACCGACTGCGCCACCCAGGCGCCCCTAGAATAGTTCTTTAATCAATTTTGAGGGTTTTTTTTCCTTTTCTCTTCTTTTTTTTTTTTAATAAAGTGTAAGAAAGTGATCCAGTTTCATTCTTTTGCACCTTGCTATCCAGTTTTCCCAACAGCATTTGTTGAAGAGACTGTCTTTTTTCCATTGTATATTATTACCTGCTTTGTCAAAGATTAATTAACCATATAGTTGTGGGTTCATTTATAGGATTTCTATTTTGTTCCATTGATCTGTGTGTGTCTGCTTTTTGCCAGTACCATACTGTCTTGATGACTATAGCTTTGTAATATAGCTTGAAGTCTGGAATTGTGATACCTTCAGCTTTTCTTTTTCAAGATTGCTTTGGGGGGCTGTGGGGCATCTGAGTGTCTCAGTTCGGTTAAGGCTCCAACTTCAGCTCAGGTCATGATCTCACAGTTAATGGGTTCAAGCCCTACATCCGGCTCTGTGCTGACAGCCCAGAGCCTGGAGCCTGCTTCGAATTTTGTTTCTTTCTCTCTATGCTCCTCCCCTGCTCGTGCTCTCTCTCTCTCTCTCTCTCTGTCACTCAAAACTAAATAAACGTTATAAAATTTAAAAGAAAGAAAGAAAGAAAGATTGCTTTATTTGATTATTCTGGGTCTTTTATTGTTACATACACATTTTAGAATTGTTTGTTCTAGCTCTGTGAAAATTGCTGTTGGCATTTTGATAGGGATTGAATTAAATGTATAGATTGATTTGGATAGTATAGACATTTTAACAATATTTCTTCTTTCAATCCATGAGCATGGAATGTCTTTTCATTTCTTTGTGTCCTTTTCAACTTTTTTCATCAATATTTTATAGTTTTCAGAGTACAGGTCTTTCACCTCTTTAGTTAGTTTTATTCTTAAGTATCTTATGGGTTTTGGTGCAAATGTAAATGTGATCGATTTCTTAATTTCTCAGCATGCAACTTTACTGAATTGGGGTTTAAGTACTAGCAGGGTTTTTTTGGTGACACTTTTAAGCTTTTCTATATAGATGAAATTATTTTCATCTGCAAATAGTGAAAATTTTACTTCTCCCTTGGTGATTTGGATGCCTTTTGTTTCTTTTTGTTGTCTGATTTCTGAGGCTAGGACTTCCAGGGCTATGTTAAATAACAGTGGTGAGAGTGGACATCTTTGTCTTGCTCCTGACCATAGAGAAAAAGCTCTCAGTTTTTCCCAGTGAGGATATTACCTGAAATCTTCAAGAATCAGAATATTTCGTAATGGAGAAATAATGGAGACTGGCAGAGATGAGATTAGAGAAAAGTGACAAAGGGACAGAAAATCATGGGGAATTTTCCAGAGTGAAAAGAAGAAAAAATGATGATAAAATCTTATAGAAGTGGAATGGGAAGGAGTTAAAGTGGAAAAAGTAGGGAGAAAATTTTGGAAACTTGACTTTCGAAAAAAATTTAGAGAATTGGCATGGTTTAGAAAAGGGAGATGGATGTGAAATGCCAGAGATAGTTATGGAGAATTGTAAGGCATCAAATATAGAATTAGGGTGAAGAGGAAAAAGATAAAAATTTTGGAAAATCACAGGTATAAGGGGAAGGAAGTGGTAAGAACTTGAGAGAAAATGAATAATTGGCAGATGTCAGAATGGGGAGCTGGGGATGGAAAAGAGAAGAATATCCAAAATACAGACCCGATTTCAGGTTGAAGATCCAAGGTCCAGGTCCCTGTCAGGAGTCCAAGTAAAAGGTCTAAGAAAAATCTGGTTGAAAGTTTTAAATCCAATGTCCAAAACCAGGTACAATGTCTGGGTCCAAGTGTAGGTTTAGGGCCAGGGTCAAGATCCATAAATCAAGGCCAAGGACCAGGTCCATGTCTGAGACCCAGAACTTATAAGTCAAGTCCCAACATTATTGTCTAGATATGAAGTCCAAGAACAACTCCCAGGGCCAATGTCATGTTGAGGTTCAGCTCTATGTTCTAGGTCCCAAGCCTGGACCTGAATTTTAATAAAGAGGTAAAAAATGGACCTTCTTTCTGAACATGAACCTAGGACTTGAACCTTACACTTGGATTTGCCCAATTCCTTGGACATATCTTTAACATGAAACTTGGACCAGGATATGGAACTTTGATTTAAGCTTAGTTCTTTGATGTGGATCTGAATTGTAAAAATAAAGTTTGGACCATAGACCTTGGAAACTGAAATCTTGGAATTAAGCTTTGGTCTTGGCCTTGGAACTTACACCTGGGCATTGGACCTGGGCCTTGGATTTGGCTCTCTAGGTCTCTCTAAATCTTTACTTATGTACTGCCAAAATGCCCATTTCTTATCATATTTTTTTTTTCAGTGCAGATGAATTATATCATTTCAGAGCACAGTAAAAAGGACACTTCAATGAAGGACCAAACACAAAACTCTCTATTGGTCTAGTTTTATCTAAGCATAAACTTAGGATACTGGTGGAGTGACTGGACTATGTTCTCTTCTTCAAAAAATCTTAACTACCATCCCCCAAATTAAGATTTAGAAAAACAGACACCAGATAAAGTAAGATTATACTACTGGCAAAATAAACTGGCAAACCAAACCAAACCAAACAGCAAAAAGCACAGCTGTTCTTTGTTGCTAATCAATGGTCAAGTTTTATGCTTCCTTATTCTCTGGGGCAGAAGTTAGATTCCAGCATATAGTTTCTCATGAAAAATTAAAAGGTTTGAATGGATGCCCACACAACAGAAGTGGAGAAATTGTTTTCATTTTGCATTTTGCACAGATTTAAATTTTCCTTTTCCCCAACAAGTTTGAATTAATGAGATAATTCAGTTTAACAACACTTAACATTCATATAACACTCTTCAGTTCACAGAGCATATTTCTACCCCAGTAAAAGTGCTTTGATTCTCAGCTTCATCATGTCTCACTGGAGTTATTACAAAAGCATTTTCTCTGGTCTCCTGCCTCTAGCCCAACGAATATTAGCTGATAGGACACTGTAGGATCTAATGGAGGCTCCAGATGCTCTCTCAGAAAACTGTGCTTATAAACATTCATAAGAAACTTTTCTTAGAATTTCAAGGGTTCCCCTCTACCCCATCCTCTGATCCCTGATTCCATCTCTGCATTCCTGATGTAGTCCCACGTGTTGTAACCAGGGTAATGAATAAAACATTTTGTGATTCTTCATTGCTTCAAATAAAATATGAATCCTGCAGAATAATATGTGAAGTCGCTCACAATTGGTCTCTGTGTACCTCTCATACACCATACCTCCTGACATACGCATCTTTTCCGGACCCTTGAACCAATTGCTCTTCTAAGATCATCTATGCAGATCTCTACCTGAAGTAACTTTTCTCCAGTTCCTCTGATTCTATCAGAGCTAGGGCAGATATTGCTTCCCCTGAACATCCACTACCTGAAACAGATTTGAACACCCCTTTTATGTTTTTATTGTCCCACATATACACACCTTCTGAATCACTTTGACACATTCAAGTGTAATTCTAAACTGACATATTTGTCTTCAACTTCAAACCTAAGCTCCTTGAAGACAAATATACTTTGCCTACAGCATCTAGCCCAATGAGGCAATGGTAAGAGGTCAATAAATATTTGCTAAAAATTCATCTGCCGAATAAAATGTACTTTATGGATGATATATGTTAGGCTCTGTAAATTATATAAGTAACTTTACAGAGGCCATGCCAAACTGAAAAGTGGAGCTGGAATTAAAATATAAATATAATTCTTGACCCCACTTCCCATGACCACATGATGTTCATGTGTCATTATTGTGTAAATGTTCCTCAGAGCCATTCTCGGGATAGATCATCAAGGTCAGGGCCTCTGGTTACAAGGTGGAAATAGGGGCATCCTGAGAAAAAGGCACAGAATTTCCAAGGACAGCCACCATCCCTCCTCCCCTACTTTTTACGCTTCTCGTTGCCAAGAGAGAGAGATGCCACTGAAGGCCCTATGTGGGAGAACTGACCGTGTTCTCATTCATTTTCAGACACTGAAACCTGCCTCCAAAAGTGATATAATCAACCACGTTCTGGAGGATGGGGACTTTAGGAAATGGAGATAAAGCTGAGCTCCAGAAATAATCATGACTTATTAATGCCATTCATTTATTTTGCTAGAGGCCAAGCAAGGCATTAAACATCCCTGAAAAACTTTCTAAATGGAGAAATATTCATAGGCAAAACAATTCTCAAACTCATACCTCACTGAGTTATGTATACTAACATAAAATTTGATATACATGGTCAATACGCCAACAGATTCTCTAATGGGAATGTAGGTAATCTCTGATTGTGACTTAATCAAAAGTCATCTATAATTGAATAAAAAGAGCTTCTGGTGTCTTTGGCTCAAGGATTATCCAGTCCAGTTCACCTACAAGACTGAACATTAAAACAGGGAGCATTTGTGATGAACAAATACAGTATATAAAGAATGCACTCCATGCCATGTAGCAGCGGGTCCATAGCTTCTAGATGGAATGGGTGTGGTGAAGGATATGCTGCTGCCTCTGATATGTTCTGTGCCTCTTCTTGATCTCCAAATATAGTTATTTTGTTGTATATAGGTGTGTACAAGAATTAAAGTGGAAAACCTATGTTCACAGCCTTAAGAAGTGAATTTAGAAGGCTATTTAGCTTCCTCATTGCAGTGGACACGATAATTGGTGTAGAGATAGGCATAGAACACAAAGTATACCATTTGTTGTCTTCATTGGGATTTTTTCTCAAAACCATTAGGGAAGAAACTCTTTCTCCTGGGGTAAAATGTGGGTTACTGGTAGCCATCTTACCTACTATTTGGGGGAAAAACTGAGGGATAAAGTTCTGAGGGCCTCATAAGAGTACTACATGCAGATGTTCCATAGTGCAAGGTATACCTCTGTATTTTTTTAATTGAAGCATGATTGACAGATCATAAACTACCCATATTTAATTCTGGGCACATCCATCACTACTACATTTTTTCAACTTTTTTCTTCCACTAAGTTTTCTCTTCCCTCTGCTTCCAAGAAAACCGTCGGCTTTCTTTCTGTCTCTATATTTTAAGATAGAATATTATATAATTGGAACCACACAGTGTATTCTATCATTTATCTATCTATATCTATATCTATCATCTATATCTATCTATCTATCCATCATCTATCTATCTGAGTTTCAGTATAATTCACATAGTGTTATATTAGTTTCAGGAGTACTATATAGTGATTCAACAATTCCATGCATCACCCAGTGCTCATCATCCATCACAAGTGCACTCAATCCCCATTACTTATTATGCCCACCAAACTTCCCTCTGGTACCAATTTGTTCACTGTAGTTAAGAGTCCGTTTCTTGGTTTGTCTGTCTCTTTTTTCCTTAACTTGTTTGTTTTGTTTCTTAAATTACTCATATGAGTGAAATCATAAGGTACTTGTCTTTCTCTGACTGGCTTATTTCACTTAGCATTATACTCTCAAGCTTCATCCATGTCGTTGCAAACGGCAAGATTTCATTCCTTTTTTATGACTTAATTCTATAAATGTTGCCCTAGTTATTGCTTTGGTGACATCCAACACATTTTTTATGTTTGCTTTTATTTTCATTTAGTTCAAAATTCATCCTAATTTAACTTTTGTGCTCTGTGTGTGTGTGGTAATTAATTTCAAATATCAATGGTTTTCCAGAGATTTTTTTATATTATTGATATCTAATTTAATTCCATTTTGGCCTGGGAACATGCTTTGACTTGACTGTCATTTTTTATTTCTGCAGTAAAATTCACATTAACCTACAATTAACCAACTTAAAATGTATAATTGGTTATACATTTATACATTATAAATTCAGTGGCATTTAGTATATTCACAAAATTGTGCAACATTACCTCTATCTAGTTTCCAAAAATTTTTATCACTCCAAAAGAAAACCCCATAACCATTAAACAGACAATCCTCATTCCTCTTTCTCACAGCATATGATAACCAGTAATCTTCTTTCTGTCTCTGTAGATTTACCAATTCAGGCTATTTCATAGAAATGGATTAATATAAAATGGCCTTTTATATACGGCTTCTTTCATGTTGCATGTTTTCAAGGTACATTCATATTGTAGCATGTATTCATACTTCATTCTTTTTCATGATTGAATATCACATTGTATGGATAATGTTTTGTATAACCATTCAAAATTGATAAACATTTAGGTTTTTTCTATAGTTTGACTATTGGGAATAGCGCTGCTATAAACATTGGTGTGCAAGTTTTTGCTTGAATACTTCAATGTTTTTGTGTATATACCTATTAGAGGAAATGTTGGGTCATATGGTAATTCTATATTTAGTTTAAGAACTGCCAAACTGTTTTCCACAGTGACTGTATCATTTTACATTCCCACCCATAATGAATGAGGGTTCCAATTTCTCCAAATTTTCACCAACAATATTTGTTAATTTCCATTTTTTCAATTATAGCCATCTTGTGGGTGTGAAGTGGAATATTGTGGTTTTGATTTGCATTCCCCTAATGAAAATGATGGTGAGCATCCATTCATGTGGCTATTGGCCATTTGTATACTTTGGAGAAATCTACTTAAATACTTTGGTCATTATTTGAGTTGTCATTATTATAGAATTATTAAATTTTTTAAATATTCTGAATAAACATTTTTATATTTGTGCATGTATTTACCTTTACCAGAAATATTTTATCTTCATAAAAGTTTAAAATACGGTCTTGTGTCCTTCTATTTCAACCTGACATACTCCTTTTAGCAGTTATTATAGGACAAGTTGAGTGATAATAAAATCTCTGAGCTTTTGTTTATTTGGGAATGCTTTAATCTCTCCATTTTTGAAGGGCAGTTTTGCTGGTTATAGAAATATTAGTTGACAGATATTTTTCTTTCAAATTTATAAATATATCATCCCACTGCCATCTAGTTACCAAGATTTTTGTTGAAAGAATTCAGTTTATAATCTCACTGAAGATCCGTTGTATATGATAAGTTGCTTCTCTCTTGCTGCTTTCAAAATTCTGTCTGCTTTTTGACAGATTATAATGTGCCTTAATGTTGGTCTCTTTCTTTGGATGCATCTTGCTTACAGTTTGTTGAGTTTTTTAGATTTTATACATTCATGTCTTTCAACAAGTTTGGATAATTTTCAGACATTATCTTTTAATAATATTTCCCTTCTCCATTGGGGTCCCTACAATGCCTATATTGGTTTACATGATAATGGCTCATATGTCCTTTAGGCTCTCTTCACTTTTTTTCAATCTTTTTCTCTCAGTTTGATCATTTAACTTGTCCTCTCTTCATTTTTTTCTAATTTATTCTTATGCTTGCTCAAATCTGCTGTTGAACCCTCTATTAAAATTTTTAATTCACTTATTTTATTTTTCAGCTCCAGAATTTCTGTTTAGTCCCTATTTATAATTTCTATCTTTGTTGATACTCTCACTTTGTTCATATATAATGTTCTTGATTTATTTGTTTATTTTTTGGTCTGTGTTTTCCTTGAACTATTTGAACATATTTAAGATAATTCTTTTAAAATCTTTATTTAGCATGTCCATTGTCTGTGCTGCTTCAGAGATAGTTTCTGCCAAATTTACTTTCTTCTGTTTAATTGTCCATATTTTGCTGTTTCTTTGTATGTATGTCTTGTGATTTTGTTGTTGCTGAAAATTGGCAATTGCAAAAACACTCAGCATTCCCAGTCTTTGTAGACTGTTTCTATGTCAGAGATGTCATTTACTGAGTCATTTACTGAGATGCTCTGAGTTTAGGGGTTAGCTGAGGTAAAACAAGATCTTTCTGGAGCGTGTTTCTTGACTCTGCCTGTGTGTGACCAAATGAAGTTGAAAGCAGAAGAATAGGGGAAATTATAACATTAGAGCAGAAATAAATGATATAGGTACAAAAAACACTAGGACAGATCAATGAAACTAAGAGCTGGTTCTTTGAAAGAATTAATATAAATGATAAAAATCTAGCCAGACTAATCAAAAAGAAAAGAGAAAGGAACCAAATAAATAAAATAACAAATGAAAGAGGAGAAATCACAACCAACACCACATAAATAAAAACAATTATAAGAGAATATTATAAAAAATTATATGCTAACAAACTGGGCAATCTAGAAGAAATGAACAAATCCCTAGAAACATACAAACTACCAAAACTGAAACAGGAAGAAATAGATAATTGACACAGACTCATAACCAGTAAAGAAATTGAATCTGTAATTAAAAATATCCCAACAAACGAAAGTCCAGGGCCAGATAGCTTCCCAGGGGAATTCTGCCAGACATTTAAAGAAGAGTTAAAACCTGTTCTTAAACTCTTCCAAAAAATAACAATGGAAGGAAAACTTCCAAACTCATTCTACAAGGCCAGCATTACCCTGATTCCAAAATCAGACAAAGTTCCCGTCAAAAAGGAGAATTACAGGCCAATATCCCTGGTGAACATGGATGAAAACTTCTCAACAAGATACTAGCAAATTGAATCCAACAATACATTAAAAGAATTATTCACCATGATCGAGTGGGATTTATTCCTGGGCTGCAAAGGTGGCTCAGTATTCACAGATCAATCAACATGATACAACACATTAATAAAAGAAAGGATAAGAACAATATGATCCTGTCAACAGAGCAGAAAAAGCATCTGAAAAATAAACCATAAATTCTTGATAAAAACCCTCAAGAAAGTAGGAATAGATGGAACATACCTCATACACCATAAAGGCCATATATGAAAGACCCATAGTTAATATCACCCTCAATGGAAAAAAAAACTGAAAGCTTTTCCTCTATGGTCTGGAACAAGACAGGGATGTCCACTCTCATCATTACTATTTAACATAGCCCTGGAAGTCCTAGCCTAAGCAATCAGACAACAAAAAGAAATTAAAGGCATCCAAATCAGCAAGGAAGTCAAACTTTCACTATTTGCATATGACATGACACTCTATGTAGAAAACCCAAAGAACACCACAAAAAGAAATGATAGAACTATATATGAATTCAGCAAAGTCACAGGATATAAAAATCAATGTACAGAAATCTGTTGCATTTCTATACACCAATAATGAAACAACAGAAAAAGAAATCAAGAAATCAATCCCATTTACAATTGTAACAAAACCCATAAGATACTTAGAAATAAACCTAACCAAAAAGGTAAAAAAATCAGTACTATGAAAATTATAAAACAATGATGAAAAACTTGAAGATGGTACAAAGAAATGGAAAAACAGTCCATTCTCATGGATTGGAAGAACAAATATTGTTAAAATATCTATACTACCCAAAGCAATCCACACATTTAATGCAATACCACTAGTTTTTCACAGTGCTAGGACAAACAATCCTAAACTTTGCATGGAACCACAAAAGACCCTAAATAGCCAAAGCAATCCTGAGAATGAAAAGTAATCTGGAGTTGCGGCAAGATGGCGGCTTAGGAGGACGCTGGGCTCACCGCACGTCCTGCTGATCACTTAGATTCCATCTACACCTGCCTAAATAACCCAGAAAACCGCCAGAGGATTAGCAGAACGGAGTCGCCGGAGCCAAACGCAGACGAGAGGCCCACGGAAGAGGGTAGGAAGGGCGGCGAGGCGGTGCGCGCTCCACGGACTGGCGGGAGGGAGCCGGGGCGGAGGGGCGGCTCGCCGGCCAAGCAGAGCCCCCGAGTCGGGCTTGCAAAAGCGGAGGGGCCGGGCAGGACTGTGTTCCGACAGCAAGCGCGACTTAGCGTCTGGGAGGTCAGAAATTAACAGCTCTGCTCGGAAAGCGGGAAGGCTGGAGGACAAAGGGAGGGAGAGCTGCTGAGCCCCCTGACAACAGAGCTCAGTTTGGTGGGGAACAAAGGCGCTCGCCAGCGCCATTTCCCCCACCCATCCCCCAGCCGAAATCCCAAAGGGAACCGGTTCCTGCCAGGGAACTTGCTCGCTCCGCGCAAACACCCAACTCTGCGCTTCTGCGGAGCCAAACCTCCGGCAGCGGATCTGACTCCCTCCCGCTGCCACAGGGCCCCTCCTGAAGTGGATCACCTAAGGAGAAGCGATCTAAGCCTGCCCCTCCTGCCCCCGAGCACCTTGCCTACCCACCCCAGCTAATACACCAGATCCCCAGCATCACAAGCCTGGCAGGGTGCAAGTAGCCCAGACGAGCCACACCACCCCACAGTGAATCCTGCCCCTAGGAGAGGGGAAGAGAAGGCACACACCAGTCTGACTGTGGCCCCAGCGGTGGGCTGGGGGCAGACATCAGGTCTGACTGCGGCCCCGCCCACCAACTCCAGGTATACACCACAGCACAGGGGAAGTGCCCTGCAGGTCCTCACCACGCCAGGGACTATCCAAAATGACCAAGCGGAAGAACTCCCCTCAGAAGAATCTCCAGGAAATAACAACAGCTAATGAGCTGATCAAAAAGGATTTAAATAATATAACAGAAAGTGAATTTAGAATAATAGTCATAAAATTAATCGCTGGGCTTGAAAACAGTATACAGGACAGCAGAGAATCTCTTGCTACAGAGATCAAGGGACTAAGGAACAGTCACGAGGAGCTGAAAAACGCTTTAAACGAAATGCATAACAAAATGGAAACCACCACAGCTCGGCTTGAAGAGGCAGAGGAGAGAATAGGTGAACTAGAAGATAAAGTTATGGAAAAAGAGGAAGCTGAGAAAAAGAGAGATAAAAAAATCCAGGAGTATGAGGGGAAAATTAGAGAATTAAGTGATACACTAAAAAGAAATAATATACGCATAATTGGTATCCCAGAGGAGGAAGAGAGAGGGAAAGGTGCTGAAGGGGTACTTGAAGAAATCATAGCTGAGAACTTCCCTGAACTGGGGAAGGAAAAAGGCATTGAAATCCAAGAGGCACAGAGAACTCCCTTCAGACGTAACTTGAATCGATCTTCTGCACGACATATCATAGTGAAACTGGCAAAATACAAGGATAAAGAGAAAATTCTGAAAGCAGCAAGGGGTAAACGTGCCCTCACATATAAAGGGAGACCTATAAGACTCGTGACTGATCTCTCTTTTGAAACTTGGCAGGCCAGAAAGAATTGGCACGAGATTTTCAGGGTGCTAGACAGAAAAAATATGCAGCCGAGAATCCTTTATCCAGCAAGTCTGTCATTTAGAATAGAAGGAGAGATAAAGGTCTTCCCAAACAAACAAAAACTGAAGGAATTTGTCACCACTAAACCAGCCCTACAAGAGATCCTAAGGGGGACCCTGTGAGACAAAGTCCCAGAGACATCACTATAAGCATAAAACATACAGACATCACAATGACTCTAAACCCGTATCTTTCTATAATAACACTGAATGTAAATGGATTAAATGCGCCAACCAAAAGACATAGGGTATCAGAATGGATAAAAAAACAAGACCCATCTATTTGCTGTCTACAAGAGACTCATTTTAGACCTGAGGACACCTTTAGATTGAGAGTGAGGGGATGGAGAACTATTTATCATGCGACTGGAAGCCAAAAGAAAGCTGGAGTAGCCATACTTATATCAGACAAACTAGACTTTAAATTAAAGGCTGTAACAAGAGATGAAGAAGGACATTATATAATAGTTACAGGGTCTATCCATCAGGAAGAGCTAACAATTATAAATGTCTATGCACCGAATACCGGAGCCCCCAAATATATAAAACAATTACTCATAAACATAAGCAACCTTATTGATAAGAATGTGGTAATTGCAGGGGACTTTAATACACCACTTACAGAAATGGATAGATCATCTAGACACACGGTCAATAAAGAAACAAGGGCCCTGAATGAGACATTGGATCAGATGGACTTGACAGATATATTTAGAACTCTGCATCCCAAAGCAACAGAATATACTTTCTTCTCGAGTGCACATGGAACATTCTCCAAGATAGATCATATACTGGGTCACAAAACAGCCCTTCATAAGTTTACAAGAATTGAAATTATACCATGCTTACTTTCAGACCACAATGCCATGAAGCTTGAAATCAACCACAGGAAAAAGTCTGGAAAACCTCCAAAAGCATGGAGGTTAAAGAACACCCTACTAACGAATGAGTGGGTCAACCAGGCAATTAGAGAAGAAATTAAAAAATATATGGAAACAAACGAAAATGAAAATACAACAATCCAAACGCTTTGGGACGCAGCAAAGGCAGTCCTGAGAGGAAAATACATTGCAATCCAGGCCTATCTCAAGAAACAAGAAAAATCCCAAATACAAAATCTAACAGCACACCTAAAGGAACTAGAAGCAGAACAGCAAAGGCAGCCTAAGCCCAGCAGAAGAAGAGAAATAATAAAGATCAGAGCAGAAATAAACAATATAGAAACTAAAAAAACTGTAGAGCAGATCAACGAAACCAAGAGTTGGTTTTTTGAAAAAATAAACAAAATTGACAAACCTCTAGCCAGGCTTCTCAAAAAGAAAAGGGAGATGACCCAAATAGATAAAATCATGAATGAAAATGGAATTATTACAACCAATCCCTCAGAGATACAAACAATTATCAGGGAATACTATGAAAACTTATATGCCAACAAATTGGACAACCTGGAAGAAATGGACGAATTCCTGAACACCCACACGCTTCCAAAACTCAATCAGGAGGAAATAGAAAGCTTGAACAGACCCATAACCAGCGAAGAAATTGAATCGGTTATCAAAAATCTCCCAACAAATAAGAGTCCAGGACCAGATGGCTTCCCAGGGGAGTTCTACCAGACGTTTAAAGCAGAGATAATACCTATCCTTCTCAAGCTATTCCAAGAAATAGAAAGGGAAGGAAAACTTCCAGACTCATTCTATGAAGCCAGTATTACTTTGATTCCTAAACCAGACAGAGACCCAGTAAAAAAAGAGAACTACAGGCCAATATCCCTGATGAATATGGATGCAAAAATTCTCAATAAGATACTAGCAAATCGAATTCAACGGCATATAAAAAGAATTATTCACCATGATCAAGTGGGATTCATTCCTGGGATGCAGGGCTGGTTCAACATTCGCAAATCAATCAACGTGATACATCACATTAACAAAAAAAGAGAGAAGAACCATATGATCCTGTCAATCGATGCAGAAAAGGCCTTCGACAAAATCCAGCACCCTTTCTTAATAAAAACCCTTGAGAAAGTCGGGATAGAAGGAACATACTTAAAGATCATAAAAGCCATTTATGAAAAGCCCACAGCTAACATCATCCTCAACGGGGAAAAACTGAAAGCTTTTTCCCTGAGATCAGGAACACGACAAGGATGCCCACTCTCACCGCTGCTGTTTAACATAGTGCTGGAAGTTCTAGCATCAGCAATCAGACAACAAAAGGAAATCAAAGGCATCAAAATTGGCAAAGATGAAGTCAAGCTTTCGCTTTTTGCAGATGACATGATATTATACATGGAAAATCCGATAGACTCCACCAAAAGTCTGCTAGAACTGATACAGGAATTCAGCAAAGTTGCAGGATACAAAATCAATGTACAGAAATCAGTTGCATTCTTATACACTAACAATGAAGCAACAGAAAGACAAATAAAGAAACTGATCCCATTCACAATTGCACCAAGAAGCATAAAATACCTAGGAATAAATCTAACCAAAGATGTAAAGGATCTGTATGCTGAAAACTATAGAAAGCTTATGAAGGAAATTGAAGAAGATTTAAAGAAATGGAAAGACATTCCCTGCTCATGGATTGGAAAAATAAATATTGTCAAAATGTCAATACTACCCAAAGCTATCTACACATTCAATGCAATCCCAATCAAAATTGCACCAGCATTCTTCTCGAAACTAGAACAAGCAATCCTAAAATTCATATGGAACCACAAAAGGCCCCGAATAGCCAAAGGAATTTTGAAGAAGAAGACCAAAGCAGGAGGCATCACAATCCCAGACTTTAGCCTCTACTACAAAGCTGTCATCATCAAGACAGCATGGTATTGGCACCAAAACAGACACATAGACCAATGGAATAGAATAGAAACCCCAGAACTAGACCCACAAACGTATGGCCAACTCATCTTTGACAAAGCAGGAAAGAACATCCAATGGAAAAAAGACAGCCTCTTTAACAAATGGTGCTGGGAGAACTGGACAGCAACATGCAGAAGGTTGAAACTAGACCACTTTCTCACACCATTCACAAAAATAAACTCAAAATGGATAAAGGACCTAAATGTGAGACAGGAAACCATCAAAACCTTAGAGGAGAAAGCAGGAAAAGACCTCTCTGACCTCAGCCGTAGCAATCTCTTACTCGACACATCCCCAAAGGCAAGGGAATTAAAAGCAAAAGTGAATTACTGGGACCTTATGAAGATAAAAAGCTTCTGCACAGCAAAGGAAACAACCAACAAAACTAAAAGGCAACCAACGGAATGGGAAAAGATATTCGCAAATGACATATCGGACAAAGGGCTAGTATCCAAAATCTATAAAGAGCTCACCAAACTCCACACCCGAAAAACAAATAACCCAGTGAAGAAATGGGCAGAAAACATGAATAGACACTTCTCTAAAGAAGACATCCAGATGGCCAACAGGCACATGAAAAGATGTTCAGCGTCGCTCCTTATCAGGGAAATACAAATCAAAACCACACTCAGGTATCACCTCACGCCAGTCAGAGTGGCCAAAATGAACAAATCAGGAGACTATAGATGCTGGAGAGGATGTGGAGAAACGGGAACCCTCTTGCACTGTTGGTGGGAATGCAAATTGGTGCAGCCGCTCTGGAAAGCAGTGTGGAGGTTCCTCAGAAAATTAAAAATAGACCTACCCTATGACCCAGCAATAGCACTGCTAGGAATTTATCCAAGGGATACAGGAGCACTGATGCATAGGGCCACTTGTACCCCAATGTTCATAGCAGCACTCTCAACAATAGCCAAATTATGGAAAGAGCCTAAATGTCCATCAACTGATGAATGGATAAAGAAATTGTGGTTTATATACACAATGGAATATTACATGGCAATGAGAAAAAATGAAATATGGCCTTTTGTAGCAACGTGGATGGAACTGGAGAGTGTGATGCTAAGTGAAATAAGCCATACAGAGAAAGACAGATACCATATGGTCTCACTCTTATGTGGATCCTGAGAAACTTAACAGGAACCCATGAGGGAGGGGAAGGAAAAAAAAAAAAAAAAGAGGTTAGAATGGGAGAGAGCCAAAGCATAAGAGACTGTTAAAAACTGAGAACAAACTGAGGGTTGATGGGGGGTGGGAGGGAGGAGAGGGTGGGTGATGGGTATTGAGGAGGGCACCTTTTGGGATGAGCACTGGGTGTTGTATGGAAACCAATTTGTCAATAAATTTCAGAAAAAAATAAATAAATAAATAAAATAATAAAAAAAAAAAAAAAAAAAGAAAAGTAAATCTGGAGGCATCACAATCCTGGGTTTTGAGTTATATTACAAAGCTGTAATCATCAAGACAGTATGGTACTGATACAAAAACAGATACACAGATCAATGGAACAAAATAGAAAACCCAGAAATGGACCCACAAATATATGGTGAACTCATCTTCAACAATGAAGAAAGAATATCCAATGAAAATAAGACAATTTCTTCAACAAATGGTGTTGAGAAAACTGGACTGCAACATGAGGAAGAATGAAACTAGGCCACTGTCTTACTCCGTACATAAAAATAAATTCAAAATGGATGAAGGACATAAATGTGAGACAGAAAAATACCAAAATCCAGGCAGTAACCTCTTTGACATTGGCCATAGCAACTTGCTACTAGATATGTCTCCTGAGGCAAGGGAAACAAAATAAAAATGAACTATTGGGACTTCAGCAAGATAAAAAGCTTCTGCACGGTTGAAGAAAACAATCAACAAAACTAAAAGACAAGCTATGGAATAGGAGAAATTATTTGCAAATGACATAGCTGATAAAGGGTATCCAAAATCTATAAAAACTTATCAAACTCAACACCCAAAGCCCAAATACTCCAGTTAAGAAATGGGCCAAAGACATGAATAGACACTTTTCCAAAGAATACATGCAGATGACTAAGACACACATGAAAAAATGCTCAACATCACTCACCATCAGGTAAATACAAATCAAAACTACAAGATACCACCACACACCTGTCAGAATGGCTAAAATTAACAACACAAGAAACAAAAAGTGTCAGCAAGGATGCAGAGAAAGGGGAACACTCTTGTGCTCTTGGTGGGATGCAGCCACTCTGGAAAACAGTATGGAGGTTCCTTAAAAAGTGAAAAATAGAACTACCCTACAATGCAGCAGTTGCGGTACTAGGTATTTACCCAAAGGATACAAACATACAGATTTGAAAGGGTACATGCACCCCAATGGGTACAGCAGCATTATTAACAGTATCCAAACTATGGAAAGAACCTAAGTGTTCATTGGCTAATGAATGCAATGAATATACACATACACATACAATGGAATATTACTCAGCCATCAAAAGGAATGAAATCTTACTAGTTGCAATGATGTGAATGGAGCTAGAGTATATTATGTTAAGTGAAATAAATCAGTCAGAGAAAGATAAATAACCTATTATTTCACTCATGTGGGATTTAAGAAACAAAACAGATGAAAATAGGGGAAGGGGAAAAAGAGAAGGAAGTAAATCATAAAAGACTCTTACCTATAGAGAACAAACTGAGGGCTGCTGGAAGGGGAGGTGGGTGGAGAATGGGCTAAATGGGTGATGGGTATTAAGGAGGGCACTTGTGTTAAACACGGGGTGTTACATGTAAGTGATGAATCACTAAATTCTACTCCTGAAAACAATTTTACACTATATGTTAACTAACTAGAATTTAAATTTAAAAATTAAAAAAAAATAAATTATGTGTATTCTGCTGATGTTGTATGAAGTGTTTTAGGAATTTAACTTAAGTAAAGGTGATTAATAGTATTGTTCAATTGCTGATTTTATGCCCATTTAGTCTATCAATAATTGAAAGAGATTTATTAAAATCTCTGACTTTAAATGTGGATTTGTATTTTTCCTTGTATTTCTATCAATTTTCACTTCAAATATTTCGAAGATCAGTTTGGTGAAAAAGCACTTCAGATTGTTAGGCCACATGTTAAATTGGTTCCTTTACATTTCCAAGGTAAACTTTATTATCTTTACTAATATTTTTTGCTCTGAAACATACTTTGTGGGTATTAAAATAGTCATTCTAGATTTCTTTAATTGGTGTTAAGTATGGTATATCTGTTTCCATCTTTTTACTTTTAACATATTTGTGTCTTTAGATTTAAAGTTCATTTCTTGTTGAATGCATATGGTTGGTTGGGTCTTTTTTTTGTAATCTAATCTGATCTTCTTTGTCTTTTCATTGTAGTTTTTATATGATTTATATTTAATATGATTATTGTCATGTCTAATATTAAATCAATCCTCCAATTATTTGGTTTCCACTTGTCTCATCAGTTGTTTTTCCCCTTTCTCACTTTCTTTTGGATTGCTTATTAGTTTCCTAGAGCTGTGGTAAGAAAATACTGCAAGCAGAATAGCTTAAAACAATAGAAATTCATTGTCTCATAGTTTTGGAGGCTAGTCATATGAAATAAAAATGACAGCAAAGCCATGTTCTCTCTGAAACCTATAGGAGAGAATTTTCCTTTTCTCTTCTAGCTTCTGATGTTTTTTAGGAATCCATGGCATTCTTTGGCTTTTAGATGTATTTCTCCAATCTCTGCCTTCATCATTACATGGCCATCTTCTCATTGTGTGTCTCTGTTTTCTTCTTCTAATAAGGATACCAGTCATATTGAATTCAGTTCCAACTTAATGAATCTCACTTTAAGTTGATTACATCTGCAAAGATCTTATTTCCCCCAAAATCACTTTCACAATTATCAGGGATTAAGACTTCAACATATCCTTTTGGGGAATACAATTCAACCTGTAATAAATGATTTATACAACTCTATTTTATGTCCTTTGTTGGCTTATTAGTTCCAACTCTGTTTTGTTAATTTAATAGTTGCTTTAGGGTTTATAGTATATATCTTTATCACAGTATGGTTTAAGAATATGTACAGTTTAAGAACCTTATAATACTATATTCCATTTCTGGACTTTAGTTTATAATTTGCATAATTTGATTTACACCTATGTTATAAACTCCTCAATACATCAGTTATGTTTCAAAAGTCAGTAGTCATTTAAAGAGATTTAAATAAGAAAAAATCTTATTTTGTCAGTTTCGATGCTCTTAATTCTGTTGTATATCCATATTCCTACCTGATATGTACTTTCTGCCTGAAAGCTATGCATAAGATTTTTTTCTCTTTATCACTGTTTTTGAGCCATTTCATTGTTATGTGTTTTGGTATTATTTCCTTCTTGTATGTAGATTTCAGTGATATTTTTGATTCTGTGAATTTAGGGGCTTTTAAAAATCAGATTTGGAAATCTCTGGCTATTATTTCTTTAAATATTTTTTTTTCTTTTCCCTCTGTCTTTCCTGTCCTTAGGGGACTCTAATTTACATCTACCCATACTAGGCTGATTGAAGTTATTCCATAGCTCACTCTTTCTTTCTTTCTTTCTTTCTTTCTTTCTTTTTCTTTCTTTCTTTCTTTCTTTCTTTCTTTCTTTCTTTCTTTCTTTCATTTTGGATAATTTCTACTGCTACAACTTCAAATTTATCAATATTTTATTTTGCTATATCTAATATCCTGTTATTCACATTTTTCATTTCAAACATTATTGTTTTAATCTCTAGAAGTTTCAAGTCCTTTAAAAAATATCTTCCATGTCTTTACTTTTGAACATATGAAATACAGTTATAATAACTGTTTTTAATGTACTTGTATGCTAATTCTTACATCACTTTTTTATACTAATGAAAAATAAGTACATAAAAAGATGCTTGACATTATTAGGCACCTGGGAAATTAAAATTGAAGCCATGAGATACCACTTGGCTCTTACTATCATCAAAAAGGCAGATAATAATAAGTGTTGGTGAGGATGTATGTGGAGAAATCAGACATTCATATACCACTGGTGGGACTCTAAAATTGTGCAGCACTTTGGAAAACATAAGTTTTCCAACTTCAGTAAGGCTGAACATAGTTATCATATGTCATACAATCCACTCCTAGGCATACTCCAGAGAAACGGAGGGGGGGGGGACCCACACTGTATCTTGTGAAAAGAAAGCCCCATAAGCAATGACCCTTCCGTCTTGACCTGTGCATTGCTGCAGGTCTCATTTAGAGCCTCAGACACAGGACTTGCCTGTGTCTTTGAAATGGCTTTCAAACAAACTTTGATTTGGCTTATGCTCTAAAAGTGGTTTGAAAGAAAGGGCTCTACTTGTTCATCAAGAGAAGGGGTAGCCGGGGAGAAGCCCACTCCCCTCTACAGTAGGCAACACCTGTGCAAATGGTGAAAGGGAAAAAACATGCCCATTCAGTTTGAATGAAGGGGACATGAACGCTCTCTGCTGCTGTGTTCACAAAGAGCACTCCTCAGACTTGCCCTTTGTTAGCTATCACCCACCAAGGTTATAGGCAGAGGCAACCCAGTGTAGTACAAAGAGTCCTGGAATGGGTGTCCCAGATTTGATACCTGGGTTTAGCTCTCTATGAAAACTTGACAATTCCCATATCATCTCTGGCGTTCAGACTCCTCATCATTTGGGCTCTGTGACACCCAGAAGCCTTTCCTATTTTTATATTCTGTAATCTCAGAAACTGAATAATGTAAGGAGTAACCCACAAGGAAGTTCTCAGCTTTTATGGGATCAGAATTCACCTTAACATACCACAGACTGAAGAAGTTAGAGTATAAAGGAGTGAGTCAGAAGATCCTAGTGCCTGACGCCATCAGGTATTATTAACTCAAAGTACCAGTTCCATATAGGAATATATTTCCTGCATTGATGGGCTATGTCCTTCATAGGTATGAGCTTGTCCTATTGGTCAGTGGATTCTCCCAGAGCTAGACTTTTTCAGTACTTCTGTAGAGATTTCTGAGACTGCTCAATTCTTTTAATTGATACAGGCTTTAACAGAAGGGTCAGGGTATTGTGTCAGGTTATAGGCCTGGGAATCCTGCCTTGTTAAGGTAAAGTTTTGCTTTGAGAGAAGGAAAGAGGGTGCAAGTGAGCAAAGGGCAGACAGAGCGAGAGACAGAGAGAAGCAGGGCTCACCCAAAGTGGGACTCGTGTTCAACTGAAGAGGGGCTCAAGCTCACCTGATGCAGGGCTCGAACTCACAAACTGAGATCATGACCTGACCGAAAGTCAGATGCTTAACTGACTGAGCCACCCAGGCACCCCTTGTTAAGGTAATATCATTTCCATATTTCTAAATTCTACATGGAGGTGAAATATCAAGGGTGGTCTTACTGTGGCACTCAGGTCCTAGGTCCCAGAAGCAGGATAGGGTCACAAAGCCCTCTTAGTCTATGTGAGAGATAACTGGAGTAGTGGCCAAAGAGAAGAAATGATGTGAAGATCATTTCTGAGATATTATATATGTATAAGACTTCGGGGACAACTAGATATGGAAAGTCAGAAACAAAGAGTTGGAGATGTCTTTGAGGTTCTCAACATAGGTAATATTTCTTAATGTTATTTAAGAAAACATCAACATGAGATTAAGGTGTCTGTAGTCACTGAACTAAACTGTAATTTCAAAGTGTATACTTCATGGACCTTAAGGGTGTAGTGATCAGATTCTCTGAGCTAACAATACTATGACTCTAGGAAAAAATAACATAGATTGGCATGCTATGTCAATGGTAAGTGTAAATGTTACTACCATAATCACAGTGGGACAGTACTATTGGTTATTCATCTAGAACTTGGTGCAGTTCCACATTTTGCTGGTGCTGACCTCCATGAAGGGCTTTTTGGCCCTTTCCTCTCTTTTCCAAAGTTGGCAAATCATTGCAGAGCTAATCCTTATATAATAGTATGTTGAACTAATAATCTCTTAGATCCCTTACAATAGTAAAATTATTATATGCACACCTCTATAATGAAAGGCAGGGTTTCAGGTGCAGATGGTTTTTCTGCTGCTATGGTTGTTTACATCTAGCATCTATTCCAGTTTGTTGATGTCACATTGTCAAATTTTGGAGATTATCCTTGGATGTTTTAAAGCACAGTGCTAGGCTCTATTGACTGTAAAACAAACTAGCATTTCTGACCTGACCTGTGTGGGATCAGACTAAGAGAAACTACCATGAGAAGGGAGGGGAAGACATAACTGGGTAAATTCAGCCCCTTTACCAGTTGCAGTATAGACAACCAAAATGCCCAAGCCATTCTGATGGTTATCCTGCTATTTAAGGTTGGTGAGGTCAAAGAGGGATCCTCCAGTATAGTGTGCAGGGATCAATAGAAGTTTCATAAAGCCACTTCTCCCTTCAAAGGAATTCTGATACTTTGCTAATAAGTACAATTTTCTTATGTCAGTTACAGGAATTTATCAGTGAAGATACTATTAGCTGACAACTTCTTGGACAATTTGATGATATGGCTCAAACATGTGATTTAAAATCTGGGTTCTGTCCCTCCACAAAGCTATCCATGGGTCAGCATTATACCAAGGCTGGATGCCCTTGGTGGTAAGAAGGCTGACAGTAGAAAGTGGAGACAAGAGAAACTAGAGCAACAAGTTTCCTTGTTTAGGTAGTGTTGCTTCCCAAAACTCATATAGGAGCAAGCATACTTTCTCCCAAGTCATACTAAACATCCTGCCATATCTTACAGTCTCACAGTGGTTTTGGCCAGCCCAGACTCAAATCAATCACTGTGGCAAGGCAGGTTTTGCATTATCCTGATTGGCTGAGACAAACCTGCCTATCCTCGGGGCTGGACACAGTTTTTGGGTCAGGCCTCCAAACTGCATGTAGCCATTCAGTGGAGACAGGTGGTATGATGTTTGAGAGCAATCTGGATTTGCAAAAACTCATTTAGATTTATATAATATTTTCTAATTTAAAAGCCACTTTTATATATTTCATTTTACTAATATAAATACCACTTTTACTCTAAATGTAAGCAAAAGATGAGGTCCAAGTATGTGAAGGAGCTATCAAAGCTTTGTGTTTTTACACAGTAGGGTTTGGCAAATCAATAACTGTTAAAGAAGGAGAACAAACAGGAGAGTTTAAGATTGCAAGAAGGTTTCTTGGGCTAAAGGAAGACTCCATACTATTTTAGGAATACAATGTTTAGATAAAAGAAGTTGGTGTCTGCTTTTTACATTTTTTTAAAGTTTTTATTAATTTTGAGAGATGGGGGGTGGGTGGGCAGAGAGAAAGGGAGAGACACAGAATACCAAGCAGGCTTTGCACTGTCAGTGTGGGGCCCAATGCAGGACTTGAAACCACGACCTGAGCCAAAATCAAGAGTCAGTTGCTTAACTGACTGAGCCACCCGGGGCACCTCAGGGTCTAATTTCTTGAGGAGAGTTGAGAATGACCTGGAAAACAGGAATAAAAGGGATAGGAATAAACAGAATAATTTACATTATTTTACAGATATTTTTACGGATAATTTACATACTATATGGGTGGCAATTAATGGACCTAAGAAGAGGAAGATTATAGTTGTTAAAAGGTCAGTCATGAAGAAGAAGAAGAAGAAGAAGAAGAAGAAGAAGAAGAAGAAGGAGGAGGAGGAGAGGGAAAGGGAAGGGGGAAGGGGAAGGAAGGAAGGAAGGAAGGAAGGAAGGAAGGAAGGAAGGAAGGAAGGAAGGAAATCTTCATAAGTAACAGTCTTGAGTTGCAAAGTGGCTGGGTCACAAACACATTAAATTCCTGGTAGAACAAATGTAGCAGCTTATCTGAAGGTACTTATGTAAAGGGGGCTATGGTTTGAGGCATAAGAGCTGGGGTTGAAAATTTAGGGCTTCTGTAAGCTGGCACCAGCACTATCTAGGGGATTCTGTGGCCCACCCTACTGTCACCCTGTCTGAGGCTGTCTAGAGAAAGTCTAACATCCAGTTAGGACCAAATCTTTTGAGCTCAGCATCTAGGTGCAGACTGTTAATAGTTGATGTGCCTTCAAGAAGAGTATCCTCATTTATATTTTCTCTTCTTCCTTCTCCATTTCTCCCATACTTCCCCCCCCCCTTTTTTTGTTTGGCTGTTGGGAGGTCTCATCTTTGAAAAAAAATCTTCTATATCACAATTAATGAAGGTGTCCAATTTCAACCAACTGATCACTTCCATCTTGAGAGGTTCACATAATAAGACTATATAAAGTACCTTTTTCATTTACTTACATAAACATTCTCCTATTAGATGATACTTCTATATCTCATATCTCTGTTAATAATCTTATTAAAAACTTCCCTACTGGCCATTCCCTACCTGTCAGGGAGATAGAGGGAACTAAATTTAAACAATCTGTAACATCTTTAAGTTACTAAAAAGTAAACACATTCAGCCCGGCCCCTGTCAATGCAGTCCAATCAGACAGAGACAGAGCAGATGGCCTTCAAGCTCCCACCCCCTTAGAAAAGGAACAGTTCTTAGGTGGAAGCCGAGCTTGCAGTAAACAGGCTGATGAATAAGTTTCCCAGAATCTCTGTTCTTAGAAAGAGCGTTGACCACCAGACTGTGTAACCTGATGATCTATGGAGTTAACAACAAACACCAAAACCCAGAATAGAACCCTTTGATCATAGTGTCCACTTGTCACTAGGCACCCTCACAGATCTGCTGACAGAATATTGGCTGCCAGGTCTCTGATGGACTGAGAAATGTCTGATCCCCAAGTCCAACTGGGTATCTTATGGAGAAACCACCAGCAGAGCGACTGTTATAACTTGTTGGACAGCATCAGCAATCAGGGAAACAAACACTATTCCACAGTTGGAGAGAACATAAAACTTAAGGAAAGAGAGAAGTCCTGCTCAATTCTGTCTTTCAACTGGAAAGAAGAGAATTTGTTGAAAAAGAAACTCAGTTTTCTGGAGTTCATGAAGAAATATGAAGCTAATGCCCAGCTAATGGAGCAGAAAGTCTTTTATAAACAATGTCATTTGAAGCTCCAAAGGTCAGAGCTGGCACATGCCCAGTTGCTGGGCAACAAGGACCTGGCCAAACGGCTCACCTCCAAGAATATGTTGTCCAACTACACCTCTACCTTGGTGGATGAGAGTGAGGCAGCAGTGAAGGCAATAGTCCAGAATAGGAGAGGGTGGAAGAAGAACAAGATGCTCTTCAGGCTCAGTCTGGACAAAAACATGCTCTACCCACCCCTCAGCAGTAGTCTGATGAAGAAGGTGGAGGCCCAGCCAGCTTCCAGGGTGACTTTAAAGGCAGACTCCAAGAAAGAGAGTGTAAGGGCAACTGTAAAAATCAGTAGGTCTCCTTCCCGAAAGGAGGGCAAGCCAGCTCTGGTTTTATCTTTAGAGTCTCTGGGTAGCCCACAGCAGGAAGCAAGGCAGAGAAAGCTTCCCTTAGACAGCAGGCCACCCCTGGAGGGGGAAGGAATGATGAGGGACTTCTCCAGCAGAACATCAAGCATTGTGCAGAGTCATCTCCAAGATCCAGCTAATGGCAGGAAATCAAAAGGCAAGTTTCTTAAATACATAGTGTATGGAGACAGAAGTGTGGAACACCCCAATGAGAAAATTCCAAGACCCAGGAACAATCCTCATGGCCAAGAAGTGGTCAGCACTGCTGACCGAGATCCAAATCCTTTTAAGGCAAGAGTTTCTGATGAATGAAAGAGCTAAGTCTCTGGAGAACAGAATCCAAAGTCTGCTGCAGCCTACACATTTTCTTTTTCAAGATTATTCTTCTAGCAGTCCCTTGGAAACAGGAAGTGAGGGAGTACTGCATGATCCAGTAATCAAAATGCATGGTGCAGGAAGAGAGCAGAAAATCATTCTTGAAGAGATCAGAAAACAAATTGGAAGCAATTCCCTCATTAAAGCAAACATTTTTTTCCCAAAGGTACCCTTCCCCTTTCTACCCATTTATCATTCAGCAAAAACTTAACAACAACAACAAAAATCTTACCCCTGACCTCAAACTGCTTCTGAACTCAGAGAGAAAATGCTTTTCCTCTTCTATAAAACCATGACATCAAGACAGGATTTAACAGTAAGAAAGTGGACCTGGATCACAACTGGCCCTTGTAGCCCTTAAATTGGAGACACAGAGACAAACATAGCCCACAGGCAGCAAATGATGGGCAGGCTGCACTGGGAGCAGGGCATCTTGAACTTTCCATACCAGCCTTCATCTCTACACCAAATAACACTTTTCAATGAGTAATATCCAAAAGGAACATGATTCTGGGAAACTTTTTGCCAATATTATTTTTACTGTAAAAAGAGTCAAAGACAATAATTTGGGAAATGTTAGCAAATTTGTTCCTTCAGTGGCATGAGGAGGGAGTGGGAATGGAAGCTTCACTCTAATTTCTGACCTTTTCACAATAAAAACAAACAAATGAACACTAGTTGACTTGAAAACTAGGAGAGATCTTTTTCTTATGGGGAGAAACCTCTTATGGGGAGCCTCCTTACATTTAGTTAAACAAAGACAGTACTGACTGAAGCAAGCTGAAGTTAACTGGCTTGATAATGTGGAAGGAGCATGGAGTGGGAGGCAGAGCCTGGTTTCTACCTTTAGTTACATGAATACAATGGCCAGAGTAATCTTGGGCAAAGTGCTTCACAGTTTGACATCTGTTTCCTCATCTATAAAATGAGGGTTAGGTAATATGATCTTTTAGGTCATTTTAACCCCTAAATTTCCACAATGCAAATTACTTTGTTACAAAAACAGATTCTGAATGACTGCCCTTGAGCAAAATAAAATGTCTTGTCCCTCCAGTGATCTTTCCAGTGGTCTGTTAATATTTCAGACTTTTTGCTGAGGTAACATAAGGCAGTTAAAAGTTTTTAATAATCAATTAGATAGTAATGGGATAAATACATAAAGTGAGAATTTTACATTTAAATGGTTTTTTTTTCCTTTTGTAACACCCAGTGCTCATCCCAACAAGTGCCCTCCTCAATGCCTATCACCCATTGAGCCCATACCCCCATCCAGCACCCCTCCAGCAACCCTAAGTTTGTTCTCTGTATTTAAGAGTCTCTTATGGTTTGTCTCCCTCTCTGTTTTTATCTTATTTTTCCTTCCCTTTCCCTATGTTCATCTGTTGTTTCTTAAATTACATAATGGTAAGGCTCTCTTTAAAAGTTATTTCTGTGTATTTCCTAAATATTTAAGTCTCATGATGACAGCAAAAGTAATCTAAGAAAGTGGACTTCATTTTATAAAGCATGTAACTAATTAATCGCAGGTTTAGTGTCACCTGTGAAATCAGATGGCTGAAATGAGGCCCATTTGCAGGCAGAGGCTACTCTTGTCACACACTGCAATGGTCTGTGATGTTCCAAATGACTGTATCCACTTCATGTGGTTTCAATGTGAATTTTAACAATTTCCTCTATAGGTTATTGAGTAGAAGTATTGAAAACACACAGATGGTTATCACGAGAAACAAAAAGACATCCTTAAATAAATGATTACAAGAGTGATTTTAGAGTGGGGAGTCTAGATGGAGATATGAGATAGAGAGGAATAAAGAAGCTCTCTGAAAAGTAAAGTCGCTTAGGAAAATATGATCTATTTACTCACCACCTTCTTAGAAATATGTGGAAAACAAACTGGTTTTCCTCTTACTGCTTTTCCAAACCAGCTACATTCATAAGAATTATGCTGTCCCTGAACAATGGAAAGAAAGTGTGAGGAGCCCCTGAATGCCAGAAGAGCTCCAAGATCCTTCTACATATCCAGTGACAATTCTTATACTGGTAGTTTCTGTAGAGATCTGGAAGCCCAGTTGACAAATCAGGCCCTTTGACTTTGCAAATATAATTTCATTCATATATTCCTTCAATAGTTTTGTACTGGACATTGAAGTAAACCAAAATAGACATGTTTCTACTGTCCTGGAGCTTACAATTTGAGGACAGAGTTAGGCAGTAATGAAACAAACAAAATAATACATTGTGATAGGCACTATGGAATGATGATGAACATTTTGGAGAACACAATTTAAATCTGCAAAATAAGTCAGTCCTATTAATAATATATATTGAAGGCAAATGGCATTTTCACCAGGTTGGGTGCTGAATGCAAGCACACTGGGAGCAATTTTGAAATGCATTTTTAGGTAAGAAGATAACTTCATTTGACAGGCCCAAGTATACACTGTTGAGTTGTGGCAAGCTGGGATTGTCTTACTCAATTTTAGCTTGAAGTACTTGAACGTTATCTTCCTGCCCTTGGTGTTATCTCTGGGATAAGGCTGCCTTATTTGCCTCAAGCAACAGATTTGATCTCACTACAGTGCCTTTTCGTGCCCACTGAGTAGATGAAACCTAGCAGTGTCAGGCAATGATTGGTCCTGAAAGGTGAACAATTGATATATAAAGTCCAAAATCAATTACATCACCTTTCAAAAGTTTTGAAATATTTTCACTTAGCTGATTTATCTGTAAGAAGAGTTGTGATTGAGGGGTGGGTGTCCACCAGTGGTGTGCAAAGGTACAGAAGGGAGGATGAAAAGGAATTTCTGAGACAGTCTGGTTGGTGTGTAGCTCCATAAATCATGTTTACATTCTGCTACTGACATGGGGGGCACAACCATGAATAAGACAAAGTCCCTGCCTTCATAGAGCTTGATTTCTAGTGGAGCACAGATAGCAATAAGCAAACTAATAATAATGACAATTTTCCTTTACTGAAAGTTCCATGTGTAACTCAAATGCTACCATTTCCCGGGGATATTGACCACGTTCTTCTTGCCTCCCTTTATTCCCTTTTTCTGGTTCCTACCTATGGGTTCTGCTATGACCTATATGAACTGTAATCTTTTTTTTTTTTTTGAATTAATCTCATTTTATTTGAAGTAAGTTTTTACCAAGGTATTGACTTTTAAAAAGAGTGATCTTTCTCGGCTAAAAAAAAAAATTTTTTTTTCAGCTAGAAGTAAGAACCCCAGCATCAATAAGCTGCTAAGATTCCAAAACACAATTATTTAACATAGAAAACAATGAAATAGAACACAATAGAATTCTTTAATTTTTGGAGCATTCTTTTTTTAATGTTTATTCAGTTTTTGAGAGACAGAGAGAGACAGAGCATGAGTGGAGCAGGGGCAGAGAGAGGGAGACACAGAATCTGAACCAGGCTCCAGGCTCTGAGACGTCAGCACAGAGCCCAACAAGGGGCTTAAACTTATGATCTACGAGATCATGCCCTGAGCTGAAGTCGGACTATATGAACTGTAATCTTAAGAGCCAACATTTTTATCTCCTGTGTAGGCTTTTTTTCTAGATCCATATATTTTTTGAATTTTCTCTGAACAACTCCACTTGCATATCTTTCAGACACTTCAACTAAAACAACTAACCCCAGCTGTACTGTATTGGCTTTCCCTCCAAAACCTGCTCCTCTTGTTTGAACCCAACAACCCCACTATCTACCCAGTCACCTAAACCAGAAATGTGGTAGTTCTTTAGAATGCAAAACAGATTATCTTTGCTACTCAAAGTCTGTAAAATAAAGTCCAAAGTCTTTGGTATGGTTTACAAGGCCCTCTATGACCTGACCTATCATTGTCCTTTCTAATCCCATCTTGACACTTATTCCCTATACTCAGGTATATTGAACACCCTCTATATATCTGCCTGGTATACATTTACACATCTGTTAAGATTGTCCTAAACCCTTATCTCCTATCTGAAAAAGTTTTGGATCTGAATGCTAAGATTATATTTTTACATACTTCTATAACCCTTAGTGGTTTGCATATGTCTGATCTATTAAATTATCTCCTTATAATAGACTCTTTGATTGAGCAAAGCAGTTTTGAATCAATCTAACACTTTAGCAAACATGCAACGTGGCAAGTATTCAATTGGTATTTGTTAAATGTTAATGAAAGGAAAAAACTTCACACTTCAGTTGGAATAGGATGAGGGGCAGGTTTTGAAATCTCCTGTAGCAAACTCTCCTTGTCATAAATATTATCATCATCCTACATGTCCCAAGTTCTTCCCATAGGTCTGATTTACAGACTCATTTAAATAATGAGGGCTGGGGGCGCCTGGGTGGCGCAGTCGGTTAAGCGTCCGACTTCAGCCAGGTCACGATCTCGCGGTCCGTGAGTTGGAGCCCCGCGTCAGGCTCTGGGCAGATGGCTCAGAGCCTGTTTCCGATTCTGTGTCTCCCTCTCTCTCTGCCCCTCCCCCGTTCATGCTCTGTCTCTCTCTGTCCCAAAAATAAATAAACGTTGAAAAAAAAAATAATTAAAAAAAAAATAATGAGGGCTGTATTTGTGTATAGGCGAGGGGAGAGTGGAGCAGCAAAAGACAACTTTTTTTTTTTGTTTTTGCAAACCTGCTCTCTGGCTCTCGTGGCTCTGAAGAAAAAAAATTTTTTTTCTGGTCACTATCAGATAAGAAACAAACATCTACATCTCTAGGTATTAAGTCCACACCAGTGAAACTCTCTTAACTGAAAACATAATTCTCACTTAGGTCTTCCTCTAGGTGGGAAGCCTGAAGATAAGTGTGTGAGCAACCAGATTCTTTTCTCTTCCCCCCCCCCCCCTTACCCTTCTTCTTACTTACAGCTATTTCCAGCCCTTCTAGAAGGGAAGGAATTAGAGAAAATGATTCTGCCTTATCCATTTTGTGCAGCTATAATAGGGTATTGAGCCGTTGGAAGAGGTGAGGTTAATGGCTTTCCTCCATGAAATATATCCTACTGGGAACCCCAACTGAGAATCTCTAGTTAGGCTGGCAGGTTCCCATTTCTCCTCCCCTCACAACTTCTGTATTTTATGGTACTCAGATGTAGGGTACCTGGCCCCCTGCAAGAAGTCCACAGGTGAAGTGATTTCCAAGATGGGTCATCTCTTATAACCACATGTAGCAAATGGGAAACATACACGTCAACCCCATTATTTGTGAATGTGCCTTTTTTTTTTTTTTGGTTTATTTATTTATTTTTGTGAGAGATAGCATAAGCAAATGAGCGGGGTGGGGCAGAAAGAGGAGACAGAGGATCCAAAGCTGCTCTGTGCTGACAGCAGAGAGCCAGATGTGTGGCTCGAACTCATGAACTATTAGATCATGATGAAGCAAGGTTGGATGCTTAACCTACTGAGCCACCCAGGCACCCCTTTATTCAGTTGTTAAAGGTCCTTTCAGCCACATCCTACCCAAGGACCCTTTCCAGGAAGAGTCAAGTACCATCCTTGTGTTCCCCCCAATCTTATCACAGGGTCAAGGCCTCCAAGCAGTTCATCTGAACTGTATTTGAACAAGTATTGCCCTGATATCAAAACGAGGCAAAGATATAACAAGAAAACTACAGATCAGTATTTCTTATTAACATAGATGTAAATATTCTTAAAAAATACTAGCAAAACAAATCCAGGACCATATAAAAAGGTTTATGTACCATGGACAAGTAGGATTATTTCATGAATGCACGGTGGGTTCAATACACTAAAATTCATCAATGTAATATACCCCCTTAGATACAGAAGAATGATTTGACAAAATCCAATATACTTTCTTGATAAAAACACTCAACAAACTAGGAATAGAAGAAAATTTCGTCAACCTGAAGCATCTATGAGAAACTCACAGCTAACACCATACTCACTGGTGAAAGATGGAATATTTTCCTCCTAAAATCAAGAATAAGACAAAGATATCTGTTCTTGCCACTTCCAGCTAATGTTATTCTAAAAGTGCTAGTCAGGGTATGTAGGTATGAAAAACAAACAAAAAGAATCCAAAGTGGAAAGGAAGAAGTGAAACTATTTAAATTCACAGATGCATGATGTTGTGTGTACGAACTCCTAAGGAATAAAATAAACAGATAAATACAGAAAAGCTGCAGAATACAAGATCAATATACAAAAATTATATTTTACATACTAGCAATGAACAAACCAAAAATAAAATTTAGAAAAAAGATTTATAGTAATAGCATCAAAAATAACAACTTAGGAAAACATCCAAAGAAGACCAGACTTGTACACTGAAACCTACGAAACATCAGTGAAAAAAATTAAAGACCTGAACAAATGGAGAGACATCCCATGTTCATGGATTGGGAAACTTTATATTGTTAAAATAGCAATATTCCTTATAAAACACAGCACAATCCCTATCAAAATTCTAGCTGTGTGTTTTGTTGATTATAAAATTCATGTGGAACTGCAAGGGACCTCAAATAAACAAAGTGATCTTGAAAAAGAACAAAGTTGGGGGATTCACATCTCAAATTCAAAACCTAGCTATAGCAATCAAGCTGTAATAAGACAGTGTGGCACTGGCATAACGACAATGCAAGTCCAAAAAATAAAGTCTTATATTTATGGTCAATCATTTCTCAATAATGGTGCCAAGACCATCATAGGTAAACAAATCTTTTCAACTGGGCTTGGACAACTGGACATCCACAAGCCAAAGAACAAAGCTGGATTCCTACAATGCACAATATGCAAAAATGGATCAAAGACCTAAAACTATAAGACACTTACTAGAAAACAAGTATAAATATTCATGACTTGGATTAGGTAAATTTTTTTTTTTTTAAGATATGACACTTGGGGCACCTGGGTGGTTCAGTCAGTTGAGCGACCGACTTTGGCTCAGGTCATGATCTCACGGTTTGTGAGTTCGAGCCCCACTTCGGGCTCTATGCTGACAGCTCTGAGCCTGGAGCCTGCTTCCAATTCTGTGTCTCCCTCTCTGTCTGCCCCTCCCCCACTCATGCTCTGTCTCTCTCTCTCTCAGAAATAAACATTAAGAAAAAAAAAAGAAAGATATGACACCAAAAGCACAAGTCTCAAAAGAAAAAATAGAGAATTTGGACATCACCAAAATTGAAAAATTTTCTGCTTCAAAGAGCGCCATCAAGAAAGTGAAAATACTATCCAAAGAATGGGTGAAAATATTTGCAAGTAATTTACGTGGGTAGGGACTTGCATTTAGAATAAAGAACTCAGCAATAAAAAGAACCCAATTAAAAAATGGGCAAAGGATCTGAATAAACATTTCTCCAAAGATGAACAAATGTCCAAAAAGCACATGAAAAGATGCTCAACATTATTAGTCATTAGGGAAATGTAAATCAAAACCATGAAATACTTCATTCCCACTAGGATGGCTAGAATCAAAATGTCAATAATAAGTGTTGGCCAGGATATAGAGAAATTGGAACTCTTACACACAGTTGGTGGAAACAGTTAACAGCCACTTTGGAAAGGTTTGATACTTCCTTGAGAGGAGTAGGCATATGACTCCGCAATTCACTCCTATGTACATAACCAAGGGAAATAAAAACTTAGGTCCACATAAAAACCTGTACACAAATGTTCATAGTAGTAGTATTTATAATAGCCATAAAGCAGAAATAACACAAATATCCATCAAATGAATGACCAAAATATGGCATATAAATACAATGAAATATTCAGCCATAGAAAGAAATGAAGTACTGATACATGCTGCAACATAGATGCACCTTGAAAACATTGTTCTAAGTGGGAAAAAAAGTCATACAAAGGCCACATATTGCACGATTCCATTGACATGAAATGTCCCAAGTAGGCAAATCTATAGACAGAAAGATTGGCGGTTACCAGGGGCTTTGGTGGGAGGTGGGGGGGTGGGGGTGGGATTGGGGAAGTAGTGAGGGGAGAATAAACAGCCACTCTAATGGGTACAGGAATTTTATTTTTTTTACAGTGATAAAAATGCTTTGTATAAAATGGTGATAGTTGCACAATTTTGTGAATATTCTAAAAGCAACTAATTGCGCACATTAAAATGGTGAATTTTATTGGATGAGGGAGGGTCAACTCTTGCCAAAGAAATCTTCACTATAAATTATCTTCAACTTCTCCATGGACTCTGCTCTTAATTGGCAACTATTGAGAATCTCAGTCTCTCAGGATGTTTTGCATAAGGCTATCTAGCTTCTGTTATCTCAACTTTGCTGAATCCTGATAACCAGCAATGAGGTAAGCTTGGATATCAGAATCCAAGCTGAGGGCAGGACAGGGCCAGGACTGAGAACCAGTCATTTGACTCTGAAGGCTGCACCCTCAACAGCTGTGTACCTTTACCAGTCACATGCTTATCCCATTTTCTATGGTTTCTTAAAGACCAGAAGATAGCTAGGATAATTATTCCACATCCTGCTCAAATGCACTTAAGAATCCTGACTTGATGGTTGACTTGTAGTAATGGTAATGAGGTTCTGGGAAAAACAGGCATTCATCGTGGTGCTTCATTTAGTATAAATGTATAGTATTTGGCAGATTGCTCCTTGATAGACAGGAGGAGCTGGCAACAGTGGGATGATGTGATCCCTGCCTCCATCTCCACTGGGAAAGGAATGTGGCCACAGCAAGGCTGCACAGAAGCTTCTCGTTGTCAGAGCACATCCAAACGGCAGGGCTGGGAAAGTCCCATATTCTTGCTCTCAAGGAATCTGTCCTTTTCATCCTCCCCCTCTCACTAATTTATCTTTCCATGAGTCGAAACACAGCCAGTGATTCTGGGGAGACACTGCCCCAAGGAGAAAAGTCCTTCAGTCACAAAACATTAAAATATTCAAAAAAAAAAAAAAAAAAACCTTTTATTTTTAATGTTTATTTTCGAGAGTCAGAGCGTGAGCGGGGTGGGGGCAGACAGGGAGACAGAATCTGAAGCAGGCTCCAAGCTGTCAGCACAGAACCCGACGTGGGGCTCAAACTCAACGAACGATGAGATCATGACCTGGCCGAAGTAGGAGGCTCAACTGACTGAGCCACCCAGGCACCCCTAAAAAAGCCTTTTTTGCGGGGGAGAAGTGTGGGAAGACAAGGAGGCAGAGGCCACCTTTAGTGAAAAAACAGGAAGCTACATTGAACATTCTATTGCATGCTGAGTCATTTTCAATCATTCACGTAGTGACAAGCTGGTGGAGAGATGATAAAAAACAAAACAAAACAAAACCCCATAACCTTTACCATGAATTGGCACACATTCTAGGTAATGGTTATGGGGGGAAAATTCCATTCACCCCTCACTGTTCAAAAAAGAAATGTGCCCCACCATGCTGTGCTACCATGAGAGCGTGGGCTGCTGTGAGGTCACATGAGCACTTTGGGGGTCAATGAAGTTTTTATGGGTGAGGTACTTTTTAAATTTTGGTTTTGAAGGGTATTTGAGAAATATAAAAATGATTAGGCACAAATGTAGATGCTGGGTGGGGATGCAGGGAGAGAAGTGCCCATAATAGAAGGCAAAAGTGGAAAAGTATGTGGGGCTCAGTCTATGGAGGGTTTTAGACACCAAGCTTGAGGAATATTTCTAATGGGAATAAATTTTGAGGCAGAAGTTATTTAAATAAGCAAAACTGCATTTTAGCAGAATGAAAAAGACTGGAAGAGGTTACAGTCAGGGTGGCTAGTTAGAAAGCTACCAAGAGCAACCAGGTGATTCAATGGACCAGGACCTGAAAGGAAGTAGGATGGTGGAATGAACAGTTGGGAAGATAGGAGGGAAAAGAGCGGATACAAGCTGTGACAACTGAGGGAGGAAGGATTTTGGTGACAGGGTTGAAAGTGACCCTTTAAAGGGAGAAACAATAGGTAGAGATGCAAGATTAAGTTTTGGTATTGACTTTGAGATGCCAGAAAGATATCCTGGGGCTAGGGTCTGAACAGAAAATAGGGATTTAGGCAAGAATCTTAAGGAGTCGTTGAGGTTGACCAGAGAGAACTGGGCAAGACAAGAACCTTAATTATAGTATCCACCCAAGATCTGGACAGTATACATCCAACCAAAAAAAGGAACCAAGTAACAGGCAAATTAAGTTCAAGTTGTTGGCAAGATTAGAGCCCTTACTGGCAATTCAGGTTATGAGCATTCTTCAGGACAGCATTTTCAGTAGGACAGAAATGGATTAGCAGCATTTCTCACAGACATTTGCATTAAAATCTTTTTTTTTTTTTTTTTAACAAAAGCCAATCTACTGGATTTGAACAGGGAAGAGGAAAAAGCTTTGGGACTTTGCATTTGACACTCTGTCCTCCCCAGGAAATTCTTTATAGACTAATGACACTGAGTAGAGGAAGACAAGAGGGAGTAAAATAGAAGCTTGTTTTTGAATTCTTTGGTGGCTCAGGGAAGGGGTGGGAGGGGTAGAGATGTTCCTTAAGAAGCTATGGAAGGTAAAAAAGGTGCTAAGGTAAAAAAAAAAAAGATAGATTAGATAGATAGATGACAGGATGGATAGATAGATAGCAAGGAGATCAAGACTACAAATAGAGTAGCCTCAGGAAAACAGTCCTTCCTGTAACAGACTATGAAACTGAGAAAAATCCCAAAGGGGCTTAAAACCCCAGCACAGTTGTGTTCTTATAGGAAAGGGAATGACATTGCTAGGTCACAACTATGAATGAATAACATCAGCAGTTCAGTTTGAAGCCTCATTTTCAAGTTTTTTGTTTGGATATTTATCTTTCCTACACAAGTTTGTATCCCCAAATGAGGCTACGGAAGTTGTAATTGTATTTTATCACACAATTAACCACAACCCAGGAAAGTAGTATACAGTATAGGGTCAGGAAATCTAACTCATTTGCTGAAGCTGCCAGGCTCCGGGAAAATTTGGCTTCAAGATGTATTTTTATATTGCATGTTTGGAATTTTCTAAAATAATAAAATATTAAACACAAAGTTTCCATTTGGAAATTTCATTTTTTAGTTTATGGTTCATTTTGTCCCAGAACTTCTTGGGAGACTGTAGGCTGATTGACAGATAACCAAAATATGTAAGAGTGTCCAGGCAAAAATGTGCTTTAATAATATGACATTTGGGGTAGAGTAAGTAGTCATTAGTCAAAATTTCTGTTTTCCTCTTCCTTGAGATATTGTTCAGTGGCATTCTGGTAAACAGTAGTGAACAGGAGGCAATGATAAGAAGTGGTAACATGCCCAGGATAATTATTAAGCAAGTGAGAGGCTACTATGGACAACCAATGACTTTTTCTCTTAGAATATTTTTAAGGGTAGGTTTATTTTGAACTGTTTGTTAAAAGTCTATTTGATGTGAATTCTATATCTGATAACCTATACTCAATTACCATTCACAGACTTCATACAGATATATTAATACAATTGTAGAACTTCAATACTGTGATAATAGAATTTGAGAACTGAAGAGCACACATTTCTTCACGAATTTATTATAAAATGCCCCCAGAGTATTTTATTTCTCTCCTTCTCACTTTCATTATACACAAGCACATGGATGAGACACTCTTTAAGATAACTGTAGTAGCATGAGAGTCCCTTGCATCAAGGTAGTGTACATACCTTAACAGTGTTCTAAAGGCTGGCCCAGAAAAAAACAAAAAACAAAAACGTTACCTTATCACAAGATGGAAAGCATTATTTTCTTTTTCCACTAAATTATGATGAAAAATGTTACTGCTTTATTTAGCAATATGGTACATAACAGATGTGTTTCAATTACTAAAATAATTAAAATAATCCTCAAAGACATCCTTTTTCCCCTCCAGTGATTTGAAAAGCTGTATTTTTCCTGTCAATTGCAAACAAATCATCAGCTGATCGTAGTCTGTTAAAACAATCATCAAAGCACAAGCTCAGCACATTAGCTGTATGTAGCTTGTAGTAAAAGGATATATCAATATGTTTCTCCTTAGTTAAAAATACATAATCCTTTTATTTTATATTGCAATAAAACAAATTAACACCACAGACACATAAGACTAGAAAGGGGAAACTACTTACTTCTGAACTTCCAGTAATTTAAACGTATTTGTACTTTTCCATAGTACATGAAAGTAATATTTAACACTTACTTTTTGAAGTAAAACTTAATCTTTGGGGATATACAATGTAGATAGGACTTAAGAGTAATAGTTCCATTCATTTCCAGGTCTGCTTAATGTATGATTAGGTAAAACAAGGCACAATAGCCATCCTTTCCATTATGTTGCAACACTGATCATGTGCCTTGATAAAATGGCTGATTAGACAAGATGATGGCAACATGAAGGGAAGACTTTGGATTGTCTATTTAAAATGCAGGTAATAAGTAATTAATAAAAAATTTATTTTAAGTGCACTTTCACATGCTTTGAGTTTATAATAAACAACAAACTTCCTAACTTTCTTGCAACAGGCTTGACTACCATTTCTTTTGGCCAAATGCACTTTTCCCCAGTAAACTTAAAACAACAACAATAACAACAACAACAACAACAACAACAACAACAACAAAATAATCCCTGTCCTTTCATATACTAAGAAAGAGGATTGGCTACTGAAACAGTTCATTGCAAGACACATGAAGACGACATACTGTGGCATGAGTTGTTTTTAATTTGTTGTGCTGTTTCTAAAGTAAAGTTCTGAGGGCTGCAGTTAAAACATTCCAAGTTCTCCCTTCCATCTTTATTGATTTCAAGATTTTGCACAGAAAACTCTTTGGGGACTAGAACAGCAGCAATTGCATCACACTGTTTTCAAGACTTCAAGTTTCAAAGCAAATTGTTTAAAAAAAAAAAAAAAAAGCACAGTTCCTGATTTGAGTTAGATACAGGGACAAAATAGCACATACTTGAAGGTTACACAGTCTACAAATGGTGGTAATATTTTCCTTGGGAGAGTAGTTTTGTTGGTATATATTTTTTAAATACTCAAAAAGGCTCAACCTCAAGCAGTAATAAACACAAGCAAAAGTGATTTAACCCTTAAAATAAATATTCAGAAAAACCTCTCTGTACATACAAGTGAAAGAATAAGTAACACTTTCACACCAAAAAAAAAAAAAAAATAATAATAATAAAGGATTTGTTCATATAAGTAGCTGAAATCTGCTGTTCCAGCCCATATATCCCCAATAAAGAAGGGAGGCACAGACATAGGTGACTACTGTGGTTCACTATCTTACAGCCTTTTTGTACTGGGACACTATCACCACCAATTTTATCCCTCTTGTTATATGTATTAAAATTTTAAATTTCCTTTTTTTTTTCTTTTTTCATTTTTTTCTTCTTCTTCTTCTTTTTTTTTTTTTACAGCATGCCAAATCCTTTGGCATAAGTGATGGCCTTCAACAATCTTTCTTTAAGTTTTTCTTTGCTTGAATATTCCGGCAGTAAAAGGACATTAAAGCAAGTATGAGATGTAGGTAACCTAAAGAGAGAGGAGGGGAAAAGGTAGGAAAATAAATCATGGAGAATACGCCCAGTACTAAATGATCCTACTTTTAGATGGTATATATAGTTGAGATGGTTTGCAATGCAGACTATACATTAATGCAACTCACAAAGATAAACTTTTTGCTTTTCCTGTGCAACTGCCAAGTATCAGTTCATTCAATACTAATGCTGCTGCTGACTGATGATAACACTGCATTCACTAAGCTATTATGACATCCCAGATATTGTTTTAGGTATTTAACTGTTATATCTGTTTTAACTAAATCTTCTCACAATAAACCTACAGAGGAAGTATTATCCCCACTACAGAGCGGACATCACTGAGAAGTTACTCTAAAATGGAGATAATATTCAAACCCAGTCAACCCAGTTTTTAAGATTTCAAAGTCTGTGTTCTTTAATGCTAACCAGAAATATTCTTGGCCATATGACTACATCAATGACTTGTAACAAATATAAGTAAATTAACATTAAAGCCATCATACAGCAAATAATGTGGACTACTAATAGAAATTTTTCTATACGTTTAAACCCTTAAATAGGTTACTGTATGTATGATTCTTATTAAAAAAAATGTTAACTTCTATAATGAAGAGAGAATAAAATCAAATGTCAAGATTATGAAATTGGATTCAAATGTCAACATTATGAAATCTAGTGCCGAACAATTTTCTTAGCCTCAACTTAACCATCCTAAATAGATTACATAATATGGGTGTTCAATTAAAAAACTGTGAAATTAAAAGCTGAATGATTCGTAACAATATGTAAAATTCCAAATCAAGTGAGCCCTGTAATAATTTTGAACTAGGCCACTGTTTTAAAAATTTCCTCAAACAGTAACAGCAAAATATTCTCTGAACTAATGTTTCATGTGATTTGGAGAGTTCTATATAAAATTGTAAAAGTGCTCAGAAGCTACTGGACAGTTCACATATGTGTGATATGGAATGTAAGGTTTCTGGTATATAGTCACAATTTAATAATTACCTTTCTGTGTCTGGGCCATTTTTGGCTATAATCATCTTTAATTTTCCTAGTCCACCCACAGGTGCTCTGTCTGTGCCTGTTGTAAACTGCAAGAAGAGTCTTTTCTGCTCATCTGTAAATGAATGAACAATTTCCCAGAACTCCCTAAGGAGAAAAGATAGAATACTGATTTTAGTTTGGCATTCATTTACAACTAACACTAATATGAGTTTATGACTTATTAAAACCATATTAGGGAGATGAACTGGAAGTTAATATCAGAAACCCTAAACTCCTGGTGATTTAGGATCTATGGATTACTTATGCAAATTTATCTTAAGGAAACAGTTTTAAAATCATATTATTTACAACATTAACCGGCAAACCCAAGTGTCCAATAGGAAATAATTATGTAAACTACGGTATACTCACAGTATATAATCAGGAATCAGTAAAGTAATCAGTAAAGACAAAATCCAAAACCCAAATCCTGTTAAATGAAAGTAAGTGAAAAGAAATACTCTAAAAAATTAACTCCAGATGTCTTTGGGTATATATATTTTTATTTATTGCCCTCCACACCTGACTTCCTTATTCTCTTTGTCTACCCTTACCTTACTTAATTTTGGGCATTGGGGGTGAGGAAAGGTGATAAGAGATTAAGGACAAAATAAAAAGAAACACACACACCCCTAATAGCAGTAATACAAAAACATACTTTTATATAAACTAGAACATTTTTGACTTCACGTGTTATGGAAGTGGGGATGGAAGATAATTTTTTTTTAATTTTTAAAAAAATATTTATTTTTGAGAGAGAGAGAGAGAGAGAGAGAAAGAGAGAGAGAGAGAGAGGAAAGAGAGAGAGAAAGAGAAGGGCAAAGAAAGAGGGAATCCAAAGCAGGCTCCAGGCTCTGAGCTGTCAGCACAGAGCCCTATGTGAGGCTTGTGCTCACAAACAATGAGATCATGACCTGAGCTGAAGTCAGACACTTAAGTGACTGAGCCACCCAGGCGCCCCTGGAGGACACTACTTACATGCAATTATTTTAAGAGAATGATTTGGTCCCTGGCATTCCTAAAACCTATGTGATAAAATTCATGTTGTTATAATCACTCTAAAAACAAAATGGGGGCGCCTGGGTGGCTCAGTCATTTGGGCGTCCGACTCCGACTTCAGCTTAGGTCATGATCTCACGGCTTGTGGGTTCAAGCCCTGTGTCAGGCTCTGGGCTGACAGCTCAGAGCCTAGAGCCTGCTTCAGATTCTGTGTCTCCCTCTCTCTCTGCCCCTCCCCCACTCATGCTCTATCTCTGAAAAATAAACATTAAAAAAAAAACAAAACCAAAAAATGTAGCTCATTAAAAGCAATCTTGGCATACTTGTTCGAATACTGAGATATCCATAAATTTAACATATATACTAATTCTCAGCTAAAAAAAAATTCAAGATTTTAGAAAAAAATTTAAAATGTTTTTTTAAATTGATCGAAGAGTACATTTTAATATTTATTTGAAAGGCTCTTTCCAGAATCTTAGCAGAAAAGATCACACTCCCTACACATGTAATTATAATTCCAGTTTTCGATATTCTAATATTCCAGGATACAATTTCTATTATCAAAATGCTGGCATTTTTGTTGGTGCAATGCCAATACTTCTGACACAGGTTAGCAGCTTTATTAGACTTCTTGGCTCCCTTCAAAGTCTTCCTACTTTTTTTCCCTGACACTCTTAACATCCTCCCTACCCCTCAGTCCCAGTAAACCTCCCACTCCCCTAGAGAAAACAATAAAGAACTACATTGTAACAACAGGAAATTAGACACGGAACTTGCAGGTGCATCTTTCAGGAACAGCTAAAATCACCCCACAGTTTAGATCATCACTTTTGGTTGGCTGACAAGAAAAAATAAGTTTCCTATAGCCTAGAGCTGTCAGGGCAGAATAGGTATCCTGCACACTACAAGGAACCAGTCATACCTAAAAAGGCAGATACAAAGGTATCCTTATCAGCATGGCTTCTTATTTACTTGGTTCTTTCTAAAAAATAGGAATTTAAAATATTGGAGTTACCATCAGTTTATATAATGAAAACACTTATTGACAAAATTCTTCTCTTAGTGTTATGTTCTATATTAAAATTCTGGTTAGGAATGCAACTATTTAGAAAACCAAACATGAAAGAGAGGCTTCTGCATTTCTTCCTTAAGTGGTGGCTGCATGGATCACATCTCATTTATATCTCCTTAAACCTATTCAGATAAAAAATGAGAGAAAATCTGATAGAAACACTCATAACCTATGCTTAGATTAAAACCAGGAAAACAGAGCAGCAAACTCCCAACTGACATATCAGCTGGAGTACGAACACCTGAGCCCAAACTAGCAGAGTCCAGCAGGAGCACTATGGAAGAGGGGGGTGTACAGAAGAATAACACAGGTTACAGTTCACCCCAGAAGGGCAGAGCCCCACCCCAAGAGTGAACTACTAAGGATAGGTAAGAGCACTGGCAACAAAGTGGCTAAAAGGAAGGGTCTTAGAAAAGTATCAGGGATTATAAATGACAGGCATGCTACCTGGAAGGGATGGGGAGCACCCTGGGAGGCATAAGTGTCCCTTGAAAGTAGCTTCTGGTTATAAAGGGATGGAAGCAGGAATGCCTGGGTGACTCAGTTGGTTGAACGTCCGATTTCAGCTCAGGTCATGATCTCACACGGCTTGTGAGAGTTCGAGCCCCGCATCGGGCTCTGTGCTGATAGCTCAGAGCCTGGAGCCTGCTTCAGATTCTGTGTTTCCCTCTCTCTCTCTGCTGCTAAACAACTCTCATTCTGTCTCTGTCTCACTCAAAAATAAATAAACATTGAAAAAAAAAAACCTAAAAAAAAAAAGGGATGGAAGCAGCTAATGAAAAAGGTCCTAATTAAACAAGATGGAACTGAAGAATCAGAAGGTGGTAGGCCACATAACCATGTATTAAAGAAATTGCACAACAGAAAAGAGGGACTATTCGATCAAAAGACCACTAAAGCCACCCAAACTTCTCTCTACTCCCCCATGAGATCTACTAATAGGTCAGAAAAATCCAACCAATAGAAACATAAATGAGAAAAACATAATTCCAAAGTCCAAATAAAGATATTATGAAACAAGTATAACAAATAAGAAGCTAAATTCCTAGCAGAAAAAATGTATTCTTGAAAAATTCAGTTGTGAAGAATGCAAACTGTGTAATTCCCACATTCCAATATGAAGATAGAAAAGAACACCATTAATCGGAAATACAAAGATCAGGAATGAACAAATCTGAAACAGAAATGGGAATACTCAAACATACTCAAGAAATATGAACATAAATTTGGAAACAGAAGGTTAATATATAAGGTGACCAAAGGAGAAACAGCATAAACAACATTTCTACTAGGGACACAGAGATCAGAAACAAAAGAACAAGAAAAATGAATTTAAAAAACTAAACAAACAAAAAAACCCCACAAAAAACAAAAACAAAACAAACAAAAACCTAAAGAAATATGCACCAAAGCAGAATACAGAAAAAGATTACTATTTTTAACTACATAAACATAAAAGCTTTTACTTGGCAAAAAACAAAAACAAAAACCTAAGCAAAGTCAAAAGATAAACTCGTAAAAATATATTTGCAAATTTATTAGGGCTAAACAGCTAATCTAACATATAAAGTTTCTAAAAACAAAGAAAATAACCAATAACTGAGCAGGAAAAGGAGTAAGACTATAAAGAATACAAATAGCTCCTAAGTACAAGAAAAGATGCCCATTCTCATACATATTGAGGAAAACACAAATTACCATTTCTTAACTGGCAGACAGGTAAACATCAGAGTTTAAACACCACACTGGATTTGGGAAACTGTAGGAAAAGGGATACTCATATATTGTTGGTGGGAGTACAAAACCTTATAATTACTGTGAAGGAGAATTTGGCATTACCTAGCAAAAAAACACATGTATCTACAATTTGATGTAACAATCCCATTTTTAGCAATTAAATGATACCCATACATACATATGGAATAATCCATGTACGATGATTCACTGTCACATTATTTCTAATAGCAAAAGGTTAGAAATAAACACTATGTCCTAATAATCTATACTGCTTTCACCCAATGATAGTATTTAGCCATACGATTTCTTATAAAATGGCTTATTTCAGACCTTGAGTTAAGAATGCTCAAGGGTGACCTAAAAATTTCAAAATGTAATGAGGTGATGTTAAAAGCATACCAAAACTAAGCTGTTTGAATATCACTATGAATAATGAATGCGAAACACACTCAACATATAAAAGTCCATGAGTTCATAACAATATTCAGAAAAAATCCAAAAAACAAAACGAAACAAATTCACCCCACCAATTAAAATCCAAACTCATTTGTCATCACTGAATTATATCAACTCCTTACTCTAAAATATTTAATACATTTTATTATGCCTTTTCAGTAGAACTGTTTCTCAAGGTAATCAAATAGCAACCATTGATGAGGAAAAAGAATGGCAGGTATATATGCAGAATGAACAGAAAAAATTTTTTTTCCTAAATCACCATTTTGCAACCCCCAGTGAAACAATGGATTCAGGCAAGAATACTGATACTAAAAATTAGAAGAGAGACAGATAGGAGGTTTTGGGACAATGATGGTGGCAGAAACACAGTTATTTTGTTTTTGCTTTTCTTTCCAATCGTCCTAATCTTAATCTCTCCCATAAAATCAGAACTAAGTGGATGACAAAAGAGAAGACCTACAGAGAGCACCTATAAAACTAGGTAACAAGATATCCCCCATAAATCCTTGCGTGTAAGTGAAAAGGAACACCACTGACACTACAAGACCTGGCTGGTATCGGTGTCAGTGGGTGAAGAAGCACAAGGAAGACAACTGCATTTCTTACAGCCCTGAGAACAATGGGACCTCAAAAACACCAACCCACTGGAAATCACATGTTAGTCTGAGAATAGCAGCTCAAAGAGTTATCCAATACAAGGGATCATGATACAGTGAAAGGTCTGGGCCTTTAAAGCTCTCGAACACTAAAATTCTTTTTTAAACTGAGGAGAAACTGCTGGACATAGGTCCAAACTGACCAAATCAAGAAAAAAAAAACAAACAAGAAAAAGTCAAATAAATGGGAAGAGAATAGGTAAGTTTCAGAAAATGCAAGATCATACATATATACATATACATATATGTATATATTTTTATCATTTTGCAAAAGTAAAATGTACAGAGCCTTCCTGAAGCATGAAAAGCTGCCTGGCCTATCTCTCCCTCTTGCAAATATGACAAAACTCATTCCACTTAAAAGTAATGAACAACAGGAAAAAAATCACAAACACTAAAAGAGCTGTTACTAGAGAGAGAATAGTGTGTGTGTGTGTGCGCGCACACACAAGAATGATGTCTCTATAGAGAATAAAGTACACTGAAAGATCCGCTAACAAAGATCCGCAGGAAGAGCTCTCCAGCCCCATGGGCCTAAGACATCATGCAACTTGGCCTGGTGAAGCAGCTCATTTCAGCCCCCTCAAACAACACCATCATGTATTGGGAGCCCCCATGGAATGATATAAATAAAGCAGACAGGAATAGTGCCACAACTCTGGAAAACTAAATTTGTCACTGGAACCACAACCCACAAAATGTTTCACTTGTGAAATAATAGAAAAATCTCAGGAAAGAAACAGAAGTTAAAATAATAATAATAAAAAAAAGAGCTAAATGTAAATTATAGAACTGAAAAATACAGTAAGAGAAAAATACCAGATAGGGTCAATAGTAAAGATGACAGAGAATAATAAACCGAACAAGAGACAAAACAGAGAAACAAAAACAACAGAAACCCAGGTTCATGTGGAACAATATCAAATTATTAGAGGCCCAGAAAGAAAAAGAGATTGGAGCTGAAAAAGTATTTGAAGAAATGGCCAAAACCTTACCATGTTGGGCAAAAGACACAAACCCACAAATTCAAGAAGCTGAACAAACTTCAAAAAGCTTAAACAAAACTATTCTTCAGGAATAAAGGGGAAGTAAAGACATCCCTAGACAAAGGAAAACTAAAAGAAAATGCCATCAATAGACCTGTCTTTGAAGAATGACTGAAAGAAAGTGACAAAATATGGACTCTTGAAGCAAATGGAAAGAAGAATGGAAATGACAGAAGAAATGTAAGTAACATACAACAGAATACTATTCTCATGAGTTTTGTAAATCAAATGTGATGACTGATACAAAAATTGTAACAGCATTAATAGTCAAGACAATTTTTAAAAGTGAAGAAAGAAACCTAAATGGAAGCAAGGTTTCCACACTTCACTGGAAGTGATGTTATCCACTTTCACATATGTACAGTGTAATATCACAGCAACCAGGAAGAACACTATGTAAACAATATACCCCAATAAACACTAAAAGTAAATCAAGAGGGAATCTTAAAATATGCTCAAGTAACTAAATAATCCATGGAAGGCAAAAAGACAGAAACAAGCAATCACAAAGAGGAACAGAAAACAAATGGTAGATGTAAGCCCTAACCTATTAGTAATTACCTTAAATATGAACTGTCTAAATTTGCCAATTATAAGGCAAACTGACAGAGTAGACTAAAAAAAAAAAAACAAAAAACACAAACTTTGTGCTATTTCTCAGAAATTCATTTTGAATTCAGCAACAGGTTGAAAATACAATGACAGAAAAAGGTATCATGCAAACTTAAAAAAAATAGGAACTGTTATATTCATATTAGATTCAGAGCACAGAAAATTTCAAGATACAAAGAGTGACCTTATATAATGATAAAAAGACCAGTCCACCAATAACGTATGATTCTAAATGGGTATGTACGAAAAAATGTTAAAAACTGAAAAAAGATATGCACCAAATTTCAGAGCCTCAAAATACATGAAGGAAAAAAAAAGGGGAAAGGAGAAAGACACGTACCAGAAAGAGACCTGCAGAAATATGCTCCACTGATTTTTGACATATGTGAAAAAAGTAATTCACTGGAGGAAAGATAAAGTAGTAAATCTAGAATATGCACACAGAGCTCTCAAACTCAACAGTAAAAAAAAAAAAAAAAAAAAAAAAAGTCAGGTGCACTCTTGGCATTTATCATAGAAATGAAAATTTATGTTTACCTAAAAAATCACATGATTATTCATAGCAACTTTATTCATAATGGCTTTAGAAGCTTTTCTGAAGTCTGAAGTCTTTCAACAAGCAAATGGTTAAAAAGACTGGTAAATCCATAGCAAAGGAATAAACACTACTCGCAATAAAAAGAAACAAATTATTGATAGTGAAAAAATCTGGATGACTTTCAAGGCTGAGTAAAAAAAGCCAATCCCAAAAGGTGACACGTTATATGTGATTCACTTAATACAACATTCTTGAAATGACAAACTTAAAGAAACAGAGAACAGATTAGTGGTTGTCAGGGATTGGGACTAGAGTGAGGACAGGGTAACGGTATGAGTGTGACTGACATATATAAAAGATCAACAGAAGGAATTCTTGTGGTGACAGAACTTTTCTGTATCTTAACCGTATTCTAGTTGTGATATTATACTAATGTTTTATAAAGACTTCCATTCCATTGAGGGAAACACGGTAAAGTATACACAGGGTCTGTGTGATTTCTTAACAACTATATGCCAAATTACATGATCTCACAATAAAAAGTTTAATTAAAAGGAAAGTGTTGGGGCACCTGGGTAACTCAGTCTGTTAAGTGTCCAATTTGATTTCAGCTCAGGTCATAATCTCAGGGTTGAGACTGAGTTCCATGCTGGGCATGGAGCCCGCTTGAGATTCTGACGCTCCCCCGTTTGCTCACATGTGCATGCACTCTTTTTCTTTCTCTCACACACACGCACAAAAAAATGTGTTAAAGAAGATTAACAGATGAGTAGGTTTGGGAGTAAAGAAAATCAGTAGAGACAAAGAGGCACATCACCTAATAATGGTAAAGGATCAATCCACCAAGAAGACATCCACCAAGAAGACGTACTGAGGTTCAGAGTGTATGCACCAATCAAAAAATATTTAAGATACATAAAGTAAAAACTGATAGAGCTGAAAGGAGGAATGAACAAATCTACCAGTATGGAGCATTCAAGACCCTTGTCTCTGAGCAACTAATAGTCAGAAAATCTGCAACATCATCAATGAACAGGATCTACATCAACATTTATAGAACATTCCACCTATCAACACAGAATTCACAAATTCAAAAGCATTGGGGAGTCACGAAGATTAAGTTCTCTTATTATGAAGAATCAAACTAGAAATCAGTAACAGAGGAAAATATTAAAAAACACTGGAAATTAAACAACATAATTTTATTTAAATAATGTCTGAAGAAAAAGTCTCAAAATAAATTCTAAAAAATACATAGGGAAAAAAATGAAAATCAAACATATTAAGAATATGGGATACAGCTAAAGCAAAGGTGAGGGAGAATAAAATTTAAAGCACTAAATGATTACATCAGAAAAGAGGAAAGGTTTCTAATCAATCACTGTTTCTATCCTCAATAACCTAGAACAAAAAGAGCAAACTAAACCAAAATAAGGAAGGAAGTAATAAACAGCAGAAATCAATGAAACTGAAAGCAGGAAAACAACAAAGAAATAAAAGCTGGCTTTTCAATATAATCAGTAAATTCAACAAATCTCTCAAGCAAGACTAACAAGTTCAAAAAAGAAAAACAAGCAAATTATCACTATGAGGAATTAAAATGGGTATGATCAGTTCAGATCTGCAGACATTAAAAGGATAAAAAGGGAATATTAAGAATTCTGCACACATAAATTTGACAACTTAAAAATAAAATGGGTCAACTCCTTGAATAACACAAACTATCACAACCCACCCAATATGAAAGAAAACTTTAACAGTTCTACAAACATTAAACAAACTGAATTTGAAATTAAAACACTCCCCAAAAAGGATATTTCTAGGCCAAGATGGTTTCATTGGAGAATTCTACCAAACATTTAAGAAATAATTAGTACCACTTGAACACAATCCTCTCCTAGAGAGCAGAACACTTTTCAACTCAATCATGAGGCCAGAATTAACCCTGATGTTAAAACCAGACCAAGACAACATAAAACACCAAAACTACAGACCAGTATCTCTCATGAACTTAAACACAAAAATCACCAAACAATTAGCAAGTCCAATTTGACAATAACTAAATGGAAATGACTCAGATACACAATGGTGGTTCAATAATGGAAAATCCATTAATGTAATGTGCCATATCAAATAGAGGATAAAGAAAAGTTATTATATCAACCAACAGAAAAAGCATCTGACAAAAACCAAAAGCCTATATATAATAAAACTCAACAAGCAAGGTACAGAGGGGAGCTTCCTTGAATTTGTGGAGCACTTACTACACTAATATAAAGCTTAATAAAGATAAATGCTTTCTTCTAAATCTGAGAACAAGGCAAGGTTTTCATCACTTTTATTACTCCTATTTGGCATTGTGTTAAAAGTTCTAGGCAGCATAATAAGGCAGGAAAAATGAATAAAAGGCATAAACATTTAAAAAGAAGCAGCACAAACTATCCCTATTTACAGATGACACAACTATCTACACAGAAGGCCCCAAGTGATCTCAATAAAAAAAAAACAACAAAAAAAACCCCTTCTAAAATAAGTGAGTTCAGCAAGATCAAAAGATATATGACCAACATGTAAAAAATCAATTACATCTGACTATACTACCAACATATGGAAACAAAAATTAAAAATACTACCATTAAAAAAAATAAAAACACCATTTACAATCACTACAAAGGAAATCACACATTTAGGATAAATCAAACAAAACATGTATAAAATGTGTATGTTGAAAATTACATAATACTGATGAAAGGAATAAAAAATAAATGGGGAGCTATACTATAGCTGAAGAGTCAACAACAGTAAAAATGTCAAAATCTCATCAAGGTTTTTTGTAGGCACAAAGTGAATATAAAATTTATAGGGAAAAGCAGAGTAGCTAACATATGGAAAAGGCAAGAAATCTTTCACTTAAAATTGGAGTAAGCACTCTATCTGATGTTAATACTTACTATTTACCTATACTAATAGACAGTGTAGTATTGACAGAGGGATGAATAGGCACACAGATCAAGGGAGAATATAGAATTCAGGATTCAGACAAACATTACAAACTGATTTTTGACAAAGATGAAAAAACAGTTCTTCAGGAAAGGAAGGATAGCCTTTTCAATAAATTGTATGGGAACAAATGGGCATCTACAGGCAAAAAAGAGAATCTTGACTTGAATCTCACATATAAAAATCAACTAAAACGGACCACAGATTTCAATATAATATGTAAAACTTTAAAATTTTAGGGAAAAAGAAAAAAAAAGAAAATCTTCAGGACCTAAAGCTGGCCAAGAGTTTTAGGTCTGACTTGACAAAAAGTATGATCCAGGGGCGCCTGGGTGGCTCAGTCGGTTGGGCGTCCAACTTAAGCTTAGGTCATGATCTCACAGTCTGTGAGTGTGAGCCCTGCGTCGGACTCTATGCTGACAGCTCAGAGCCTGGAGCCTGTTTCAGATTCTGTGTCTCCCTCTCTCTCTGATCCTCCCCGTTCATGCTCTGTCTGTCTCAAGAAATAAATAAAAATGTTAAAAAAATAAAAAGTATGATCCATAAAATGAAAAATCAAAGCTTATCAAAATTAAATACTTCTGCTATGCAAAAGATTCTCTAAAGAAAATGAAAAGATTAGCTACAAGAGTAGGACATAGTATCTGAAAAGCACATACCTCAGAAAGGACTAGAATATATGAAGAACTCAAAATTCAACAGTAAAAATAACCAGACATTTCACCAAAAACAATATACAGATGGTAAATAAGTACATGAAAAGATATCCCACATCACTGTCATCTAGAGTAATTCAAATTACACCACGAGATATCACAACATACCCAGCAGAATGAACAAAATAACATCTTTGATACCACCAAATGCAGGCAATGATATAAACTGGATCACTCATATATTGCCCAGGGAAATGTAAAATGGTATAGCAATTCTGGAAAATAGTTTGGCAGTTTATCATATAACCCAAGATTGCACTCTTGGACATTTATACCAGAGAAACGACAACTTATGTTCATGTAAAAATCTGTGCCTAAATGTTTAGTAGCCTTATTCCTAAAAGCCAAATACTGACAACAAACCACGTGTCCTTTAAACAGTTGAATGGTTAAATCAAATATGGTACATATATGCCATGGAATACTATGCAGGAATAAAAAGGAATAAGCTGTTGATATATGTAACAACTTTGATGGATCTGAAGGAAATCATGCTGTAGGGGTAGGAGTATGCATACAAACGGATAGCAAGAGACACACTTCTGGTGATGAAAAAGTTGTGCATTATGATTATGATAGTGGTTATGCACATCTATACAATGTGACAAAAAGTACACAGAACTACACATACATATAAATAAGTGCCTGAAAAATTGATGAAATCTGAACATGGTCTGTAGATTGAACCTATATCAATTTCCTGATTTTGATATTGTGCTACAGTTATGCAAAATGTTACCACTGTGGGAAAGTGATGGAGGGTATGGGGGACCAACCTGTAGTTTAACAGAAAATTCCAATAAATCTATAGTTATTTCAAAACAAAATAAAAAAAAATTCCAAAAAACAAAAAACCTTCTGAAAAAGAAATATCCAGGCCCTGATGGTCTCACTGGTGAATTTGAACAAAGTTATTTAAGAGAAAAAAATACCAATCTTACAGAAGTATTTCTGAAAATAAAGAACAGTACTCTTTCAAATCAGTATGTGAGGGTAGCAAAACCTGATAAATGTGTACAAAAAAGGGATATTATCAGTCAATATTCCTTATGAATACAGACCAAAAAATCTTAACAAAAGGTTAATAAAATAAACAGAGCACCATATTTATAAACTAACAGACCACAGCTAAGTTAGGCTTACCTAGAAACAAAGGCTGATATAATACTGAAAGATTCAATGAAATGAATCACAAGAACTGTGGGGAGAGGATAATCAAATCTGAATCTGCTCAAGCGTTTGAAACGGAAAACTATCAATTAAAAGAAAACTGCAGTCCCCACCTCTCACCTCACCCCAAGAGTAAAAAGGGGCATTTAAAAAGATATCTCTAAGTCTCTTAGTAGTCAAATGAAATCAGGGAGAGTCTTATCAGCAACTGGAAAACATATGCAAAAGCTTGCCTGTGAGTCAACATTTTTACACTTTGTTGTTTTAAAGTTTATTGATTTTGAGAGACAGAGAGTGCGAGTGGGGGGAGGGGCACAGGCTCAGCGTGGAGCCTGACACAGGGCTCCATCCCATAACACTGGGATCATGACTTGAGCTGAAATCAAGAGTCAGACGTCTAACCAACTGAGCCACCCAGTTGCCCCTATCATTACTATTCTGTCTTCAACTTCCTACTAGTTGTAGACTCTATTTAATAATTAATGTTTTCATATTAAGGTTGACAAAATAAGAAATTGAATTTTGTTTAAAGATTTAGAATACCATTAACTGTGAGAATGATTTGGAACCTGTTGTCTTTTCACTTGCCTTTCAAATCACACATTAACTTATGACCTTAAGATATGTATCAAGTAGGGATTATGTTATTATAGAAGCTAGAAATCAAATTAAACCTTAATTTAAAAAATAATTTCTCCATAAAGAACACACAAGGTATTTTCAACTATTCTCAGAGAAACACTAAGGCTACAAAATCCTGTGATCACTGTCATTAACAGAGATACTACTGTGAACTCCTTGTGACTCATAAGCGCCGTTTTTTTTTTCATCACCATATCTCAAACCTTTCATGTGTCAATTTTGAAACTTCAAGTAGTAGAAGAACAATGGTTAGAGTATGTAAGTTCCAATACTGCTGCTAGAAATGACTTAAGGTGTACTAAAAAGAGGAAATACCAGTAGCCTCCTGCACACCAGGATGAAGAACAAAATAACAGAAGAAAATAATTTAACATAAAATATTATTTATTTCTAATTATACTTGATATTCATTGTGGTGTCCACAAATTGGAGTCTTACAGGAATAACCTTTAGAGACAACCTCCAGGAAGTTATGTTTGCATTCCTTCTCACCTTACCCCACCCCAAAGATGCGCCAAAGAAGCATCTTCGTGCTCTTCTAACAATCCGTGCGAGGAAGAAAGCCTATGCCTTTTAAGATTGAATAGCGTAGTACAGAAAAGGAAATATTAGCAATTGCTAATTGCTTGACTGGAAGCAGATAATATTGGGAATCTTTGCCTCTTTCTGTGAAAATTTGGGGTTCAGTTTCTTCAGGTGTAGAACAAACATTAATACGTATCTTGGCATATTATCATAAAGATTAAATAAAAGAACGTAACATATCATATAAGGTGCTTCATATAAGTAGGGAAGAAACAGTTCACAAATAGGGAGTTCAAAAGAAAGGAGAAACATTCAGAGATGGTAGCTCTATTTTCATTATTTTCTAACCAGCAGCAAGCACATGCTAATCAAAATCATTAAGAATATTAGATAACTTATATCCCAAATGCCAAAGAAAACATGTGACTTACATAAAACACTTAAGAAATAAATCGTAAGATTAACAATGAAAACTAGTGATTATATTACAAATACACTTTTAATATTATAGATTGAGAATTTGTGAGTTTGCTTATTTGGGAAGTAATACCTAGAGATGAAGACCTAAAGCATAAAGTACACACCCCTCTGATGAATTTAAATCTTCTTTTTAAGAATTAAACACCTCACCTAATCAGAACAGAGTCCCTGGTATAGCCACCATCATATTCGGTAGTTTCTTCTAGTGCTTGGAAGTCTAGATTCTGCAAATTCAAGAAAATGTGTCTTAATATATATACATCATTACAAACAATAAATCGATATATTTTTTGCAGACACTTTTTGCTTTCTTACCCGGCTTCCACATATAAGCAATTCAATTTCCTCTGGTCTGAATAAATATTTTAAGGGAGATTCATTGGTCACCATATGAAAACCTCTCCGAAAAGCCTTAAACTGTTTTTCTACTGATTTATTGAGAATGTAGTCAGAATAGAGATTGACAAATTCCTGCAGAAAACATTAACCACAAGAACTTCTTATAATATGCTATATAAATAAAACATAACAAACTATTCGGCTGCATAGCTTTTAGTTTTGTTTTCATTTTCCCCAAGAAAGAACAAACACTCAAAAATATTTTTAAAGATTCAAACTTTATACATATAAAGGAAAATACAGGCATACCTCAGAGATATCGTGGTTAGTTTTGGCCCACTGCAATAAAGTGGATATTGCAATAAAGCAAGACAAATGAATTTTTTGGTTTCCCAGTGCATATAAAAGTAATGTTTACACTATATTGTAGTCTATTAAGATTGTAATAACACTATGTCCAAAACAATGTATATTCCTTAATTTTAAAAATACTTTACTGCTAAAAAATGCTAACCATCATTTGAGCTTTCAGCAAGTCTTAATCACTGATCACAGATCACAGTACAATAATGATGAAAAAGTTTGAAATAAAATGAGAATTAACCAAATGTGACACAGAGTGAGCAAACGCTGTTTGAAAACTGGTGCTGACAGACTTCCTCGACACAAGGTTTCCACAGTTGATTTGTAAAAAACCCAACATATGCAAAATGCAATAAAGTGAAGCTCAATAAAATGAGGTATGCCTGTACCTTTAACAATTTCACAACTTTTTGCAATAGTAAATACTGAACTATAAAAAGCCCACGTAAACTAATTATACACGTAAGTTTCAAATTTGATACTGCATTAAACCAGACTTAAAATAAAAGCTGGGCCTTAATGCAATTTTGACATTCCCTCAACCAAGTGTACAAACACAGACACATTTAAACCATGTATACATCCATTTATAAAACCTAACAACTGCAATGTACCGGATTTGAACAAACCAGGAAGCCTCACGTTGTCTGTGCTAGAATATTTAGGAAGCTGCCTACTGTATCCAGTTCAGCAAAAATGTGGGTGTTTTACTAGATACATAAGCTGTTATACCAAATTATAAAAGGCAAGTGAATCCTAACTTAGACATTATAATATTTTATCAAGTTACATTATTATAAAATGTTTTATGGCCATAATGTGTCACTCACTATCTACTATTCCTGCCCCCTTTCTTGAAAAGGGGTTTAGTGCCTAACTATGTGCTCTCATACCAGCTTATATCCAAGATTTAGAAAACTGGGGCTATTTCATTTAAAAGAATTTGAGTATTTGATTTCTTGAGTTTTTGTATGGACTATTTTAGATACTTCTTTATCACAAGTATATATGCTTTAAAACTCTGTTAATAAAGAGACAAAGACAATGATGATATAAAAACATGTATTACCTTCCTGTTTTCATTTGTAATTGGAATTTTATCACCATTTTCCTTTAGATCATACATCATTGGATTACCAAAAAGGTCTGTCTGAGATATCTGGAAAGTGATCATCATGTCATCTTCTACATTCCCTTCATATTCCAGTAAATCTTTTAAACTCTGATATAGGACCTAACAACCAGAAATGACAAATTAGGCTACCACAGAGCTATAAAATATAAGTTAGCATCATTTTTCTTGGGGAAAAAAAAATGACAACAAAGACTGAAGAATAGGAAGTATCCTTCTTGTCCCTCAAATAGTTTACTATAAAGAAAGACTGTCAGTCACTGGTATGTCCCATCCAGTGCTGAGAAAACCACAGCATCAATTTAGCAATGGATTTCATACTGTGCTCTATGAGTGAACCTCAGGTGTCTCATAGTGAGGGACGGATTCGAGACAGAAACAACATACTAACTGTAGCCACCAAGCCCCTTATCCAGAGCAGTTCTGATTTCACGTGGCAATCTCATGTGTTTTAAAAAACAAACAATGTTTAAAAACCCTTTTCTACAGAATCAATTTTACAAAACCTGCTTGCTGAAAGTAATATATAATAAATTTCCTGAGTTTTTAGGTATTCATGGTACTGCAACAGGTTAAAACAACTTTAACTTATTAGGTATAAATATTAACAAGTGAAACTGATTCCAAATGAAAACTGTAGTTTTTTAAATAAATTATAGTTTTGCTTTTAAATAAAGCTAAATGATCAAATAAAAAATGCCAGACTTACAGGGTGAGAGTCTCCCAGATCACGAAAAGTTCCTTTTTTCCCCATTAGCTTCCTGTAGACAACCATGGGAAAATGTACATCCAGTATACAGTTATTGTAAATAGCCAGACCCAGCACTATACCAATCAGAGTGAACTGACCCTCAGTTTCAAAAGAGGATGGATTAAACCAAAACAATTTTGTAGATTCATCATATGTGAACATACCTATAAAAAAGGATTTTAAAAAAATACATTACTTTTCTATTTTATTAAATAGACTAATGAACAATACAAACATAAAATAATTACACATGCAAACTTATACATAGTAGGCATACAAAAATTGTTTTTTCTATTACATCAGCACTTGAGAGACCACAGTTCAAATATATGTGATTGTTATAAATTATGGCAAATGGTAGTATGTCATTTTAAGAAGCCAAGGAAAAAGGAAACAAGTAGCAGGCAATTTTGGCTGCATTTTTCAAAACGGAAAAATGTTCATTAAATTCAATTCTCTAATCTTCTACTAATACAAATAAGAAATTAATTTACTACATCCACTGGTTGATTGAAAATGAATGCAAAACCAAAAGGAAAAAAGCTACCGTATTTTTAAAATGTTTCACGTATAAAAACATGTTTAATCTACATGTGCTGTTTTCAAAAACCAATTTTAAATTTCATTAAAGAAAAGTTTTCGTTTTTTCAAAACTGCACAATGATCCTATGAAGTTTTTCTAACTCCTAACGAAGTCAGATGAAGTACATAAACTTGAATAAATTTGATAAAGGTAGATTACGTCCAAAATCCAAGGCTATTTAATATACATACACGTTAATCGTGAGCCAGTGAGTAAAACAAAAGTAGTTTGTATTTGTAGCCTTCTTTCAATTTCATATGTTTTTCACTATTCAAAACCCAAGCTTGGAGATTTTTTTTGTAACATTCATCTTAAAAAGGAGGAATGTTTCAGGGCGCCTGAGTGGCTCAGTTGGTTAAGTGTCCGACTTCGGCTCAGGTCATGATCTCATGGTCCGTGGGTTCTAGCTCCGCTTCGGGGTCTGTGCTGGTGGCTGGGAGCCTGGAGCCTGCTTTGGACTCTGTGTCTCCCTCTCTCTCTGCTCCTCCCCCACTCACACTCTCTTTCTCTCTCTCTCAAAAATAAACATTAAAAAAAAAATTAAAAAGTAGGAATGTTTCGTTTACCTATCTAAAACCATTACTAAGACAGAATTATCTTCTTCCCTTTAAACAAACAGAATATCTAAGGAAAGGTTATATGATACTTTAATGAATTTACGATTTTTCTTACTTTACTAAAATGTTTTTCAGTTGCTACTGTGCAACTGAATGAAAATATTTTAAGAATTAGGTCTGAAAAGGGCAATTTCCAATAGAACAAACTTTAGAAATCAATTTGGCACATAAATATGTCAATTCATATGATTTTTGAAAGCTTTAAAAATGTTTATTTTCACATTTAGTTTAAGTTAAATACAAAGGAACCGTAAAATGTCCCCTGGATCATAAGAGTACAAAGTAAGCTAGGACGTTTTTCTAATGGAAGTTACAATTCACAAAATAACAGTCTGAAAATTATCCAATTCTTATCTGAATTTCAGTTTAGATCTAAATTTTTTTACAAGTCTAAGTTACAAGATTCATTGAAGTAAAAAAACTTCACTTAGTTATAAATATGGTATGAACAAAGTCAACAACAGTTGAAAACAATAAATTTGATGAAATCTCACAAATGTATGTCCTTGGTCTCAAGAGCAATAAACTAAATTAATCAGAATATAAATTACACAGGTCATTACTCTCCTCTCTGTGTATGAAATTAAAGATAATAATTTTAAGGTTCAAAGTGATCTATTTTGGGCACATTTTTGCCAGGTCCCTGGAAGAAATGCACCATAAAAGGTAGTTCTTATAAAACATTCTATTTTGGTATATTTAACCAAATATTCCATATTTGGTATTTTTAACCATTTCAATTACTTTACTTTACTATCAAGTAGAACTGTTTATGTTTTTTTTCTGAAAGTATTTCTGCATATAACGTAAGTATATTTTATTTACAGCTAATGTTTTACATGTTGAGATACAAAGGAATCCAGAGCAAAGGTTTACCAAACCTATGAAGCTCATAAATTAATTTTCTATCACAAAAAAGGCATGGTTTTATGTGTCTTGGTTTACTTTGAACAAATTATATGCAAATTACACAGCTTTCTGATTATTAATAAACATTAGCTAAAATATATAGTCTTACTTTAACTACATTTATGTCATGAACTCAAAACGTCTATGTCCATTTGCACGTTTGTGTGTATATATGACCAGCTAAGAACAATAACAGAAAAGTCAATTCAATGTACATACTGACAATCAACAGGCTGTAAGAGCTCAATTCTCAAAGCTTAAAGGAAATGATCTGCATTATTCTATGTCATATTCTTCACAATCCTAAAAGTACCTTTAGCGGAATCCTTTTCCTATGATGGTCATGCATTGTTTTTAAAAGTAAGCAAACCTGGTAACCAAGTAAGTGGTTACATCGCATAAACTGAATCAGTTCAGAATTATCTATCCAAGAAGCTGTTGTCTTTTACCACTTCCACTGTGCCTACTTGTCTACCAGTAAAATTCAAATCCTTCAACTTTCAGACTGAGATATGTAGATCAGTTTTTCCCAAACTGTTCAATGAAAAAACACTTCTGACAGACAAATGTTATTAAAGGTGGGGTGGAAAAAGGCTTCTGAAGTTCAAAAAGTTTGGGAAAGAGAATATTAAGCCTCCTGAAATCCTGTAGTAAATAAACCTAATTAATCTGATACCAGTCAGGGTTTCCAAACTTTGAGCATGATACACTTGTGAGACATTCTCAACATTCTTCAGACAATTGTTGTATGAAACTCTCATTTCAGAAATGCCGTGAGGGGCGCCTGGGTGGCGCAGTCGGTTAAGCGTCTGACTTCAGCCAGGTCACGATCTCACGGTCTGGGAGTTCGAGCCCTGCGTCGGGCTCTGGGCTGATGGCTCAGAGCCTGGAGCCTGCTTCCGATTCTGTGTCTCCCTCTCTCTCTGCCCCTCCCCCGTTCATGCTCTCTCTCTCTGTCCCAAAAATAAATAAAAGTTGAAAAAAAAAAAATTTAAAAAAAAAAAAAAAAAAAAAGAAATGCCGTGAGTCTGAAGAATGTTTTCGAATAAAAAGAGCAAAGAAATCCTTCAATTGTTCTAATGTACCATTCTAAAGGGTTTTCAATTTGACTTACCTAAAAGACAATTTCCTACAGTAAAATATTTGGCTAAGTAATCTAAATAAGAACTTGAATAAATGAGTGATGCACATCACTCCCCCAAACCCAAATTCAGTCATTTTCTGTGATTCTAGGAAATCTATACTGAAACCTACTGTTTACTCTTTGTAACTGAGAATATTTATAAACCTAGGTAAACAAACCCTTAAATCAAAAAGATATGACATCATGATCACATCACTAAAATATTTACCAATATCTGGATTGAAGATTTCCTCCACAACCAGCTGAAAAAATTCTTTGGAAACACCTCCCTCATCAACTCCTTGTTCTCCTTCAAATTCCACATACAACTGTTTCTTCAAGTCTGCAGGATTTTCCATAGCGATCATCTCTAGCTAGTGAGTGAAAAGATAAAGTGAAAAGAAGGTGACTGCCAGTTTAAGGATGAAAGCAAAATAAAAATAAGTAGAAAAAATAAAAACAAGGATTCAGGCTATGGAGCAAATAAAAGATACTGACTTTTGGTTTGTTTTAAATGGAAACAGGAAGCAAACCAGTAAAAAGCCAGTAAAGGCAAAGATTCAGTCTCACAGATAATGGAAAAATAGGACAGAAAAGAAATCGGCATAGAATAATAAAAGAGTTACTTTCTAACTATTGATTTGTCATGAAATTAACATATAGTAGAAAATTAAAATTAGATTTTCTGTTACTTCTGTATAACAAACCTGGGCTCTAAAGGTTAGGACATGGAAAGAAGTCAACACAGCCAAATACATAAGTGACTACTCAAACTAAATCATTTCAGCAAAAACAACAGAGTACAGAAGTTTGACTTCAAGTTTGTTTGCTAGTAAGTCTTTATGTTTAATAGAATAGAAACTAAGGAATTAAGTTTTGTTATCTATTAAGCCATGAATAAAATACTTTCAATTAAGAGAAGAAACATATTGGGTAAATAGGGAGCAGCTTATGGTCTCTTATAGCACTTAATACAAACTGCCACGTCTTGATGGAACCTAAGACATTCTATATATACTTTTTTTTGAAAGCAGATGAGATTTATGCTTGCTTACATCCTTACTCTTAATTTCTTACTAACAGTTACATTTTTCAACTATAAATCTTTACTAGATACTTTTTGGAATCTATAGAATAATACACAGTAAGTGATCTCAGTCATTAAGAGATTAATCAGAAAATACACACTAAATACTAATGTGAACTATTTATACTTCCAGTTTTTAATGTATTTGAAATTTACTAATAGCATGCCTGACTGATCACCCGCTTTACTTGCTAAATAGACTTAAAATGCCTTCTGGCGGTTAAAAAATTTGAAATTTGCCAAAACAGAGTATTTACGAGTGTTCAAGTTATTCCAACCATTGCAATTATAATTTTAAAAATGGTTTTGAGCAATGCAAACATCATCAAAACAACTGTACTATAGTCCTCAAGCAATTACTTTAGGTTAACAGTACTGGTTTGGACATTCTAGTATGTCTATAGAAAAATAAAATCTCAAATTCATCAATCCGGACAGTTGTCCTAGATCAATGTTTTTCAAACTGTCAACTGCCACTCATTAGTGGGCAGCCCAATTCATTTAGTGGTTTAAAACCAACAACGGGAGGAAAGAGAATGTGTTCCACACAGTAATGGCATCAACCATTTTGTGAAACTTTTGTTTCAACTATAAGTATAGACAGATACACATACATGTATGTACCTATGCTATGTAAAGTATCACTTTCCTACTTGGGAATACAGTCAAAAAAGTTTTAAGAATAAAGGCTGAAATAATCTAGATATCTTCAACTTTTGGAGTCTGTGAATTTAGAATCTTTAGCTTTAAGAAATGTCCTGTGTAACAATGGTCTTTAATATTTACCAAAAAAAAAAATTATGCCAAGTTTTTAAAGATAATTTATTTTTGTGACAGAGTGTTGTGAATTGAGACAGAATAAATACTCTGTAGTTGTTCCAACTATCACTTAACTTTTAAACTTTAAATTTTAGCAAGCGACTCAGGTAAGCCTGTTTCCTCATCTGCAGAGAAAAAAAAGGGATAGTACTCTTCATACTACAAAGATGTGAAGGCTTAATAAAAATATACAGAAGAGTTCTAGAGCAGACAATATTACTAAGATAACACATCATGTTGCAACCTTTTAAAACAACTTTGATCTTTGAACATAAGATTCGTAATTTGATTTTACAGCCTAGTCCCAAGTTTGAAAGAACCTTGGGGAAAAATAGTTCCAGTTGGAAACCTGCTTCAAGCCACAGAAAATAAAGAATGCTGAGAACTAAATTAGAATTATCAGCTCCAATGTGGTTTACCCATCACGCCAACATCCTATATTGCCATGGAACGCATTCCTAGTTTCCTTCTTCCAGTTCCCACCTGCCTAGGTGTCAAAGGAATATAAGTCAATGTTTATATATATGCCCTTATAACACAAAGACAAATCTGCTTATATCAAAAGTATAATGCATTCTGAGGTGAAAAAACTGATTATCTGCTATTTAAATTATACTTCCTATAGTCCTCTTTATTAACATTCACAAATGAGAGCTGACTCCATTATCAATGTGATTGATATCTTTTAAAGGATTCGGTGTCGATTCTACAGGATTCAGAGGCCATGTGTTGTAGTCTTAGTTCCACCTAAGACACCTCATAGGACACTGAAACAAATTTATCTTCATTCCTTTTTTTTTTTTAAAGATGTTCCTAATACCTTTTTTTTTTTTTTTTCTAGAGAGAAAGAGAGAACATGTGAGCAGGGGAGAGGGGCACATGGAGGGAAAGAGAATCTTAAGAAGGTTCCACACTCAGTGCAGAGCCCAACACGGGGCTCGATCCCACAACCCTGGGAACATGACCTGAGCTGAAATCAAGAGTCAGATGCTCAACCAACTGAGCCACCCAGGAGCCCCTAACTTCATTCTTATAAAATATTAAATGTCTGTCTGTCTCCATCAATCTCCACAGTGCTCTCCACCCTGAGTGCCAAAATAATTCAATATAATATTTTATAATTATAATTGTAAACATATAGCTTTCTTTCTTTGCTTTAGTTTCATCTATAAAATGAAAATGATATAATAAAAAATTAATATATGTGAAGCACTAGATGAATTCCCTGTACAACAACGCTTTTGTTATTGTTACTTTTATTTGTACTAAAAATTCTTTCAGGCATGCCTGAAAACCTAACAACCCAGATATTACAGAACAAAAATATTTCAGTAACAACACAAGAATAATATATAGCACTTATGTGCCAGGGCACTATTCTCAGCACTTTACATATATCAATTCACTGCATTTTCACAACAATCTTATGAGGCCAGTAATATTATCAATCCCATTTTACAGATGAAGTCTCCAAAGTCATGAGAGGTTCAATAACTTGCTTTTAGTGTTAGTAAATAGAACAGATTCTAATCCAGAAGGAAGCTCTTAACTATTATGCCTTCCTGCCTCTCTTCAATAACTAGCAATAATCTTTTTTGAAATTGTAAGTGACTTTTATTTTCTTCATGTTTTCTGTATTTTCAATTAGTTTTTACAATAAACATGTATTTCAGAATCAGGATGTAGTCACATGTAAATATGTAAAAAGAATGATTTGAAAAATAGATGGCAACTGAACTCTGCAGGCAAAAATTTCCATTACCTATGTTCTATACTTAATATATATAAGTATTTATATATACTATATACTTAATATATACCTAGGTATATATTAAGTGGTTCTGTAAAATACTTTATCATTTATGTATACATGGGCAGTCTATCTTTAAAAACAATGTTTACTTTTAATTATAGCATAAAATTTGCCAGTTACCATTTGACAAAGGCCATTAAGGGGCTACATTTTTATTTTTCTAAAACACAACCACTTCTGACCCACTGTTCAATCAGAGAATGATTTCAGAACTGAATTGTAAAGGTATACAACTTTCTGTAATAAATACAAAGCATTTAAAACAGAATTATGAAAATCAAAAGCTGTCTTGAATACAGGATACTTGGAAATTGAAAGACTAGGTCAGTGAACATTCTGAAAAGGAGTATTTGTATGCATCCTTGAATTGAAATCATTTAGTATACAGACTTGTAGTTTTATATACAGGTTTTCTTAAAGTAGGGTATATTTTGTATTAATTTAATATGAAGACTGGCAAAATGCAGATTACTGGGTTAAAATAAACAACAGACTGGATGTAATAACATCTACCTCTTCCTTATATGACTTCCTCTTCTTACTAAGACTCTTGATTTCATCAATTGTTGGATAAAACGATTTTCAATTTCTGAACTTTTAATTGGCCATGATGATGAAATCCTAGAGAGATCATTTTTTAAAAAAATTGATCTGGTATCAAAGCATTCCCAGAATACCTAGGTAGGATGACATCTTAATATAAAAATATCATACTTGCCAGATGCAAAAGCGTTAAAAGGAAAACCCTATCCTTTAAAATCTTACAGTATTCTGGGCTACTATTATTCATGACAAAGTTATCTTTACCCATAGTTGAAAAAATTCCTTAATGGTATGGATATTTAAGTAGTATTCACATAAAATGGACCTAATTCTTAAGAATGCCTACGTTCTCTAAGAATGGCTGGCTTAAAACAACTTCAGTCAACTTATTAGACTCTATGGTTAAACAGTTTGTTTACACCTTTAAGCTACTGAGTGGAGCAAGATCTTTAGATTATTTAAGTATATTTAATTTTTTCATTTATCTACGAACAGATAAAGTGTTGTTTTTTTTTTTTTTAACTATTTTACACATAAAGTTTAGATGTTTTGGTAACAGCCAAATCATTTAATCATATCTGCTTGTGAGACCAGGAACCCTGAGTTCTAACAGTTCCAATCCTGCCATTAATTTATACAGGCCAGAATCTGAGATTCATTTTTCTCACATGTAAGAGTAAGGAGTTTCACAAATTTCATTTTTTTAGATTATTATATGATGCGGAGAATCTATGTAGATCTGCTTCATTCTCCTAATCTCCCTTGAGTACATAAATCAGACATGAAGTTAATTTCCTTTAGAATAAATCTTAAGAAACAATAATCATCATTGCATTAAGCACAATAAAGTGAATGTACAAGATAAAATTAATCACACTCAGAACAGCACAAGATAATCTGATTCTTAAAGCACTGTAGATCAATTGTTAAATAAAAGAATCAGGTTTTATTTAAATAACTAAGGGTGTGTGTCAAGGAAAATACTGGGGGCTGGGTCAGACAGTACTGTTAGAGCCCAGAAAAAATGAATGATTTTTTTTACAGGGGACTGAGCAGAACTAATTGGTAGTAGGGGGTTTTTCATTTGTGCTTATCATCTTTATCTGTTCCAGTTCACAGTTTTGGACTTTCCTATCCAGTTCTACTCAGCCATTCCTTTCAGTCTTTAGATCCCCACTCAAAATTCTAGGATTCCCAGAACCAAGAACCTAATCTGAACCAAGTCTCAGACCACTGTCAATCCTATTTCTACACCTGCTATTTTCACCACCTTTTCAAAGACTGCCAGTTTTCCCAGTATGTACTTGTATATAAAAATGGCCTCAATAAATATGTATATATAAACCGTACTAGTTGCTATCTTCCCAAATACTGGTTTGCAGACTGGCTTTATGGGAGTATCTGCGGACATGACCAGAAATATAGATTTCTAGGCTCCACACCAGACTTCCTAATCTGAATCTCTAGAGGGTAGAACCTTGAAATTTTTCTTTTAAACAAATTTCCCATTCTGACATGAAGGCAGTTCAGAGTATGTCATAGATGGCAATACTGTCTTCCATGATACTCATACTCTCCTAACATAATCTAAGATAAAAAGTATGAATAAAATTTTATATCCTTTTCCTTTGGGAATGCTTGGTCTAAGAAAAATGACAAAATATCTACTTTTAAAAGAATACACAAATACACAAATGTTATGAGTAAAATACTATAAAAACCTTATGTTAGAATTGTTTTAATTCAAATGAGCTCATAACTATCACTGTACTATTTTCTAAGAAACAATAAAAAATAGTGAAAGTAAGCCCTGGGGGAAACATTCCAGCAACTTACAGGTATGGGAGTAGTTCTTAAATGATTCTGAGATACCTACCTGTGAAAAGGCAGTTAATATTTTACCATATTTCACTGATTCTAAAATTCATTTTTCTGTTTTTGCACTTTAACATCTCTGAAATTATGGATATACCATACAACTGGTAGCATCTCACAACTAACTGGCAGTCTTTTTTTCTTTTTTAGTAGTATTAGTGGGTCCTATAATCAATAGCATTTAAGGTTCAATAAAATAACTGTAAACACTAATTCAGCTGTCAGCAAAGATAGTTCCTCTAGAAAAAACTCCAGTTAGGAAATAATCTGCTAGTCTGGTCTGAATTACATGGTATGAGAAGGTGGCAAACATATTTTTCATTAAAAAAAAATCTGAAATTATCAACTGAAGGTACTACCCCTCCCTTTTCCTCCATGACAGTCAGCCTGACAATTAACTGAAAAATAGGACCTAACAGAAAACATACTCAAGACTGTCATATATGTAGTCACTATTTTCTGGGTCTCATTTGTATACCAAGGAGATGAACTCCAAGCCTCCTTTTAGCTCTTAAAGCCTACAATCCTATAACCTTAATTATTTAATTATTAATATTGAGCTCACCACAAAGTTTCTCATTTCCTCTTCTTTTCCTGACCCTAAATTAGCAGGCCATAAGAAAGTGGTCAATAGGTTTATTTTGTCTGTCAAACTGATATAGAAGAAAGAATGAGGCTTTAAAAAAGCAAAGTAGATCCTTGAAGAATAAGATGTTAAAACCCATCAGTACTTTTGGGAGTTCAGCTGAGAGGATGTCCTTAAACTACTTTTTGTTGTAAACCTTTTACTTTTTGCTACTAAAATACTATAATTTTTACAATAATCACACATTCTATGAATATTTTTTAAAAAATAGAGCATCAATTGACTGACTCACAAGCTATTTTGATGATTTTATTTTTCTGGCCCTTCATATTGTTATTTAAAAAGAAAGCAGAAGAAAAAAGGGAAGAAGAGTAAAATTTGCTTAGTATGAATATTTAGAGCCCCTAAGAAGCTTCTCCGTGGTCATGATTCATCTTTACATCTTTACTGCTTAGCAAAATGCCTCACACAGAAGATTTCTAAATCAAACTGCTTTTGTGGACTGGTAATTTAAGTACAGGTATTATCTAGTGAATCCTAATTTATAACTGGTCAAATTACAATATTCAGGTTTGGTATAATGAAGCAGAACTCACTAAAAAAACCCAATTTCTTAGCATAATTAAAAAGTTGTTAATTTTATCCTAACATCTGCTTTAAAAAAGGGCTTATAAACCAAAATGATTGTTTCCTCAAAGTTCTAGATGATAGAATAAAGTAAGTATACAACAAGTACTTAAACTTTCGTTATTTCTTAGCCTTGCTTTACTAAGGGGGTGGTGGTGGGAAACAAGGCGGGGGAAGGAAAATAAAGTTGGGTAGATTTCTTAGCAGAAGGCAGATAAGGAAGGTGGACAACATTTTTTTTTAAATTCTGGATTGAATCTTATACAGAGTGATTTCACTGCTTTTTAAAAGCCAGGCACAGCAGGGGCGCCTGGGTGGCGCAGTCGGTTAAGCATCCGACTTCAGCCAGGTCACGATCTCGCGGTCCGTGAGTTCGAGCCCCGCATCAGGCTCTGGGCTGATGGCTCGGAGCCTGGAGCCTGTTTCCGATTCTGTGTCTCCCTCTCTCTCTGCCCCTCCCCCGTTCATGCTCTGTCTCTCTCTGTCCCAAAAATAAATAAACGTTGAAAAAGCCAGGCACAGCTTTTGCTGGAAATAGATGAAAGAATCCCAACTCAAGAAGCCAAACATAAAATGTGTTGTTTTGGGATATGCAGTTCTGCTCTAACAATCGAAATTCATAGAAGACTTCAATGTCCTTTTCACAAAACATCACGCTTTTGTAAGATACCCTACTTTCTGCTAAATTATGTAAAGTTGCTGGCTGCCTGATGATGAGTTGTTAAGTATGTTAATTATTTATGTAGCTCAAAACTACAGGAGTAAAATAAAAAGAGCATCAGAAAGCAAGCAACAATAATTACTCCAAACAATTAATGCCTCTTTCTGCCGCTGTTGAAAAACTGCTTGAGTTGTTTAAATAGTGTAGAACTTTTCTTCAATACTAGAAATATATTTGATGTTTTAAAAAACCAATTAACAAACAAAAGAGGCATAAAAATCTCGAAAACTTTTAAGTTTCTGAGGTGTCAAACAACTTTTTCCACTGGTTAAGTTTTATGAATATTCAGATTTAGACAAACCAATTCTAAAGCTAAAATATATTTTAAAATAAATACCACAATTTCCTAGTTGTGTCATGGTTTATCTTCCACTAGTATGGAAGGTTTACTGCATCTTAATTTTAGCTGGCATCAAATTTTACTTAAAGTGGTTAAAAAAAAGAACTAGTAATGATGGGTGTATCTAATATTCTGAATACAAAAAAATCCTGCAATAAAGCACCCTATGGCAAATGTAAATTTTGGTACATGAGTGGCAACTGGTTTCTGTCTTCTGAACAGGCCTGCACTCTTACTTAAATGGGGGCAGTAAAATTCTTATTTTCTGCTGCGGGAAGGAATGAACAAAAGGCAACAATCTGGAGATACAGGAAGTTAGAAGGTGGGTACTTGTATTCCCAATATTCTCCTAGCTCAATCTCCCTGGATTGGGTTTATGAAACAAGGCACCATTAATTTCAAGAAATCCTGGAATAGCTGCTGTTTTCCTAGAAGTTCCAACAAACTCCAAGACCCAGAGTAGTTCATACAGATTATTTAAGTGGTTAAGAAAATACCACAACCAGGCAGTGCCATTCAGGGGCATTATGAGTGACCCAGCAGGAACTCTTACCAGCAACGCACGCTAAAGTGTCTAGATCACTTCAACTTCACAATAACCCAACTCTAAACTTTACGTTTAGAGTTTGTGAATTTTTGAATACCACTTATTATTCTATGGTATGATTTTATTGTACCACTCTTCCCAGTTAAGGCTTGACATTCATACTTATTACTGTCTCCACATTCCCCTTGTTCTTGTGTTCTAGTCTTTTCCCAACATCCACTTGTCTTCTGAATAGAGAAAAAACTTTTGGGGTTAGTTGTCGATATTTAGAAAATCTTTTTCAAAGACAGAGTGACCATTATTTAAGACAACCAATAGTTTGTGGGACGCATTTATAAATTTGGACAAGAACAACAAAAGTATAATATTTACATTTATAATACAAAATGTCCATGTGTTCCTAAACCATGTAATACATTTTTTTTCAGAGTCACTTATAAAATGAATTCACTGAACTGTACTACAATCTCCCCAGCATTAGGTATGTATTCTAGTACTAATTTTTAAGCATTAGCCCAACTTACCCGGACAAGTGCATCATCTATGATATGGTCACGTCTGACTTTGAGTCTCAAATATGGATTCAACTGCTGTCCTTGAACTAAGCTGTAGAGAACAGTGATTCTTCGTTCACTGTACATGCGAATTCTATTGTCATAATATAATCCCAAATTCTTTGTGACAGCATTCAATATAAAGGGACATGTCATGAAAGAGAATTTGTTCTCTGTTTCTACTTTGAAAAAAGTATAGTCTTTATCCATTTCTAGAACATCATTCAGTGGTTCATTAATAAACTCTTCAAAAGGGATAAGTGGTTTTCGACAGTCCAGAGTTTTAACACCAAGTTCAGTTTCCAGTGGGTCCACTCGAGGACCTTTCTTGTTTCTTCTTTCCTCTCCCAAAAGCTCCTGAAGTGTCAATTCACTTGACTCAGGGATGGGCTCTTCATCATCTTCTTCATTATGATTTGTGTCCACTTCCCCACCCACTACATTTGCATAGTAAACCATTTTCAAGCACTTTGAAGCAGCAACAATAGCATCATCATCATTCACTAGATTGCGACTGTTAAATTCATTGCTTATGACCTTGTAAGTAATAAGTTGCTGAAATGTTTCCATCATTCTGCGAATCTGGTCTGCACTGTATTTAGACCACAGTCTAACCAATTTTCCTTGGGCTGCAAGGGGTAGCTTACTCATTGCTTTGCAAAATAATGGCAAAGCCATTTCCAGATATTCAGGACTGTGGAGATTTCTATTCTCCATTACAATAATGAATAAATTCAGATAATTAGGATCTCGAGAGTATACATTGTGATATGTCAAGTCACATTCCACATTAGGTGACAAATATACAAGTGCATTGAGAAAAGCAGTTTCTATTTTTTCATTAGAGAGTAATCTGGTGTAGACCCTTCTAATGGCCTCAATATCCACAGACACATCATCAGGGCCTAATTTTTGTAAGTTGTTATCTCCTTGTGAACTATCACTTATCCTTGAAGAAGATGCTTCTGAATCTTCTTCCATAGCAGCAGCAGCAGAACATGCAGCTTTTTCCTTTTCATCCTCATCTTTGTCTTCATCCTTTCCTTGAAGAGATTTCAGTTCTTCCTTGGTGTGTTGCTTGACTTTCCGAAAGCTCTGTACCAATGCCTCAGCACTAGAAAAAACTCTTCCAATAACACGGATTAAAGGGGAATAATCCTCTCTCTCTCTACATAATTCAAGAATTTCATATACCGTATCTTCTGTTAGGTAAGTCACATCTAGAAAATTAAAGAAAAAAGGAGAACATTTATTTTTTAAGTATGTTTACTTTGTCTTAATAAGTTCTAGTGAAAAGTAAAATAGCCAAAACATTTTGTACTCAATACCATTTATGATGTACAGCTCTTTTAAAATGTATCTAATAGTTAGATTCAACAAAATATATTTTATCTATTTCTTTCCATGAAATAACAGAAACAACCTCACCCATTCTTTTACATTCTTTCATTAATACACAGCATTTAATGAGTTTAAACTCTTCATAATCACAGTAGACTACAGCTTTAATTTGTAAATATGTGAACCAAGCCATCATGTGATTTGACTCATCACACCTCTTTACAACCGCACTTTAGAGAAGAAACACTGTTCTTCTGAGAGGTTTCTTCCTTATTTCACTACTCTGTTCTCAAAAGACTGAGAAGGCAAGAAACGTTCCTTCAGTATTCTCTTTGATAAACCACCCTTGTCTTACTTTTGTATTATCTGAAAATCAAACTGGTTCCTTTGGAGTCTTCATTTTTAGTTTTTTTGCAGGGTGGTTATTCTGTGGGTGATTGACAAGAATTAATACACCGTTTCTAATAAAACCTGAAGTTGACAAACACTGCCATCTGCAGCCAGGAATCAGGTTGCAACAAACCTTACAGAGTAACAGGAAATAGTTACTGGGTCAGGCCAAGGCTTTTCCTTCTGGCTAATGGGGCGATGCTCCCAGAATGCTCTGGAAGCTATGTGTTAAAAATAATAATGTCACTACAGCTGCATTTCTGAATGACTGTGTGAAGCAGAATTTTGCCAACCTAGAATATCATGGCTGTCAGATGAGCTAGAAATAAATTTCCACTTTGTTTAATAAGCTAGTGCTCTTTCTAGTTATCTACTTAATATTGCAGTCTAGTTGATCCTTACTTAATACAGAAAGAAGCTTTTCAGCTTTTTCCATCTTGCCTTCAGAGTCTTTAAAACACCAGTAATGACTGTCCCTCTAAATTAAGCTTAATCTTTCTTGGTACTTTTCTTGTATATATAAAAATTTTATAAGGAAGATAAGCTGTTTTTGCACTTAGTTACCATTGTTTTTGCTGTCTGTAGTACTTAAATCCAAGGTAGTTTTAGTATGTTTTTCTATTATATCCGTTCTCCCCCCATTAAGAAATAACCCTATAAGAGGCAAAAATGACAGGAGGCAAGGAAAAGCCAGACCAAATATCAGTTTATTACACATTTTCAGAATTACAGTAATGTTAATAAGTTGAAATTCAAATGAAATCACAGAAGAAACAAAAAAGAACATTTCAAGGATTTTGGAGATAAAAATCTCTGGAGACAGGGACTACTGCTGTGGTGAAAGTCTGTAGCAGTTTGCTGGCATGCATCTTACTTCCTCTCACATCTGTCTCTAAATAGTAACTTAGACCTCCATTATCACCTTTTCAAATATTTTTATATTTGCCATTATTCTCTTTCAGACAAAACCAGATAAACATATGGCTCTCATTCTCTTCACCAACAAAAATTAAATCTATACATATATCCCCTTGAGAGGAATGAAGAATAAGTCTGGAGATTATAGAATGCATAAGCTTAATTAAAAGGGAACCCCAATGGATGAAACACATTAGAACAACAAAGAAAAACTCCAAGTGTGTTCCCTCTCTTATGCTTTGTTTACTCAAACACACAAAAAAGAATATTAACATGCTCTTTTCTAAAATTCCAAGTTGTCATCTATTTAAATGTTAATTTATTTCATGCAGTTTAATCTGAGCTTTCATAATGCTTGACTTTTTCACAGTACTGAGTGCAGTGATTAAGAGGAAACCATGTAAAACATTCCATTCAACTCCATCTCAACGCTTGGGGATATTAGACAATTGACAACTTGCAGATTCAACACATCAAATAATAGAACTCCCTGGTACTTACCATGAATTTCAATTTAAAAAAGGAAAAAAAAAAACATTTTAAAAATTAAAATTAGCTTAGCTATAAATGTACTCAATTCTCATGATCTACCATCAAAACAAAAGCAAAAAAAAAAAAACAACCCACACTTCATTTTCTCACTTATAATCTGAGATAGGCTAAATAATCACAAAATTGCACCTTACCAAAGCTGAGAAATCTACCTTGACAACACTATTTTTTCACTTATGACTTGCATGAATATCAGGTTAACTGGGGATAACAATAAATTGTTTTTTAAAGGTCAAACAAGAACACAAATGACTTGTATTACAAATAAAAATAAGGAAATAAAAATATTCTGATCCTACAAACGACTTCATTAATAAAAGAGGTGGAAATATCCTTTAAACAGATAAATAAATTTCACTTTAAAAATCAACTCTATGACCTGTTGTAATAGCTAAAGGAAGAATGAACTCTCTGGGCAAAGACAACTCAAAAGCTTGAAAGCTTCATGTTATCTGTGTGTATAAATGTGTTTTTGTGATCCCTAATGACTATCACATGTCTGGTATTATTTAAAATACTCAAATGTTGGTAGACAGGTAAGGCTAACCAATTACTAAAAGGATATGAAACTATTAATGACTGACTAGTGTACGTCATTCTCAACTGATTATAAAGATGTCATTCAATGCTGGATAGTACACCCAAGAGTTTTGTGCCCTGAGTTATACTAGTTTAGTTTACATGAATATGTCAACTTCAATTTTCTTTTTTTTAATTTTTTTTTAATGTTTATTTATTTTTGAGACAGAGAGAGACAGACCATGAATGGGAGAGGGCCAGAGATGGAGGGAGACACAGAATCGGAAGCAGGCTCCAGGCTCTGAGTTGTCAGCACAGAGCCCGATGCGGGGCTCGAACTCACGGACCGTGAGATCATGACCTGAGCCGAAGTCGGACGCCCAACCGACTGAGCCACCCAGGTGCCCCGTTAACTTAAATTTTCTACTGAGATTATTTCTAACTCCAAATTAGAATTATTAATCATTCTGTATCTAAAAGGTGATCTTCTGAAACTGTGGTCTTCTCTAAACATGCTGTCATAACAAACTGTAAAAACTAAACACTTAGTATTCCAATCTTTATTTATATCTGGAGAATAGCATGTGACACAGGTCTGCCAATTACCTAAGTGGAAGTCCACTGGTGAACTTCTGATGGCTAATTTTCCTGATAAATAGGGGCAGCTATGATTAACTCACACTGTGAGTACAACAAAAATCTCCTAATTTTTAGTAGTAGATATACTAATACACCTATAGTTTCCTTTATGGGTTTTAACTCTTTAAGAGTTAATCCTCAGGTTTGTTCCAGGATACACAGGAGTGCTTTTCTAAAGTTTCCATTAGGCTACTTTGTTTATACAAATAAAGTTAAAAAGCAAAAAAAAAAAAAAGAGTTTGTGTTATTTTGTGTTAAGAGAGAGGTTATTTTTTGGGTAAGAGAACCTCAAAATTTTTTCTATAGAAACTAATGATAATCACTTCTTCACTTATTATATGCCATTTTGGCTCATGAAAGGTTTCATAAGAATGCTCTATTTTCAGATAGTGGGGAATTCTGCTTAACATCAGTAATCTCTTCCTGAAAAGTATGAAACTGTTAACTGGAAGCTTATTTCCCATTATTTCCATTGGAAACAAAATTTAACATCTTACAAGACAAAACAAAACCCCTATCTAATTTCCTAAAATGTAACCAAAACAGAATACCTATTATAACTACCTTGCTAGGACCTAAAAACTCTGCTTCCTATTCATCAAATCATAAACTTATTAACAAAGAGTTGTTTTGCATGCAGTAACATGAACTATCTTAAGGGACAGCAACATTCTAGACCCACACACCCTTTTTGTTGACATGCTGTTCAGAACATCTTCAAGTGAATCAGACATTCTACTAATTCTATATAATGTATAATATAAAATGTATCAATTTCCCTACACAGAGTTTTGTTTAAAATGTTGAACTGAGGGGACACCTGTGGCTCAGTTGGTTAAGCGTCTGACTTTTCAGCTCAGGTCAGGATCTCGTGATCCCGGGTTCGAGCCCCCTCATCGGGCTCTGTGATAACAGCTCAGAGCCTGGAGTTTGCTTCAGACTCTGTGTCTCCCTTTCTCTATCCCTCCCCTGTTTGTACTCTTTCTCTCTCAAAAATAAACGTTTAAAAAAATTAAAAATTAAAAAAAATTTTTAAAGTGAACCGAGTTTTTCAGACATAAATTAGTTAAAAAAAATTATAATTAGAGATATAAGCATTCACAATGTTAAAAAAGAGATGCTCTACTAAGAAAATGTTAAATGAAAGAACATTCCCATAGGGTATACCAGTATATTTTGTAATAAATAGATGTGTGTTCCTGAAAATACATTCTGTAAAATTTTATACTTAAGAAAATTTTTATACAAAAACAGAGTTTGGGGCAAACTACTAAATATGTATAGAACTAACAAATATAATTAACAATAAAAAGTACTAGTGTAGTTAATGCATTTGTAATTCCTCGTAGAAAAAATATTGTAGGAAATATAGAAAGTTGCAGAAAAAAGGGAGGAGCAGCAGAGAGAGTAACGTATTGGGAGAAAGTACAAGGAATTGATAAATTACATAGACGAGCAAAAACAGGGATAAACATTCAATAACACCTACAATGAAGCACATAGCCAAAAAGATGTGTCCATCTGCCCTGTACCATAATCCCCATGGGCTAGCTGTATTCAATTGCACCAACACATTTACATTTAGTAATTGCTACTCTGTGGTGCACCCTTAATGGGGAAATGGGTATGGGGGGTCTGGGTGGCTCAGTCAGTTAAGTGTCCATCTTGGGCTCAGGTCATGATCTCATGGTTCATGCATTCGAGCTCCATGTTGGGCTCTGTGCTGACAGCTCAGGGCCTAGAGCCTGCTTTGGATTCTGTGTCTCCCTCTCTCTCTGTTCCTCCCCGACCTGTGCTCACTTGCTCTCTCTCTCTCTCAAAAATAATTTAAAAAAATTTTTTTTCTAAATGGGGAAATGGGTATAATGGAGTCAATGCAACTTCCACATTGTACACACTGACAACATTCACCTACTTATTCACACTGTGTGAGCTAATTCATGTAACAGAACCATGCATTTAGGAGCAATAAAGTGGTATAAAGTTATGAAATTAGTTATACTATGAAATTAGAATAAAAGATATAATACAATTCCATATCACCAATTAAAATTAAACTTGCATTCAAATCATGTTACTGAAAACTTTTGAGGTGTTCTCCAACTTACACATGTCTTAAACAAAAAGCTTCCTTTTTTAAAATACCTCTGGTAGGTATTATGCACACTGTCAGTTATTTAGAAATTCAACTACTTTGTTACTAACATTGATTATCTTCACTGAGGAAAAGAAAGCTTGGATTTGAAGGTTAAAAAAAATTTTTCTTTAAACAATTTTGGAATACAGGATCATTTAGAAAACAAAGGCTTGGGTAAAGACTGCCATTAATAAGCAGGTGATGATTCTTGGCAGCATGAGTGTACCAAATCCCGAGAAGAAGCTGAGCAGGATATGGGAAGAATATTAGAAAGAAAAACTGAATTATTTCTCAAGTAACGTCTACAAAATTTTGCTGTGCCCTCAGAAATGGAAAAGACTGCCACCACTTCTTTCTGCTTCTTTCACCTAATAGTGCTCAGGTTCCACAATTCATTCCAGATATTCAGTCCAGCTATTTGATAACTTCATTAGATTCTATAGCCTAGTTTAGGAGACTACTACTTAGGAAAAATGTTCAAAAGTTCCAATCAATCTATTAAAGAAACTTTTGGAATTTAATCTGCTTCTCATTAGAGACCATTAGAACTATAAAATGCAGTCAAATAATTAGTTCAATTATTAGTTTGTCCTTTGCCACAATAAATATATATATACAATGGTAAATAAATACCACTATACTAATACATCTTAATGTCACACAATTAGACAAAACAAGTAAGAACCTCACAAATTATTTAAATCTCCAATCTGGTTTTTCAGTCAAAAGTTCCCAAAAATAGAACATCTTACCTCTAAAATCATCTCTTGCTCCTTGTCCTTCCTTCTTGTTCATTTTTATGTCAGAGCAGGAGTTGTTAGGGGCACCTTTCGAGTTTTCAAGGTAAGCTGAGCTTGCTCCTTTCTTGGAGGGATGAGGATCACAGAGTTTTGCATTAATCTTATAAAGCTCGAGGGCTTTAATAGCTGCTGCATTGTTATCCATACGAAGAAAAGTTGGACAGGAAGCACAAAACTCATTCGTGCAGGCCTCATTTCCACAGCCCTCAGTTAACTGGTGGTAGTAGCGTTCTATTAGATGCTTTGCAGCTGCTCGCTTCCTGTAGCAAACATTCAAACAATGAGCACAGTAATTAAGATTAGTATAGCTCTCATGTAAAAAGCTCAACAGATCATAAGGCAAGGCAAGTTAGTCAAGCACTGAAGTAAAAAACTGGCAAAGATGAGGTTTAGAAAATGGAGATCCACTATTTACATAAATAAAACTTTTAACTAGATAAATGCTAAGATACTATGATAAAGAACAGCAGGGACACCTGGGTGGCTCAGTCGGTTAAGCATCTGACTTTGGCTCAGGTGAGGATCTCACGGTTCGTGGGTTCGAGCCCCATGTCGGGTTCTGTGCGGACAGCTCAGAGCCTGGAGCCTGCTTCGGATTCTGTGTCTCCCTCTCTCTCTCTGCCCTTCCCCCATTCACACTCTGTCTCTGTGTCTCTCAAAAATGAATAAACATTTAAAAAAAATTAAAAAAAAAAAGAACAGCAATATTTATCAAAATCATTGTTTTAATAGATTATGCTTTTCTCTGGCTTAAAAAAGTGTGTGGGGGGGACTTTATTCGATGGTATATGTGCTTAAACTGTTTAGCACAACGGATGAAAATCAGAAGGTTTATGGCCAAGAGTTTTGTATTTTATCACTTTAAACAACAGACATTAAGAAAATAAGAGTTTAGTTAAAAGTATCAATCCAGCTTTCCTTTATATAATTACTATTTTAATAATTTATAAATACTTGATTAATAGTTAACAAAGAACTTCTATCTGGAACAAAAAAGTTTTTTCCTCCAATTATCTACCATATGAGGGATTTAAAAATAACCTATAAATCAAATAGCCAAAACTGTGTTATACTGCAAGAAAATGATTCTGAGCATACAATCCTGAACCCAAAACATGTCCTTGAACTTGCTCATTAATCCCATGTCACAGAAACCTAGAATATTTTAAGTTCCCGTAGGGCAAAATTTTATGTTTCATTTACTTGTGAAGTTAAAGTATGTAGATTAACATTCTTAACTGGCTTTCCAGCAGAGCTTCCAAAGATACTGAGGAAGAGATTATTTCATCAAGCAAGGAGCTGGACTACAATATCTATCTCTATGGTTTATTCAACTCTAAGATCTATGCTTGTACTGTCTGATGATGTGAGATTACCATAATTTAAGGAAAGCAGTCTAGATCCAAAGAAACAGAATTCATAGCTATTCCTTTTGGTCTCAAATTCACATGCATGGGAATAAAAACTACAAGTAATCAAAACCATAAAAAAAAGAAATTACCTAACTCTCAAAATGTTCCTACAATTACCTTACTAACATGTAAGACTAAATGGCAAAGGACAGTAGGGTTCACATTTTGTTAATTGTGAGATACCTGTTGTTCATCATGAGAAACTGAACAACAAGGCAAATAACAGTAGATAAGGGACATACTAATAAGTCCAATTCTGTCTCAAAAGTAGGACTTTGTCCCTAAACTAAGTGACAAAGACTAGCACAATTAACTCTTGAACAATGTTGGCATTAGCGGTGCAAACACTTTGCAGAGTTAAAATCTGCAAGTAAGTTTAGATGCTCTCATAACTTAACTACAAACAGCCTACTATTGACCAGAAGCCTTCAATAATATAAAGAAGTGATTAACACATATTTTGTATGTTACATGTATTGTATATTTTTACATTAATGTAAGCTAGAGAAAATAAAATATTAAGAAAATCGTAAGAATACATTTACAGTACTCTAGTGGATTTATCAATATGTGAGTTTAAAAAAACCCTCATGTAAGTGAATGCAGTTCAAACCTATGTTGTTCAAGGGTCAACTGTAACTCAAAAACACTCATTTTGATGCATCTATTTTTTTAAATGTGCCATGCAAATTAATGCATACAGAGAAAGAAGACAAACGTAAAACACACACTTAAAATTTTCATCAGCAGCACTTAGTTATTTTAGATGTAGCTACAAACAATCCAACTTTTGAAAATTAAAGATTATGCCAGATATGTCACTATGCAAAATATTAAAGTGACATGTAAAGAGAAATATAGCCTCAAGAAGATTTATACCATCATCTCCCAAAATATAGTAGCTTTCCCTAGTGAAAATGTAAATAGGTATGTATGTATTTCTATTCTGGAGGAAAATTATTGAACACAAAGTTAAAAATGAAAAATCAGAAATCAAGTGAAATTAACTGGAAAACTGTGCAAAAATGCACTGTTTCTGTGAAATTTGGAAAAAATGAAATGCCCATTTACATAATATGGGATTACTTAAATGAACTGCAACAATTCACATAATGGAATAAATGAAATTACCAAGATCTGAATTTGGCAAGGAATAGTCTTCTTCATTCATCACTAATGGATAAAAGTCAGTTACAAAGTTTTAAGTTTAAGATGAGGCCACTTTTATTTCAAAGTGTTAACAGTCATTTTCTCTAACTGGTGTTGACTGAATGGGTTTTTTGAATTCTTCCATACTTTGCTTCTAATTTATTTTTTCTATAATAAACATGCTACTTGCATATTAAAAATAAATACAAATGAGGAAACGTTAACAGCTTTATAACTTCATATACATGATTTAAAGAGCCTCAAGATTTATTAAATTGTCCCTATGATTTTAGTAGTTAATTACAAAATTCAAAATACCAAACACTCTTATTATTTTTCTTAATAAGAGTGTCATGTTTTGTTCGAAGAAAAGTCCCCCCAAAACTCAGCCATATTACATAATGCTTCTGTATGTAATGCATAAAGGAGTGTGAACAGTAAAAATAGGACAAGACTGAGAAATTAGAAGACCTACATTAAGTGACAGCTCCTTTTGCCTCTAATTACCTCTACAGTTCTGAATGAGTAGTTCTCTGGGCCTCAGTTCTCCCATCTTAAGATTCCCTTCAGTACTAAGGTTTAGGTTATTCTATGTAATAGTAGGTGAACAAGGTACTAGTATTTGATGAGTGTCTGATAACATACTAGACATACTGCTAGGCACTCTGGCGTAGGTTATCTCATTTGAATCCCATTACTTTGAGGATTATCTTCAGTTGACAGCTAAAAGACAATTAAAAGAGTAAAATTATGTACCCAAGATCACACAAAGGAAAATGCAGAATCAGGACAAAAACAGGAGTCAGGGGTCTTCTGGCTCATTTCCACTATACTGCCTCACAGAAAGGGATTCATTTCAAAACAATTCTCAAGAATAGTAGCACTAATGACTCTAATGGGGGGGAAAAATCCCAGGAATAATATGTAATTGAAAAAAGCAAAAAACCTGAAAAAATCAAAATCTGAATCTCACATTTATGCATACCTGCTATCTCATAAGTACACTAAGTTTTTTGAAGAGATACCAAAATATTCTGTAAAGTTAATACATCTACAATTTCTTGAAAACCTATATGCTACAGATGTTCTCACCTTAGAAGGCAGTAAAGCCTAGCAGTTAAGAGCTTGCACTATGAAGCCAGACTGCCCAAGTTCACATGTTGGCTCTGGCACTTATTAACTATGTGGCCTTGAATGATTTACTGACAACATTTCTGTGTCTCAGCTTCTTCATCATTAAAATGATGGTATACAATTACCATGGCTGTGAGAGAATTAAATGAGTTAATATACATAGTTAGAACACTGCCTGGGATATAGTAAGTGCCATGTGTTAGCTGCTATTATTGTTATGACTAAGATCCTCATAAGCTTATGAATTGGCTAGATAAACTATCATTCTGCTGATGCTCAGAGCAGTTACATCACAAGTCACACATCTGATAAGAGATTTGAACCCAGGCTTGACTCAAAAACTTGGGTTTTAAATACCACTAAGGGGAGATTTAATACCAGACGGGAACGTAGCCCTCTCTATTCAGTCTGCTTCTCTGCCCGGGACATACAAATAGCAGCTACACAGCTGAAACAGGACTGAAAGGAGGCCATGCCAGAACCTCCAGGCTATCAGTTGAATCAACCATTTTAAACATTTTTCTTCTTTCCTCACACCAATGACACCCTGAATTATATCTGTCCAATTCTGTATCCCCATCTAATAGAGCATTAAAAAAGACTTCTATGTTGGCAATGTGTACACTAATAATGACATTTTTATAAGTAACTTGTACAAGGTTAATCCCTATATAGTAGGAGTCACCAAATCATAGCTTGTGGGCCAAATCTAGCCTGCCATAAAAAACAAACAAACAACCATAAAGTCTTATTAAAACATAGCCAAGCTCAATAATTTATATATCGTCTATGGCTGTTTTGCACTACAACAAAAGAGTTGAGTAGTTTTAAAAGAGATTGTATGGCTTGTAAATCCTAAAATAAATACCACCTGGCCCCTTACAGAAAAAATTTCCCAACTCTTAATTTAGAGTCTGTGCTCCTTGCTCTCCAGTGACATTTCCTTATCATCACATGGTCGGCTGACTCTTTCCCCTCAACAAATCAATGCAGCAAAATATGTACTTTTCCCCAACTATGATTAAAAGAGAGAGAAAGAGAGAAAATGGAAGGAGAAGAGAAAAAAAGAAAAGAAGAAAAGGAGATAACAAAAAGGAAAGAAACGAAGAGAGATCCTTCCTTAACCAGACCCCTCTAGTGACCCCTATCTGCTATTCATAATCAAAACTACAATATGGGCTAGGGCTTATTTTTTTTTAAGTTTTTATTTAAATTCCAGTTAGTTAACATACAGTGCAGTATTAATTTCAAGTGTACAACAGGATTTAACACTTCCATACAACACTTGGTGCTCATCACAAGTGCACTTGTAAATCCCGACCACCTATCCCCTCCACCCACCTCCCCTCTTGTAACCATCAGTTTGTTCTCTATAATTAAGAGTCTGTTTCTTGGTTTTCCTCTCTTGCAATGCCTCCCCCCCCATGTTTGTTTTGTTTCTTAAATTCTACATGAGTGAAATTATATGGTATTTTGTCTTTCTCCAGCTGACTTATTTCACTTAGCATAATACTCTCCAGCGCCATGAATGTTGCTGCAAATGGCAAGATTTCATTCTTTTTTATGGCTGAGTAATATTCCATTGTGTATATACGCCACATCTTCCTTATGCATTCATCAGTTGTTAGATATCTGGGCTGTTTCCATAACTTTTCCTTTTTAGATAATGCTGCTATAAACATCAAGGTGCCATGTATCCCTTTGAATTAGTGTTTTTGCATTCCCTGGTTCAATACCTGGTAGTACAATTGAAACTATAAAAATCCTATAGGAGAACACACAGTAACCTCTTTGACACTGGTCGTAGCAACTTCTTTCTAGATCTGTCTCCTGAGGCAAGGGAAACAAAAGCAAAAATAAACTATTTGGGCTTCATCAAAATAAAAGCTTCTGCATGGTGAAGGACACAACCAACAAAACTAAAAGGCAGCCTACAGAATGGGAGAAGGTATTTCCAAATGGCATATCTGATAAAAGGTTAGTATCCAAAATATATAAAGAACTTATAAAACATCAAAAAACCCAATAATCCAATCTAAAAATGGACAGAAGACATGAATAGATATTTTCCCAAGGAAGACATCCAGGTGGCCCACAGACACAGGAAAAGATGTTCGACATCACTCATCATCAGGGAAATACAAATCAAAACTAAAATGTGGCACTGCCTCACATGTGCCAGAATGGCTAAAATCAACAACACAAGAAACAACAGGTGTTGTGGAGAAAGGGGAACCCTCTTGCACTGCTGGTGGGAATGCAAACTGGTACAGCCACTCTGGAAAACAGTATGGGGGCTTCTCAAAAAGTTAAAAATACGGCTTACTTTCTATATTCTGTATTTTTTTCACATTTCATGGACTTTTCTTATGGAGTCAATAATGGAGGAGGGCCAAGTGAGATCTGATGAGAAAGCTCTCAAAGTAGACAACTGAAAATATGCATTTAAAATAGACAACATTGGGGCACCTGGGTGGCTCAGTCGGTGAAGAGTCCAACTTCGGCTCACATCATGATCTCACAGTTCATGGGTTTGAGCCCTGTGTCAGGCTCTGTGCTGACAGCTCAGAGCCTGGAGCGTGTTTCAGATTCTGACTCTCTCTCTCTCTCTCTCTCTCTCTCTGTCCCTCCCCCACTTGTGCTCTGTCTCTCTCTCTCAAAAATCAATCAATCAATCAGACAACACTTTCTATTCATTTATTTTACTTCCATGGCTCAGTGAGACAGTTCTACAAATAAATGTCCTATGGAATAAATTACATATAGAGGGCCAGAGTTACTCTAGAAAACTGGACAGAAGTCTTTTAAAAATTAGTTTCACTCTTGGGGAGAAGGGCACTGAGGTCAGCAATTAACTTTGAAATGCGTGAAAAAATAAAGATGGAATGATGGACAGAAGGATGGATATGTGATAATACAAGGTAAGTATTAATAGTAAAATCTAGATGGCAGGCATATTGTGTCCATTGCAGAACACTTTCAACTTTGCTGCATGTTTCCAAGTTTCCAAAATAAAACACTGGGGGAAAATACTGTTACAATACATACTATAACTTCTGAGAGGTCAACTGGCAGAGGAAATGATTTTAGCCATCAGTGGCCAAAACAGAAAAACCCATGTGTCATCAATGGCACTAATACCATGTTTTCTGACTTTGAAGCTAGTTTTGAATCAATCCAGTACTCAACAAACAAAAACCCCTATAATAATAATAATAAAAAGAAAAGCTATGAGATGACCATAAATACATATAGCAACTTAGTTTACTTGTCAAGGAGACAAATATTAGGAAAGTATTTTTAATATTCCTATACCAATAGCAAAGCACTGGGGTTAGGATCACTGAAATGACGGCCAACGATAAAGATGATGAAAGTTGAAAAAAGATATTAAACAGGTAGCTGAAAAATAAGTAATGAATACAGGAACAAAAAAGATGAAACCACAGAAACTGCTACTGTCAGAAAGGGAAGATGTGTTAACGAACAATGAGCAAACAAGATTGGAATCAATTAAAAACTGTAGAACATAAAAGAAATAGTAACTGTGACATGTTAACATAAAAACTAATGGTAGACAGGGGCGTCTGGGTGGCTCAGACAGTTAAGCATCTGACTCTTGATTTCGGCTCAGGTCATAATCCCAGGTTCATGAGATTGAGCCCAGCAATGGGCTCTACACTGAGCGTGGAACCTGCTTCAGATTCTCCCAACCCTCCCCTCCACTTACGCGCTCTCTCTAAAAAAATATTTATATAATAAAAAAGCTAATGATAGAGTATAAAATAATAAAAGAACATAAAAAGGCAAAGATAAAAAAGTCAATGTAAGCAGAGTGACTTTAACTGAAGATGAAGTTAAATGAAGATGTGAGGAATCGAGACGCCAGGGATAAAAAGGCTTGTATGCTCAATCTATAAAGCTAATAAACACTTGCTTACTGATTTCTCAAAGTAGTGTGTCTCTCTGTTCCTTTTGGGATGTTGGCTTTGTAAACACTCCATCCCCTCCCCTAAAGTTATATTTAACATAAAATTTTGGAAGAGTGAACAATGATATCCAAGGTAGTATTATGCCTTAGAAAATTGGATGACATAAAACATCTGTAACATAGCTGTTAGGTTTAAGGTTGGGTCTGTTACAATGGAACTGCATGAAATGTTAGATTATTTCAAGACTGAACGTACAATTCTGAAGTCATTATTACACTATATCCTACCAATAATCCATTAACTACAGAATAAGATATATTTTCAGGAGAAAAATATCAATATAAACCAGCATATTTTACTATGATAAACTCAACATAATAATAATCCCAAAGTATTACTTTATTGAGCTTTATAATCTCAATGCCCAGAGTGTGTGTTATACATTAAACATGAAGTAAAATTGTAGAACAAAATATTTATTTACCTTTAACCTGTTTTTTAAAAAAGTATCACATTTTATGGTGAAGTTGTAATGAACAAAAAACGAACTATATCCATCTGCCTCCCTCTAATTAAGATCCTAAAAGGATAGAAACAAAAAAACACAAAATACTTGTTGGCATTAGTATAGGGTATCTATCAATTATCTGTGACAATCATGAAATATAGTCTTTGATTTTTTTTCCTTTCTAATTCAAATATAATCAAGACAGAAATTCATTCCTTGGTTGATAACATACTTCTATGTCTACCATGGACCAGGCAATATGCCCAAAATTTTGTGATAAAGATCTGGTTAATGGGTTATTTTACATTCTGAATATTTTAATCACTCTTACAAAATCATCTTTTTTAGGGGTTTAGGGAGCTGACTAAACCTTGGAGTTACTAGAAACAATAGCTTTTATAGATACTGTTGAGAAACAAGTAGACTTTTCAGTGTTATAATGAGAAAATCCTGAAACAGATCTTTGAACTTATACTAAAGATAATTTACTAATATGTCTAAGTTAGCTTTGTATAGGTGATAAATCTTCTGGCATTTTCCTCCGACCAAATGAATTGGAGAAATACTAAATTTATCTGAACAAAGATAAAAACCCAACCAGGAGAGATGTCTGCAAGATGGAGGAAAAAGAAGCTCCAGAATTTATTCCCTCACAGGAACATTAACTTATATACATGGTCCAAAAACCCTTTATGAGACCTCTAGAAACCAGTTAGAAAGTTGCAGTACCCCAAGCAAGCTCCAAGCCAAAAAGGGCCAGATATATGTAAGAAAAACTTTCATTTCAACTGTATCAATCCCTCCCCAAGATGGCACAGTTCATACTCATGATGAAAAGCTCAACCTGCAGCTTCACCCATTGGAATTATGTCCAACATTCCTGTTTTTCGGGGTGAAAGGAGCTGTCAAAGGGACAAGTTTTTGTATTGGCCAGACTTGGAGCACTGATGGAACCAGCATATACTGGATGCCTAGAGGCTACAGAAAACACTGGCTTGTTTCAGGACTAGAGTACTTGAAGCTCTTGAAAAAGAAACCAATTAAGTATTTCACTGGGAAATTACAAGCGTAAGTCCGAAAAAGATACACCCCAATAAAAGGTATTAGAGTTACCAAGAATCTCTAATGAAGGTCTTCCCCTCAATGAAGCCAATTCAGAGAGACTGGAAGAGGTGGTTGTTTTTATCAGAGGCAAAATCTACACACACACACACAAAATTAAAATGCATATTAAAAACTACAAAGTACCCCCCCCCAAAACCAAGAAATTACAGTCCAATTCCAATCAAAGGAACAAAATCAAGCTCTAGAATGACCTTAAAGAAGCGGAGATCTATGAATTACCTGACAAAAATGCAACATAACTGTCTTAGGGAAACTCAATTTGTTACAAGAGAACACAAAGAAAACAACTAGATGAAATCACCATGCATACACAAAAAAAGAATTCATCAGCAAAAAATATAAAAAAGAACTAACCAAAAATTCTAGAAATAAAAAGAATACAATAACTGAACTGAAAATTCACGAGGGAACAATAGACTTAATCAAACAAAACAAAGAAAATAAACCCAAAGTCAGGCCATTTGAAATTACTGAGTCAGAGGCAATTTTTAAAACGGAAGAAAAGTGAAGAAACCCCAAGACACTTCTAAGACACCACCAACCCTACTAATATATGCACTTAGAGGAATTCCATGAGAACAAAGAATGTGGCAGACAGCTTATCTGAAAAAGTAATGGCCAAACACTTCCCAAATGTAAGGAAGGAAATGGATATCTAATTTTAAGAGGTTTGAAGGACTCCAACTACAATGAACCCAAAGAGGCTGATACTAAAACACACTATAATCTCTGTCAGAAGTCAGAGACAGAGAGAATATGGAAAACAGCAAAACAAAAATGACTAGTCATGTACAAAGGCAACTATCCTAAGACTATCAGCGGGTTTCTCAGCAGAAACCTTGCAGAAAGACCAGAAAGAAGTGGGATAATATATTCAAAGTGTTGAAAAAAATAAGTGCCAACCAAAAACACTGTATCTAGCAAAACTGACTTTCTAAATGAAGAATAAAGACTCCCAAGGATAAACAAAAGCTGACAGTTCCTCACTACTAGCCCTGTCTTACAAAAAGGAAGTTCTTCAACTTGAAAAAAAAAGAAAAGAAAAAGATAAAAAGGACTGTAAATACAAAATCATGTAAAAATATAAAACTGTTTGGTAAAGGTAAATATATGGACAAATACAGGATCCTGTAATACTGTAATGGTGGTGAGTAAATCAGTCAGGTAGATGCGAAAGATGTGAAAGATGAAAACATTTTTTAAACAACTATAAATAAAATTGATACAAAACATAAAAAGATAAATTTGTATCTTCAGTGAAAGGGGGGAAAGATGTAAAGGAGTAGAGTTTTTGTATGCAATTGAAATTGCTATTAGTTTTAAATAGATTATAACTATAGTACAACTATAAAATGTCTTATGTAATTCCCATGGTAACCAGAAAGAAAATGGCTAGAGAAGATATACAAAAGAAAACGAGACAGGAATCACAGCATGTCACTACAAAAAAAATCAATGAAACACAAAGGAAGACCTCACAGAGAAGGAAAAAAATAACTACAAGACATACAAAACCCATAAAAATGGTGATAGGAAGTCTTCCTTATCAGTAATTACTTTAAAGGTATATGGATTAAACTCCCCAATCAAAAGACACAGAGTGGCTGAGTGGATTTAAAAAAAAAAAAAAAGAGAGAGACACAACTATATGTTACTTACAAGAGACTCACATTAGATAGAAGGATATACACAGACTGAAAGGATGGAAAGAGACATCCTATGCAAAAAATAACTAAAAAAGAGAAAGAATGATTATATATATACATATACATATATATATGGCTATATATATATATATACACACACACACACACACACATATATATAGAAAAAAGAAACAAGTGACACATTATATGATAAAAGGGTTAATTCGCCAAAAATATATATTATAAATATATACGCACCTAACAGAAGAGCAGCCAGATACATTAAGCAAATAATGACAAAGAACTAAAGAGAAAAGAAAGATAGTAACATAGTAATAATAGGACATTTCCATATCCCACTTTCAATAATGGGAAAGAAAACCGATTAGGAAACACAGGACCTTAGCATTAGACCAAATGGACCTAAAGACACACACATGACATTATACCCAACACCAGAATACACATTTTCTCAGTTGTACCTGGGACATTTTCCACAGGAGATCACGTTATACCATAAAGTTAGTTTTAACAAACTTAAGGAGACTGAAATCATACCAAGTATCTTTTCTGACTACAACGGAATGAAGCTAGACATCAAAAGCAAAAGAAAAACATGAATATCTACAAAATACGGGAAAATCAAACTGCATATTCCTGAATAACAAATGTCAGAAGAAAAAAATCCGAAGGGAAAGCAGAAAATATCTGGAGACAAAGGACAATAAAACACAACATACCGAAATGTATGGAATGCCACAAAAGCAGTATGAAAAGGGAAATTCATAGTAGTAAATGCCTATAGTAAAAAACAAAGACCGCAAATGAACAGCCTAACTTCAGACTTCAAGAAATTAGAAAAACTAACTCAAAGTTCATCAAAGGAGGGAATAATAAAGATTACAGCACAATTAAACGAAATAGAGACAGAAAAATAAAAATTCAACAATTTAGTATTGGTTTTTGGAGACTATTAAGAATATCAAGAAACCGTTAATTAGACCAAGAGAAAATGCTCATAAAACAAAAGTCAAGATTCCTAAACCAGACAGAGACCCAGTAAAAAAAGAGAACTACAGGCCAATATCCCTGATGAATATGGATGCAAAAATTCTCAATAAGATACTAGCAAATCGAATTCAACAGCATATAAAAAGAATTATTCACCATGATCAAGTGGGATTCATTCCTGGGATGCAGGGCTGGTTCAACATTCGCAAATCAATCAACGTGATACATCACATTAACAAAAAAAAAGAGAAGAACCATATGATCCTGTCAATCGATGCAGAAAAGGCCTTCGACAAAATCCAGCACCCTTTCTTAATAAAAACCCTTGAGAAAGTTGGGATAGAAGGAACATACTTAAGGATCATAAAAGCCATTTATGAAAAGCCCACAGCTAACATCATCCTCAACGGGGAAAAACTGAAAGCTTTTTCCCTGAGATCAGGAACACGACAAGGATGCCCACTCTCACCGCTGCTGTTTAACATAGTGCTGGAAGTTCTAGCATCAGCAATCAGACAACAAAAGGAAATCAAAGGCATCAAAATTGGCAAAGATGAAGTCAAGCTTTCGCTTTTTGCAGATGACATGATATTATACATGGAAAATCCGATAGACTCCACCAAAAGTCTGCTAGAACTGATACAGGAATTCAGCAAAGTTGCAGGATACAAAATCAATGTACAGAAATCAGTTGCATTCTTATACACTAACAATGAAGCAACAGAAAGACAAATAAAGAAACTGATCCCATTCACAATTGCACCAAGAAGCATAAAATACCTAGGAATAAATCTAACCAAAGATGTAAAGGATCTGTATGCTGAAAACTATAGAAAGCTTATGAAGGAAATTGAAGAAGATTTAAAGAAATGGAAAGACATTCCCTGCTCATGGATTGGAAGAATAAATATTGTCAAAATGTCAATACTACCCAAAGCTATCTACACATTCAATGCAATCCCAATCAAAATTGCACCAGCATTCTTCTCGAAACTAGAACAAGCAATTCTAAAATTCATATGGAACCACAAAAGGCCCCGAATAGCCAAAGGAATTTTGAAGAAGAAGACCAAAGCAGGAGGCATCACAATCCCAGACTTTAGCCTCTACTACAAAGCTGTCATCATCAAGACAGCATGGTATTGGCACCAAAACAGACACATAGACCAATGGAATAGAATAGAAACCCCAGAACTAGACCCACAAACGTATGGCCAACTCATCTTTGACAAAGCAGGAAAGAACATCCAATGGAAAAAAGACAGCCTCTTTAACAAATGGTGCTGGGAGAACTGGACAGCAACATGCAGAAGGTTGAAACTAGACCACTTTCTCACACCATTCACAAAAACAAACTCAAAATGGATAAAGGACCTAAATGTGAGACAGGAAACCATCAAAACCTTAGAGGAGAAAGCAGGAAAAGACCTCTCTGACCTCAGCCGTAGCAATCTCTTACTCGACACATCCCCAAAGGCAAGGGAATTAAAAGCAAAAGTGAATTACTGGGACCTTATGAAGATAAAAAGCTTCTGCACAGCAAAGGAAACAACCAACAAAACTAAAAGGCAACCAATGGAATGGGAAAAGATATTCGCAAATGACATATCGGACAAAGGGCTAGTATCCAAAATCTATAAAGAACTCACCAAACTCCACACCCGAAAAACAAATAACCCAGTGAAGAAATGGGCAGAAAATATGAATAGACACTTCTCTAAAGAAGACATCCGGATGGCCAACAGGCACATGAAAAGATGTTCAGCGTCGCTCCTTATCAGGGAAATACAAATCAAAACCACACTCAGGTATCACCTCACGCCAGTCAGAGTGGCCAAAATGAACAAATCAGGAGACTATAGATGCTGGAGAGGATGTGGAGAAACGGGAACCCTCTTGCACTGTTGGTGGGAATGCAAATTGGTGCAGCCGCTCTGGAAAGCAGTGTGGAGGTTCCTCAGAAAATTAAAAATAGACCTACCCTATGACCCAGCAATAGCACTGCTAGGAATTTACCCAAGGGATACAGGAGCACTGATGCATAGGGCCACTTGTACCCCAATGTTCCTAGCAGCACTCTCAACAATAGCCAAATTATGGAAAGAGCCTAAATGTCCATCAACTGATGATGGATAAAGAAATTGTGGTTTATATACACAATGGAATATTACGTGGCAATGAGAAAAAATGAAATATGGCCTTTTGTAGCAACGTGGATGGAACTGGAGAGTGTGATGCTAAGTGAAATAAGCCATACAGAGAAAGACAGATACCATATGGTTTCACTCTTATGTGGATCCTGAGAAACTTAACAGGAACCCATGGGGGAGGGGAAGGAAAAAAAAAAAAAAAAGAGGTTAGAATGGGAGAGAGCCAAAGCATAAGAGACTGTTAAAAACTGAGAACAAACTGAGGGTTGATGGGGGGTGGGAGGGAGGGGAGGGTGGGTGATGGGTATTGAGGAGGGCACCTTTTGGGATGAGCACTGGGTTTTGTATGGAAACCAATTTGTCAATAAATTTCATAAAAAAAAAAAAATAAAAAATAAAACTCTAAAAAAAAACAAAAGTCAAAAATGAAAAAAGACACATTATAACGGATGCCATAAGAATAAAAAGGATCATAAGAGACTGCTGTCAACACATGCCAAAAATTGGATAACTTAGAAGAAATGAGTATATTTCTAGAAACATATAATCTAACGGGACAGAATCATGAGGAAATAAATCCGAAGCAACCTGTAACTAGTAAAAAGACTGAATCAGTAATACAAAACTTCCCAACAATGAATAACCCAGAATCAGATAGTTTCAATGGAGAATCTACCAATGATTAAAAAAAAAAAAATTAACAAGAACCCTTCTCTGACGCCTCCAAAAACCTGAAGTGAAGGGAATACTGTAAAACTCATCCCATGAGGCCAACATTACCCTGATACCAAAATAAGACAAAGAAGAAAATAAAAATACAGACAAATATCCCTAATGATTATTGATGCAAAAACCCTCAATGAAATACTAGGCAGTTAGAATTTAACAATACATTAAAAGAGTTATATCATCACCAAGTGGAATTTATTCCTGGAATGTAAGGATGCTTCACCATACAAAAATCAATCAATCCAACACAATGAATTATCAAAATTACAAAAATAACATGATCACTCCACTGACACAGAAAAAGCATTTGACAAAAATCAAGATCCTTTCATAATAAAAACATTCCACAGACTAGACAAGGAAGGAAATTACTTCAACACAATAAAAGCCATATATGAAAAGCCCAGAGCGAAGATTATACGTAATGGTATAAAACTGAAAGCTTTCCCTCTAAAATCAGGAACAAGGCAAGGATGCCCATTGTTACCATTTCTTTTCAAAACAGTACTAGAAATCCTAGACAGAGCAATTAGGCATCCAAATTGGAAAGGAAGAAACAAAATTATCTCTGTTTGCGGATGACATGATCTTATGTGTAGAAAACCCTAAATTTAGACCCTGTAAAAAAACTGTTAGAATAAATCAAACTTAGTAAAATTACAGGATACAAAGGTCAACCAATGCAAAATCCAGTTGTATTTCTATAAACAGTGAACAAAAGGAAATAAAAAATATTCCCATTTACAAAAGCATCAAAAAGAAAAAAATACTTTACTAAAGAAACTTAACTAAGGAAGTAGACTTATGTAACAGTCCCCCTTATTTGTGGGGACTCTAAGGACTCCAACAGATGTGTGAAACCACAACAGTACCAAAACCTATATATATATTTTCCTATTGATACTTTTGATAAAGTTTAATTAATAAATTAAGCACAGTTAAGACAGTAACAATAATAATGAAATAGAACAATTACAATATATTACAATAAAAGTTACGTGAATGTGGTCTTTCTCTCAAACTACCTTATTGTACTGTACTCAACCTTCTAATGATGTGAGATGATAAAATGCCTATGTGATGAAATGAAATAAGGTGAATGATAGATGCCTTGTGATGTAGTATTAGGCTACTATTGACCAAAATCTGACAACACCGAAGAAGAATCATCATCTGCTTCCACAATGCAGTTGACCATGGATAACTGAAAACACTAAAAGGGAAACAATGGATAAAGAGAACAATGAAAAATATACAATGAAAACTATGAAATACTGCTGAAAGAAACTAAAGACACAAATGTAAACATGCTGTGATCACGGTAAGACTTAATATTGTTAAATGCCCATTCTACCCAAAACAATCTACATATTCAATTCAAACCCTACTGAACTGGCATGTTTTAAATAAAAAAATTAAAAAAAAATCTAAAATCCATATGGAATATCAATAGGACCCAAACAACAAAAACAATCTTGAGAAAGAAAACAAAGCCAGTCTCATACTTCCTGACTTAAAACATCTTACAAAGCTACAGAAACCAAAACAGTAATGTACTGGCATAAAGACAAGACAGAGACCAATGAAACACATCAGAGAACCCCAAAATAAACTCACATATATGGTCAAATAAACTGTGGCATAGATGCCAAGGCTATCCAATGGGGGAACAAGAGCCTCTTCCACAAATGGTGCTGGGAAACCTGGATATCCAAATGCAAAAGAATGAAGTTGAAGCCTTACATCTTATACTACATTAAAAAAAAAAAAAAAAAAAAGGTTAACCAAAATGGATTAAAGAACTAAACATACAGGGGCCTGGGTGGTTGAGTAACCGACTCTTGATTTTGGCTTGAATTGTGATTTCACAGTTCATGGGATCAAGCCTCATGTGGGGCTCTATGGTTACAGGGTGGAGCCTGCTTGGGATTCTCTCTCTCCCTCTCTCTCTGACCGTCTCCTACTCACACACTCTGTCTCTCTAAATAAATAAATAAACATTAAAACAAATAGGGGCGCCTGGATGGGTCAGTCAGTTGAGCATCTGACTTCGGCTCAGGTCAGGATCTCAGAGTTTATATGTTTGAGCCCAACATCAAGCTCTCTGTTGTCAGCATAGAGCCCACTTCAGATCTTCTGTCCTCCTCTCTCTGCCCCTCCCCAACTCATGCGTGCGTGCGCGCGCGCACGCACACACGCACACACACACACGCACTCTCTCTCTCTCTCTCTCTCTCTCTCTCTCAAAAATAAACATTAAAAAATAAATAAAGACCTAAACATAAAACCCAACATTACAAAACTCCAAAAATAAACATGGGGAAATAGCTTCATTACACTGGATTGGGCAATGTAACACCAAAAGCACAACTAAAACCACATAAAACAAAAGCAAAAATAGACAAATGAGACTACAGTGAACTTCTGCACAGCAAAGGAAACCATCAACAGAGTGAAAAGGCAACATATATAATATGATTATTCCATCTCCTGGGTCTGACTTAAACACTCCACCTCAGGAAATAGAAGAACCAGGGATGGAGACTGGAAGACAGCAGAGGGGCCACAGGATACCTCTCAAAGACAGGAAAAACAGGAGAGAAAGCAAGTAAGAAAACATACAAAGATCACAACCTTAGGTGGCTGTTTTAATTAACATTAAATAATAAACATTAGCATGCCCATGGAAATGGAAAGGAGCAGCAAAACAGAGGTGAAAAGAGCACTTCAAAGACTGAGAAGTGACTAACAATGAAGACAGACATAGCCATAAAGATAACATAGCCAGAATGCATAGCCTCAAAGGAGCAGGAATTTTTTTAATTTTTTTTTTCAACGTTTATTTATTTTTGGGACAGAGAGAGACAGAGCATGAACGGGGGAGGGGCAGAGACAGAGGGAGACACAGAATCGGAAGCAGGTTCCAGGCTCTGAGCCATCAGCCCAGAGCCTGACGCGGGGCTCGAACTCACGGACCGCGAGATCGTGACCTGGCTGAAGTCGGACGCTTAACCGACTGCGCCACCCAGGCGCCCCAGGAGCAGGAATTTTTATGCTGAGAGAATAGTAACAGTCCAGAAACATCAGTGGAGAACAAGAATAACAATGTGTGGGAAACAAACAGGTCAGGCTTACTGCACCTGTAACCTAGCTTCTGTATCTAGTGATACAGAAACTATTCTTGAGAGTCATCACTTTTCACTCCTTATTTTGTTTTAACCTTGCTGAGAAATGCAGACCTGGAAATTTATTGTGGGCTTTCAGGACACATTTCCTGATTTTCTCCCTTCTCTCTGACTGTTCTTCACAGACTTCCCTCCCTAATCTGAAAATGTTTATACTCCCAGGGACCAGCCATTAGACACTTTCTCTTTTAAATTTCTTTGAACCATTTCATCTTTTTCAAGGCAATACCTGATGACTTCCAAATGTCTCTTTCAACATAGTTTAACTCTGCTTGAGAATCTATTCCAAGTTCTCTGGCTATTTTCATATTAGCTCTTTCTTTAAGAAATTTGCTGCTTGAAAAGATAAAGGCCAGATGATTTAAATATCATAGGAAATACAGAGGTACAGTAATATAAAGAAAGACAACTTAGCCAAGATAAGTCACAAAGGATGACTAGGAGAGGACAAAAAAATACAAGGAATATTTCAGGTAAGAAGCGAATGAGTAAAGGCACAAGAGCCTGAGAACATCCTATGACAATTTCAAAGATACAGTTCAAAACAGGAATCAAAAATATGAAGCGGAAGGGAGGAGCCAGATTATGAGAGACTTTGAATTCTGATTTTAGTCAGCAGAAAAGTAATCTAATAAAGGTGAATGATTTTCACCTCATAAAAATGCACACATACTCCATCTTGCAAAAAATTTCAGAGGCATCACATACTATTTATAAACCACTAGATAAAAACACATTCAATACAAGTCACTGAAGGGTTTAAGCAGGTCAGTGATTAAGCCAAATTTGCCTTTATGATAATTCTATTTTGTAAATTGGGATCAAAGCTGGCAAAAGTGGAGGCAGGCAATCCAGTTAGGTGATGACTACTGTAATACACCAGGGAAAGAAAGCAGCAGGAATGAAGAGAAGGAAACTAATGCAAGAAATATTTAAAAGATGTAGCATGTAGGGGGTAAATGAGTGGAAAGAGATAAATGCCTAGGTTTCTATTATGGGCAACTGGGTAGAAGGTAGTGCTACAATCTAAAATGGTAACAAAAACAACCACCACTCATTAACCTGCATTAACCTATAGTGAATGGTTTTTGTATGTTGTGTCCTTTAATCCTTACAATTATCCTAGCAAGAAGATTGCAGAAGCCAATAAAGGATCCAGTAAATCAGAAAGTCCTGCTTTTAAATAATTTAGGGGAAACAGCATCTATTTTCACTACATCTTTTAACTTTGAATCCCATTTATAGCCAGCAAGTTCTATGTAATAAAGTACACCATCCCCATTAATGTTTCTTAAAACCTTTTTAGGGACCCATAAGATATAATGAATAAAATGCAAAATTAACATAGATTCTAAACAACATTTTATTAGAGTACCTGAACAAAACCAGCCAGGTTTTGCTCATTCTGCTTTCTGAGAAGACTAAGCCAGAGGGAGCTCATCTATTCATTCATTCTTACCATTAACCAGAAGCACAATACCTTCTATTTAAAATACAATGTGTAAGTTTATATGATGCTTCATGTGGTAGAAAAGTAGACCAATTCAAGCCACTTCAAAGCCTAACACTTTTCATTAGCTCCTATGTCTACCAGAAGAAAACCCAGGGCTTTTCAGTAATGTCGAGGCCTTTCACTTGACTACTTCACTTTGTCATGCCTTTCTGCTTCCAGCTACATTTTTTTTAGCACATCCCCTCCCATCTCCTAAATCTACATTCCAGCAATACTGAACTTCCTACAGTTAAAAGGATCTGTTCTACCGTCTTCCTTGGTTCTAGGTGTTAGAAAAGTTTTCTTCCTGCCCAGAATACTATGATCCCTACTTACACCAAGTAACTCTCAAAGACTCAGCTTAGATATCACTTCCAAGATTATTACATATCCCTTCTCTGATCCCACAGCAACCTGTACCTACTCTAAATGTGCCTTATTATAAATGCCAATTATTTAGATGGTAGGTTCCCTGAGACATATGACCAAATAACTTCTTTACAGTTATATCCTCAGGACCTAGTAAATTATGAAACTTTAATAAAGGTCCTTCAATTTCTCTTCTGGTATTATCTAAATAACAGTGTCAATTAACCCTATCTTTTTCTAGTATTTAACCATAAAGGAAAATACCTGTCAGAATACTTCCCAGTTTCAGAAAAAGGAACCCTTGTGCACTGTTGGTAGGAATGAAAACTGTGCAGTCACTGTGGAAAACAGTATGGAGGTTCCCCAAAAAATTTAAAATAGATTACCATATTATCCAGTAATTCCACTACTGAGTATTTACCCAAAGATGAGCACAGTAATTCAAAAAGGTAAACGCACTCTATGGTTACTGGAGTATTATTTACAATAGCAAAGATATGGAAAAAATCCAGGTGTCAATCGACAGATCAAAGGATAAAGATGTGGTACATATATAATGGAATATTACTTAGCCATAAAAAAATGAAATCTTGCCATTTGCAGAAACATGGATGGATCTGTAGGGCATAAGGCTAAGTGAAATAAGTCATTCAGAGAGAAACAAATACAATACAATTTCACTCATACACAGAATTTAAGAACCTCAACAAAGAAAAAGAGACAAATAAACAAACAAAAAAACCAGACTCTTAACTAAGAGAACAAACTGATGGGGGCAAGGGGAGGATTAGTGAAATAGGTAAAGGGGATTAAGAGTATACTTATCATGATAAGCAATGAGTAATGCATAGAACTGTTGAATCACTTTACTGTAAAATATAAAAACCGTATGTTAATTACACTGGAACTTAAAATGGAACAAAAAATATGAGCATCTTTTTTAACAAAAAATACCTCCCAATTTCATAGGTTTTAACAGAAGCATAAAAAGAATATGCAAAGGCTCAATCTGGAGAAGAACACAGTTATCAGAACCTATAGGAGAGGATACTGAAAAAAGAATTATCTCTATTGACTAAATAGATTTTTTTCCAAATTTTTATTTAAATTCTAGTTGGTTAACATACAGTGCAATACTGGTTTCAGGAGAATTCAGTGATTCATCACTTACATAAGTACCCAGTGCTCATCACAAGTGCCCTTCTCAATACCCATCACCCATCTAGCCCATCCCCCACCCACTTTCTTCCATCAACCCTAAGTTTGTTCTCTATTTTTAAGAGTCTCTCATGGTTTGTTTCCCTCTCTTTCCCCCCCTCCCATATGTTCGTTTTGTTTCTTAAATTCCACACGAGCAAAATCATATGGTATCTGTCGATGAAAGAGATTTGTATCTTTAGAATGTACTTCCAGATGTTATTTAATCCATAAATGCTGTTATACACGTTAAATATATCTAAGTTGGAAGTTACACAGAATTATTTTTCCCATTCCATATAGAAAATAAAAGCATCCAAGCTAGATCTCAATTTCTGACTTCTGGTTCCACATGTAAAGAGCTAGAAAGCTGCTACTCCAATCAAACAACAGGTAAAAATCTGAACAGACAAAAAATTAACAACTCTTCTTGGGTTATTGGAAGAGGGATACAGGGCAAATTGCTGCCCCAAAGACTGGAGAGAGAGAGGCAAATACACGCAGCCATGGTTTACTGAAGCAGAGAACAGGAAACCATCAGCGAAATCTGTGATGTGAGAGGAAAACCTAAACTGCAATTGACAAATTCCTGGAGGCTCACCACAGAAAAGTCTAATAGTTAAAAACTCCCAAAGGGACCTAGCCACAGCAGAGCCCCCACAATTTTGTGATATTTACCTCAAAAAACTAAACCAGGCTCTCACAGCAAATGCTGGAGAAAAATCCCCTCATGCTTCTAGCAGGGGAGGAAAAAGGAAACATTTGAGATAGATCAGAGAATTCATAACAAGACCTATCCTCAAGGGACACTAGTTAACCAGAGCCTAATCTACCAGGTATTATCAGAGCCTAACTGGCCTGTGTACTGGAAACATCCAACTCCAGCCCACTCTAGTCATCCTGTTCCACTTAAGAGGGGAGGAAAAAAAATGAAAGTTCACAATCCAGAGGCACAGCCAGGCTCACTAGAAGACTAAGACGTAAACAAAAGACTACAGAACACTTCCCTTCCTCCTACACCACAATACCATATTATTAAGGCCTATTTATAGCAATTCCTTTTACCTGGGAAATCACATCCAGCTATCTAGAAATATTACAAGGCATACTAAAGGCAATAAAACACTGTCTGAAAAGACAGCAAACACAAGAACTAAATACAGCAGGGATGTTGGAATTAACATACCAGAAATTTAAACTATGATTAATATGCTAAGGACTCTAATGGATAAAGTAGACAGCACAAAAGAACAGCAGAGCTATGTAAGCAGAGAAAAACCAAAGACTCAAAAAAGAAAAACCAGAGTTCAAAAACACTGTAACAGAAATGAAAACTATTTTTGATGAGCTTAATAATGAATTGCAAACAACTGAAGAAAGAAATCCTGAACTTGAAAATATACCAAAAGAAACAGAACTGAAAAGCAAAGAGAACAAAGATTGGCAAAAACAATACGCAAGGACTTGTGGGACCTACAAAAAGTGTAACATACACAAAATGGGAATATCAGAAGAAAGTGACAGAATCAGAACTGAAACAATAATGACTGAGAATGTCCCCAAGTTAGTATCAGACATCAAACCACAGATCCAGGAAATTCAGAAAACATCAAAAAGAATAAATTGTAAAACAAACAAAAAACACCCACCAAAACAAACAAACAAACAAACAAACAAACAAAAACCAAAACACACCAAAACCAAAAAACTACACTTGGCATATCATTTTTAAACTACAAATAATCAAAGATAAACAAAAAATTCTGAGAGGTGCCTGAGTGGCTCACTCGGCTAAGTGTCCAACTTTAGCTCAGGTCATGGTCTCACAGTTTGTGGATTCGAGCCCCATGTCAGGCTCTGTGTTGACAGCTCGGAACCTGGAGCCTGCTTTGGATTCTGTGCCTCCCACTCTCTCTCTCTCTTCCCCTCTTCCACTCACACTGTCTCTCTCTAAAAAATAAACATTAAAAAATTAATTTAAAAAAAAGAAACAATTTTGAAAGAAGCCAAGAGGAAAACAACTACAGAAGAATAAAGGTAAAAATTACATCTGACTTCTCAGAAACGATGCAAGCAAGAGAGTGGAATGAAAAAGCATCAAAGAAAAAAAACCCCACCAACCTAAGAATTCTATACCTTGAGAAATCATTCTTCAAAAGTAGAAAAGAAACAGACTCTCAACCAAAAAAAGGGGGGGGGGAATCTGTTGTCAGTACATTTGCCTTGCAAGAAATATTAAGAGAACTTGTTTAGACAGAAAGGAAATGATATAGATCAGAAACTCATTATCTATATAAGGAAAGACCACTACCAAAGGAATAAGTGGAAATAAAATAACTTATTCTTTTTAACCTTAATTGATACAACAACAGTTTGTTCAAAATAATAATGCCAACAATTTATTCAGTTATGAATATTTATGTGTGTAAAATTTTAAATACATGTTTATATATGTGAAATAAATGACAGCAATATAAAAGGACAGAAGCAAGGAATATTATAAGGTACTCCCATTCCCTGCGACATGTATAGTGTTACTTGAAAGTAGACTAGGTTAAGATATAAATGTATACTACAGACTCTAAGACAACCCCAAAAAGAAAAGTTAAATGAAAAGTAACTAACTGATCTACTTGCAAGTGAGAGAAAATGGAACAATATACAATGCTCAGGTAAAACCACAAAAGGAATAAAGAGGGTAGAAGACAAAAACAGGAAAAAAAGAGCAAGAGCAACAAACAGACAACAGTAACAAAAATGTTAGGTACTAATCCAACTATATCAATAATCACTTTCAACATTAGTGCTCTAAATGCATCAACTGAAAGACACAGATTGCCAGACTGGATCAAAAAAATAACATCCAAGGACGCCTTGGTGGTTCAGTCAGTTAAGCATCCAACTTCGGCTCAGATCATGATCTCAGTCCTAGGTTCAAGCCCTGCGTTGGGCTCTGTGCTGACAGCTCAGAGCCTGGAGCCTGTTTCAGATTCTGTGTCTCCCTCTCCCTGCCCCTCCCCTGCTTGTACTCGGTCTCTCTCTCAAAAATAAACATTAAAAAAAATAATAATAACATGCAACTATACATTGTCTACACTTCAAATATAAAGATACAGATTAAAAATTTAAAAATGTACTGTGCTAACAATGAAAAGAAAGCTGGGCAGACAGGCAGACTTCAAAAGCAAGGTAAGTCATCAGAATTAAAGAGGGGACACAACATAACGATAAACAGTTTAATTTTCCAAGAAGACATAACGATCCTTAACATCTGTGCACCTAACTAAAAGGCATCAAATTAAATAAGGCAAAAACGGAAACCACTACAAGAAAAATAGATAAATCCACCATCATAGTTGCAAACTTCCACACCCCTCTATCAGAAATGGACAGATCTAGCAGGCAGATAATCAGTAGAGACATAGTTGAACTCAAAAGCACCATCAATCAATTAGATATAATTGACATCTCTGGACTACCTCATCCAACAACAGCAGATTACACATTTTTCTCAAGCTCACACAGAACATTCGTCAAGATATATCACATTCGGGGCCATATGATATACCTTATCAAATTTAAAATAATAGAAATCATACAAAGTCTACTCTTACACTACAATTAAGCCAAAATCAGTAATAAAACAATAACTGGAAAATCTCAAAAATACATGGATATTAAACAAGTCAACAAAGAAATCCCAACAGAAACCAAAAATTCTTTTCAACTAAATAAAAATGAAAACACAATTTATCAAAATTGTGGAATGGAATGTAGTGAAAATAGTGCTTAGAGAGCACTAATTATTAGTGCACTAATTTATTAACACTGCATGCATGTATTAGAAAAAAAAGAACTAAAGTTAATCATTTATATTCCCACCTTAATAAACTAAAAAAGAGCAAATTAAATCCAAAGTAAACAAAAGGAAAGAAATAATATTGTAACAGAAATCCATGAAATTGAAAAATGGAAACCAATAGAGAAAAATCAACATCAAAAGTTCTGAAAAGATTAATGAAATCAATACTCCTCTAGCCAGGCTAACTAAGGAAAAAATGAATTACTAGTATCACAAATGAAATAGGGGACATCACAACAGATCCCACAAACATTAAAAGGATAAAAGATATACTACGAGTAACTCTATACCCACAAATTTGACAACCTAGATGAAACTGACCAACTCCTTACAAGACTCACTCTGCCAAAACTCACAAGAAATACACAACCTGATAGGCCTATATCTGATATGAAAACTGAATAAATAAGTAACCTTCCAAAACAGAAAGCACTAGAACCAAATGAATTCACTGATGAATTTTACCAAAAATTTAAGAAATTGTACCAGTTCTTCAGTCTCTATCAGAGGATACAAGCTGTAACTCCAGAGTCTAATCTGATCAAAAGGCTCAGGTTTAAAAACAACAAAATCTTGCCAATTAAGACAATACTGATGGACCTGGAAGGTATTATGCTAAGCGAAGTAAGAGAAAGACAAATACCATATGATCTCACTTACAAGTGGAATCTTAAAAAAAAAAAAAAACCACACAACCAAAAAACCAAAAACAAATGAACACAAAAACAAACAAAAAGAAAAAGATCCATAAATACAGAGAACTGGTGGCTGCCAGAGGGGTGGGTGAGAGGGAAAAAATGGGTGAAGAAGAATGGGAGGTACAGGCTTCCAGTTACAGAATAAGTCACAGGGATGAAAGGTACAATATAAGGAATATAGTCAATAATTCTGTAATAGTGTTGTATGGTGACAGATGGCAGCTATGCTTCTGGTGAGCATGGCATAATGTAGAGTTGCTGAATCACTATGTTGTATACCTGAATTTAGTGTATCGCTATGCATCAACTATATGTCAATAAATAAATAAAATGCAAATTCACGAAATTAAACTTTACATACCTATAGAAATAAATATTTTGGTTATTGTTTGTGTTTTAAGAAGGCTCACTTTTATTATCAAATGACAGAATGCATGTGGAGTACTGAGCACAGTGGTTTATTATATGCTAAGTGCTCAAGATGTCAGGTGCTACTACATAAGTTCTGTGGGTTGTATACAAATATATATCAGTTATTTCCACATAAACTGATTACAGAAAATTCTTCCAACACTTCTGCAAGGGAATTAAAAAGGCAGAAATAAACATTTTGCATTAACTTAATAATTTCACTCTTTCATATATTATTTACTGATTACCTCTTGCAGGCCAGGCACTCTATCATTAGGCTTCCATACTAGTATTAAATGAGTCAGACAACAATGAAATCAATTAAGTCAAATGACATTAAATCCCATGATGACAAATGTAACAGGGTAAAGGCAACAGCAAACAAAGAACATGACAATTCTTTGTTGAAGTTGGTCAAGGAAGGCCCCTCTGATAAGACATCATTTGAGCAGAGATCTCTGGGGCAAGTGAAAGGAAGCCATGGGGATACCACACAGAAGGGTTGCAAACAACAGGTACAAGTCTTTTTTCTTTTTTAATTTTTTTAAATGTTTTATTTATTTTTGAGACAGGGAGAGACAGAGCATGAACAGGGGAGGGTCAGAGAGAGGGAGACACAGAATCTGAAACAGGCTCCAGGCTCTGAGCTGTCGGCACAGAGCCCGATGCGGGGCTTGAACTCACGGAGCGCGAGATCATGACCTGGGCCGAAGTTGGCGGCTTAACCGACTGAGCCACCCAGGCGCCCCAACAGGCACAAGTCTTAAGAACATCAAAACATTAAAGGCAAAATCATAAAGCCAGTGTATATAAAGATAAACAAGAGAGATGGAAAGGCCACACAAAATGAAAGCTCGTACAGGGCCTCGAAGATCTTCAGATTTTACTCTGAGACATATAGGGAGCCCCTGAAAAGTTCTGAGCATAAATAACGTGGTTTAACTTCAATTTAAAACAGATCACTCTGGCTGCTACCCAGAAAATACAATGAAAGGGGCAAGGATGGAAGCAGCAAGACTACCAGGGAAACAATTTCATTCTTCTGGCACAAGATATTGGCTTTAAATCAGCATGATAAGGTGGAAATGGTGTAAATAAAGTGGTACAATTAAGATATTTTCAAGGTGGAGGCAACATGATTTGCTGATAACTTGAGTAAGACAAAGATAAAGATGCTTCCAAAGTTTTCGATAAGCTGGAAGAAAAAAAGACTTCCTACTAATTGAGATGGCAAAAAGATTACAAGAAAAGTAGTTTTGAGAGGATGAAAATCAAGACCTACCTTGGACTTGTTAAGTTTGAGAATCAGACATTCAATTATTGGATATATGAGTTTACAATTCAGAGGGTAAGTCAGAGTTAGAGATGAAAATATGAGCTCTTACCTGGAGAGAAAAAATAATGATGGCCTGAGACCTGGGTCCTACCAACATTTACAGAAAACTAAGTATTTATTTCAATTACGGAACCATAAATCAGTTGATATGTTTACCCTTGTTCCATTTTCTTAGTCATACACTCATACCTACAGCCTAAGCACTGAAGATAGGGTTGGAGAGTAACTACCAAAGGATGAGAATTCTGAAGTTGCTAGAAATTGCTTCGTAATCATTAAAAAAAATTAGAGTCTAAATTAATATGTACAAAAATATTCCACTATGTGGTATATATGAATTTTTTAAAAATAAAGGGTGACTATTCATACAATTGGATAAAAAGATCTGGGTTATTGTGTTAGTTCTATTTCTAGGCTAAACTATAGCATGGCATGCAACTGTTAAAGATTTTTACTGTTTTTCTGCAACCTAGGGAATAGGCAACACTAGGTATATTCTTTAATTTTATAATTACCATTTAGAATGCACCCAAGATGTTCCGTAAAGGATGCCAAATGCAAATGTGCCTCCAATTGCCCCCCAAAAAATCATTCTTCAAGATGTTGCCATTATTCAAAGATCCTAGGATAATTCTTAGGTAAAACCAAGAATCCTTCATTATCTATTTTGTACATCAAAACTCATAAAATTTTGGTAGAATAAACTGGACCTACTCACTTTACTAAACCATTGTCTGGTTATAGCTTCCACAGGTATAGTAATTTATGAAATGGGGACAGACACGAAGACAGAGCTGTATTACAACGATTATATCTGGAAGCTTAGACGCCGTTATCAAGACATCATGTTAGGTCTAATTCCCGGCTATTCTACCTTAATATGATCAAGTTAAACAGTACGGCAGCTTGCTCAACTCAACCAGAACTGAGTACCAGAGTTTCATCTGGAATCTTGTGACACATATCCTACCATGTCTCACATTCTTGCTATCCTTCATTTTTACTACAAAATGCCAAGCTTCATCTACTGTTTTCTATTCTTTACTATTGATTCATCCCATTAATCTACTCTACTAAGATCTCTAGAAAAATATTTATAATACAGGTTGTCCCTAATCTTCAACTGCTTTATATAATGGTTCCTCAACCTCTTAGCTTTCACTAAAGCCTGGTTTTACCCCAAAAGGCACTGCTTATCTTGCATCCCTTTTATGTGAGGATTTCATAAACAACTAAAACGCGTAAATCCACTATTATTCTTCTAATTCCTTGTATTTAAAACAATGTCCATCAAAACAAAATAAACACAACACAAACACAACTTACATTTGAAAATCATATTATCTACCTGAATACCTTTCTTCTGGTAAATTATACCCATATACTAAAGGCTCTATTTTGCCCCCATTTATATCACTGGCATGCTGACTTCAATGTCTGTGTCCATGATCTATCCCAACACTTTAGCCCCCTCTTACCCAAAATACTTACTTGACTTTCTTCAGAAACCTTCACCGCCTCTCTATGTCAATCACTACTGTAGGCATATTAAATATCCAACCCCTGATCATTATCATCTATCCTTATAAAAATTTCACTTACACTAAACGATCTCTCTGACCTATCAAGGCTTTTTATAACCAGCCTAACACCTCTGTCTGGCACCACAATATATCCAATCATGGCCATCACCAAAGACTTACATATTCAACTTACTTCAGTGTTAACAACCTATGCACATGCCACTAGTAATTCTGTCCCATCTGTTCTGCTAATACCCAACCTTGAAATACCATGCCTCTTTTCTGGCTATTAAAGAAATTCTTTAAACTCCAAGTATATGTTCCCTAACCTCAACTAACCACTCAGTAGCATGAGACTCAATAATATTTGGTCTACTTCTTCATCCATTCTCCCCAGACACTTTCCAAATTTGCACAGTCTTCTCAAATTCCCTAATCAAACTCTGTGTTCCACAAAACCCTATTAAAACATGTTTCTTAGAAAGTTACATGCTCACAAAACTAGAATAAAAAAAATAACTGCATTAGGATGGCAATTATCAAAAACAGATAATTACAAGTGCTGATGAGATTATTAAAAAAAGTATAGCGGTTCCTCAAAAAATTAAAGAATTAGCATATGATCCAACAAGCCTACTTCTGGGAATATGCCCAAAGAATTGAAAGCAGGGTCTCAAAGAGATATCTGTGTTGTCCTAAACATGTCATGAAAGTAATCCAAGTGTCCATTAATGGGTGAAAGGATAAACAAAATGTTATATACATATAGCAGAATATTATTCAGCCTTAAAAAGGAAGACAATTCTGACAAATGCCACAACAGGATGAAGCTTGAGAACATTATGCTAAATGAAATAAGCCATCACAAAAAGACAAATATAAATAATTCCGCTTATATGAAACAGAGTAGTCAAAATAGAAAGTAGAATGATGGTTGCCAGGAGGTGGGGAGAAGGGGAAATTGGGAGTTATTGTTTAAAGGATATAGTTTCAGCATTGCAAGATGCACAGAGTTGTGGAGAATCTACACAACATTATTAATGTACTTAAATACCACTGAATTGCACTTAAAAAATAATGTTACATGTATTTTACCACAAAAAAAATAGGATGAAAACGTTACATGGACACATAAATTTGAGAAATACATTTTACAATCCCTTTTGGAGATTCACAATGTACATCAGCACTTTAAAGTATTCCACTATTTTCAGTAAAGAAACCTGTTTAATTCTGTAGTTCCCAAATTTATTCAACAACTGAACCTCCTTTTCAAGAAGTGTCTACTAACATCTCAAAGGAGAAATAAACAGTGGTGTAGCAGACCTATACAAATTTACTGAGAAAATACTCCAAGTAAAAATGACCTTTGACTGGGGCACCTGGGTGGCTCAGTCAGTTAAGCATCTGACTCTTGATTCTGGCTCAGGTCAGGATCTCACGGTTCATGGGACTGAGCCCATGTCAGGCTCCGTGCTGTCAGTGGACTCTGATTGGGATTCTCTCTCCCTCTCTCTCTGCCCCTCCCTCTCTCGTTCTCTCTCTCTCAAAATAAATAAACTTAAAAAAAAAAAAAAAAGACCTTGACTTCCCCTATTCTCATCTGCAAACACATTTAACATTACATAACCATCTTTATCTCCTTCTTCTAGTTTAAGATAGGGGTCTCTGCTCTTATTCCAAAGCAATCCCTATACCTATATTCTTCATTTCAACCCTTACTATCTCAAAAACCTTGCTTCAATAATTACCACCTTCCTGTTACCTTACCTTAAACTTCTTAAATTCTTACAACTAGTCACTGAGGTCTTAACTATTTCACTTTCTAAATACTTTTCTTAAATCCAGAGAACGTTATCTTGAATTCCTATTCACTGCCCTTCTTAGGGCTGTCACTGACTGAACTGCTGAAGCTCTGGTCACCTGCCACCACGGACTTCTTTTCAATTCTGTTTCTCTGCTGCCAAAACTATTAAAAACCTATGTCTAACAAGGTTACTACCTCTTCCTCAGCAAATTCTTTATTGACTCCCAGATACTTATGAGAGACAGGCCAAGGCCCTTCACATAGCTGGCAAGGCCCTTTCTCTATCAAGTGTTATTTTTCACTTTCCTACTTATGATCTAAAAATCCTCAAATGCCTACTGTTCTCTACACACACTATGCAGCTTTATAACTTTACCCATGCTTCTGCCTAGAACAACTCTGACTATGCTTCTGGCTACCTAAGTTCCAGTTACACTTCAAGATTTAATTTGGCCTTCCCTGGCCACCCCTATTTCCCTGCCACCTGGTTTAGGTTCCTTTTGAATACCTAGGTAACACGGTATTCCTTAATGTTCCTGTTGCATCCTCAGTATAACTCTACCAAAAAGATGATTTGCTTCTATGTCTTTCTACTAGGTACACTGTAAAATTATCTGGGTTAGGGACTAATTATTATGCATCTTTGTAGCCACAAGACATCACCAGCTGCTTTATACATAGTGAGTCTTTAATAAGTGATTGTTAACCTGACTCTTTCCCCTCTCTATTTCTCCACAACTTCTAGGTGACCAAAAAGACATTACAATCCAGGAGTATACAATTATCCACTTAAAAGTAGAAATCTAGTACCATGTTACCAAAGTTTAGAGGTATTTATTTGGTAGGAAAAATAGTAGGCACATTCCTCTCTCCCAATTTTTTTTTTAATGTATTAGTCTCTTACAACTGGAAATTATTGTCAAATAACATGACACCTTTAAAGCAATCTAGGTTAACTTAAAAAACACCATAGCCTCAACCAAGTTACACTTACATTCGGCTAGCTTCGATGTTGTCAGACTGAGGTTCTCCTGGCGATCTGTAAAATGCAATTGAGGAAAGTTAAGCAGAATATTCCATATTCCAAAAAGGGCAGACATGTTATTTTAGAAGACAAATTTGAAAACAAGATTTAATTGTTAACAGTTTTAAAAGTAACTAAAGATTTCAACAGAAGAAAAAAGTGATCAAGTCAGACTGCCATTCAACACATTTATTATAAAAGCTGGACTAATAAAAAAGTCAGCACATTGTTTTTAAGGAAAACTGTAAACACTATATTTAGATACCAACATACAAAGCAGTATAATAAAACATAATTATTCACAAAGTCAATATTTATAATAAAAACATACAACTACGAAACTTTCTACAGCCAACTACTAGTTATCCATAATATCAAAAGTATTCACTAGTATTCACAGTCCCAAACTATATTTAGATCAGGGGTCAGCAAACTATTTCCTCGGACAACAAACTAAGGCCTGGGCCAGGCGCCTATTGTTGTACAATTTTATTGGAATACAGCCACACTCATTCATTTACATATTGTCTATGGCTGCTTTCAAAACACTACAAGAGCAGAGCTGAGAAACTCTGATAAGGATATATAGCCCACAAAGCCTAAGTATTTATTATCTGGCCCATTAAGAAAAAGTTTGCCAACTTCTGCTCTAGATAATTTAAATTTAAATCTAATAGCCTTGGGAATTTTGAGACACTTTAAGTCAGATTTACCATTCTAATCATGATTATCTTGGTTTAACAATGAAATTAACTTTCCCTGAAAATACACCGGCAAGATGCACTACGTATCAAAAGTGTACCAACCGGGGATATTAAAATTTTACTACAGATAATTGTGAACTGACTTCAGTTATAAATAGTTGCCAGTTACACCAAAAAGTATTTTATTTGCATTTTGAGATATGAATCAATTTTGCCTATTCCCACCATGCTGTTAAAAAAATAAATTCCTGTGATCCTATTCAGTTTCATCAACAGTATTGGTCAGTGTATACTAAGGTGAATCAACATAATATTGATTTCTAACACTCAAATTCTCAAAATTTTCAGAGATCAAAAGCTAAATATCTAAAATGACATTATAAGGGCTTGATTTGTGAATTTATCACTGACTTGAAATTCCTAATTCTGACCTTTAACAAAAGAATCTTAAATTCAGAGCCACCAGCAAAATAAAAAAAGAAAAGAAAGAAAAAGAAAAAAACAACAAAAATAAACAGTTTTCCACATTTCTTAGCTTTTAAAAATCTCACTTCTTTACCAGACTTTCAAAATTACCCCTCACCGTAGTTCATTCAGAGTCCAAGGACAAGAATGCCAAAAAAAAAAAAAAACCAAAAAAAAACAAAAACAAAAACAAAACAAAAAAAAACCAAAAAAGACTCCAGCAGCTCAAATATTTTAGCTCCTCTTTGCAGTGTATTCACATTTTCAATTTTGCACAAAGTTATATTAGAACTAAAAATTGGGGCATGCTGGAGGTGGCAGTGACTTGGCACTGACACAAATGCAAAAATTTCACTCCACCCTCTCCCCCAGGGAGCAAGCAAATCACCTTTGTGACACACCTGGTCTCCACCAGCCTTGTGGGTAAGTACCCCAAGATTGCTTCCAAACTTGTTTGTATGTCTCAGACAGAAGAGCTAAAAACTGATGATAACCCCATGTACCAGCTGACTCATTTTTGAAAGTGCGACCCTCCAGCATCAGATGTCATACTGTAAGGAGGCAGAGCAGGCTTGCAAAACAAAAAATAAACCTGCTGGCACTAAGGGAAGAGAGGCAGATTAGAAGCTTTCAAACACGTAGGCGGCAAAACTTTCAAAATTAACAGGTAAAGAGAAAGAGAGAGGGAAAAAAATGAGGACACAATGACAGGAAAATTAAAATACTACTGCAAAAAGGTAAGACACAAGCAAGAAGGAAAACAAATTCAAGTCTTAGAAGCACAATATATAACTGCTGCAAAGTTTTGAGAAATGAGATAGACGTTAAATACATCATCAAATGGTAACTACACTCTGTTTTCCAATCTCTGTTCCCTAAACAAGAGAATATGTAAACATTAGCATCAAACTGTCAGCAAATTATTATATAGTTAATACATATTCAAGTGAGCTACTAAAAACCATTTATAAGTCAAACCAAGCAATTTAAACCAATTCGGTCTAACAGAAGGACAAAAGAATAAGAAAGGATTGAAAGAGTATTACCCAAAAACAGATCTATCCTCAGTCTCTTAAACATGGTTAGCCCAAATTGTTTTCTACTCAAAATGGAAATGTTTTTTTTAATTAAGAGAAAAGTGAATATACACAGAACTAGCAAACGCTTTTCTTGCAATGTGTAATAGTATATGTTTGAATAAACTTCTAGTCATTCTGCTTATATTTCTGTAATATTCTAAATAATTTACCAAAAAATATCCTAAAATTATGATTCTGACTCTCAAACTATGAAATATCTAACATCTAGCATTAGTTTCCAAGCTTTACTTTGGCCACTAAAGCATTTTTATTCATTACTGTCAAGTTTTTGGAAGTAAGGATCTAGTACATGTTCAGGATATTATCAATGGGGAGAAAAAAGAAAAAGTACTGACTTAAGTTAACCTAGTTTGTCAGAATAACAAACCAGAAAAGACACTTTAAAATAAACAATAAGTAACATTAGAAAATAAAAAATCTTGGAAGAGTCTCAATTTTAGGCCTTGATTTGGATCACAGAAAACTGATCACAAAATGCCTACTAATCTAGATAGTGCAGCATGAGCTGGAACATTCAAATGGAGGATCACTTCCAATAATAATGGGTGCAGCTTGTCCAGCCAGCAAGCCACTCCTTCTACCTCCACGATAACTATCTAGGAGAGAAAATTATACCAGTTTTATTGAAGTTGTAAAAATTTCTAGAAGTATTTTAGTTAAAACTCCTACCACATAAAAGGCACATCTTAAAATGCACACTGAGAATTTTTTTTATAGTTTTTATAATGTTCAAACAGGTTTATTTAAAAACATGACATTTTTGAGAAATACTTTCTTGTTTACTTATACAGATAGATCTGGGGTCGGGGGAAGCATAAAATATTTTAGGAAGGATATTTAAATGGAGAAGCACATTACCACTTAAGCTCTACTATTTGCACTATTCCTGCCAACTATAATTTTCTTCATTTCTTACAAAACATATCTTACTTTATAATAACAGCCTTTTAAAGGCTGTAAAATAACATTCAAAATTACCTTTTACAAGCTGTGGCCATTCGGTGACATCAGGGTGATCACAGCTTTGAGTCACTGATTAAAAACAGGTAGTCACACCAGTCTAGCTGCTAACTTGATCTGAGCGTAGGTTTAATAACTCTAATAAATTAAACAAATCTTTAGTTAGAACACTTTAATATAAATCCAATTCACTGTTCAAAAACTTATCTTCAAAGCTTCAAATCAGGTGTCAATTCAACATTCATCAGAAGAGTAATTATTATAGAAATGCTTTTAAGGACTATTTTCCAGATTTTTTTTCCTTAAATGATCTCTTCACTTGATAAAGTGTGGTGATAATCTCTTGTATTTTTACAGAGTGTTACAGTTTACACAGCACTTTGGTCAACAGTGTCTTGTTTGAGACTCAGGACAACTTCAGCTCTACCTAATCAGGGCAGATACTATAATAAGAATTTAAGGAAAAAACAAAAACCAAAACAAATTAAGCAGACTTAGAGTGATTAACTGACTTGCCCAAGATTTTAGAATTAGTGTTGAAGCTAGGATTAAAACTCAGATCTACTGACTTCCTATCCAGGGTTAGAATTTTTTGGTTTGATTTAGTTTTTACTATACAGAGTTTCCTAACTTCAGTGTATGCAAAGATTCAGAATATGGATTGAGATCCCACTATTATGGCAACTGTTTAAATGAGACTAACAGTCATAGAGTTTTCCAGGTAGTCAAATGCTTAATGGTTACACACACACACACACACACACCCACCCACCCACCCACCCACCCAAAGTCTAGTCCTACTTACTCTACATTAAGGAGGGTAATCTAACAGCCCAAACCCCTTGGGTACTCCATGAAAAAAGTGTTCTATTCTTTCTCAGCCATAAATCCACTAATATTCAATTCCATTAAAGAGACTGGCAAGATACAAAAACATGTTCTCCTCCCTCAACCTAGTATCTTTTGATCCCCTTACTTGGCTTTAGCACAACTTTCTTGATTGTCATGGTTCAAATTTATCAGGCATCCTAATCCTATATAGTTCTGGCAAAGACATACATCTGAAATATCCCCATATTGAGAACTCATTTTGTGCAACTAGTTTTTCCTCTATTTGATTTCCCTACCAAACTGTATATCCAGGCCAAATCCAAAAAGTGAACTAAGGAAAAATGAGAAAATTAAGAGGGAGGAAAAAATACCCTTGATAGTTGACACCTCTCCAAAGTGGCAACAAACAACCACAGAAGGCGGTTACCAGCATGGACCCCGAACCCAATATAAAATAGTAAGGTATCTGAGAATACCAAGAGAAGAGTTGAAATATCAATCTTGAGTCCATACCTCTACAGCAGCCTATGAACTTGGGCTTCAAATTCAGATAAGGGTGAGGGTTGGCCTTAGTATATACAAGTAATTTTAGGGAACTCCAAATATATGGGACTTACATGCCCTGGACAAAACAATCCAATTTTCCAGACTTCCCTATCATAGCTACCTGTCTCCTTATGAGAGCCTAAAATATTCCTGAGTTTACATGAGAAAAAGGCAATGGCATCCCTGAAATGAACAATGTTCCCTCTTGGGTTCCCTCTGATTTCAGAACCCCCAAAGAAGTCTAACTTTCCAACCTGTAAACATAATATATGAGAAAGTTAAAATACCTCGAGTGATCAACTGAGGTAAATTAATTCATTAAAGAGCTATTTGTATTTTACTGAGCCAAGTTCTCTCTACTGGTCCGCTTTTATATGAGGTCCAGTGTTTAACAGAGCACAAATAGGGTCCGGAGCCAATCTAGATTCAAGTCCTTGTTTGGTCACTTACTAGATGGCAACTCTTGGGCAAGTTGTTTAACCATTCTGAGCCTCATTTCATTCATAGAGAGAAGTAAAACAATAGTAGTGTCTATTTTAGAGGGCTGTCCTGAGGATGCACAAACCAACATATTCAACTGCTCAGAACAGTGCCTGGCACATAGTAAGAGCTTAACAAATGGAAGCTATTATTAACTCACAACTTAACAGCCAAACCTGTCCCCTTCAATCTTCTCATGCATAAGATTTCACTTTTCACAGCATCCTAACCTCTTCTAATTTCTTTCAGAATCTCATTTCTGTCCCTTATAGTCTACCTGGTAGCACAGTGATTTACCACCTAGCACAATGCTTTAAAAATAGCAGGCACCCAAATTTGCTGAAAATGTTTGTCCTTATTCTAACTATGACATTAAGATATGCATGCATTTTGAATTCCAAAAAATAAAACAGAAACATACCATATTTCGCCAAACTTCTGAGGAGCTGGTGAATTGTAAAATCAGGTTCTTACAGATTTTTAACCTAAAATATAAAACACCTCACTCAATTCTTTTCACATAGACAACTGGATAAACTAAAAAATCTTCCCCAAAATTCATTTTTTGTAATGTTTATGAATATCCAAAAACATACCAAGAGACAAGTGTCCCTAATGCTTTTGCCAGGCTGCATGCAAAGGTGGTTAGACAGGCCCTGTTCCCTGACTGCTTTCCTCTGGCAGAGCCATGTTTCCTATATTCATCCACAGAGCTTAGAGTCTGCCATTTCTTTACTCTTCCCTCCCTCCAAAAGGGCTGCAAATACATGAAAACTTTGACTGTATGCCTCTAATTCCTTCAGATACCTATAGCAATTTAGCTATAGGTAAATAAATGTACCTAACATAGCAGATACTCATAATATGCAGCATCTTAACATATTATGAGCATCTGCTATGTTAGGTATATTTACGAGCATCCGTCCACTACCCCCTAGATTTGCAGCCTTGGGCAGGTTCTTTCATATCTGAGTCTCAGGCGTCAGGTTGTTGTGAGTTTTAGAGAAAATGTTTTAGAAGTATGTAGGACAATGCTACCTGGCACAAAAAAGGAGCTCAACACATGGCAGCAATGATTATTTCCTAAATCAAACATGTAACATGTCTATCAAAACTTAACTCATCAAAAAAAAAAAAAAAATACCTTGACCCATCAAAAACCAAATTCTGAGCTTAAAACATGTACCCAAATAATCACTGTAAATTCTTAACTCTTTTCCATTTCTCAGTGGAATAAGAACTGCAGTCTTTTAAATCATTTCCTTTGATCATATATGAAGAAACCAACTCCCAAAGATTAGGAAACCCACAGGAGGTCGGGTTGGGGCAGGCCAGGGTGACTCATTCAGTTAATCATCCAATGATTTTGGCTGAGGTCCTGATCTCAGTTTGTGGGATCAAGGCCCAAATCAGGATCCTCGATATCAGTGCAGAGCCTTATTGGGATTCTCTCTCCCTCTCTTTGCCCCTCCCCTGCTCACTTGTGCTCTCTCAAAATAAAATAAATATACTAAAAAAACAAAAACAAAAACAAAAAAAAACACCCACCCAGTGTTCTAGGTTGATGGTAGAAAATGAATACACAGCATATATTTTTTATATTAACCAACTTTTAAGATCTTAGAAAACCAAGTCTCAATGTATTCAAAATAGACTCCACTAGAGAAATCTGCAAAAAATGGGTATTTGACCTTTACTTTCAGACTGTGATTCGGTGCATAAAGTGGGGGTGCATGAATCTGCATTTTTAATACACATTTCAGGTGACACACAGATCCAAATGTGAAATACCTTGCTTTAGAAGATTGGGAACACATAATCATAGGAAAATATATCATCAAATCTAGAGTGATACAGGATAAGAGAAACTGTAAGCCCCAGAAATGTTAGTCTCCGTAAATTTAACCATTAGCACCCTAATACAAGACTTAGTGCCTTTATTTTATTTATATCTGTGTGCCTCTCCAGAAAGCCCAGTCTAATAATCTAAGAATAAAAACGTAATCTACCCTTTATCCATCTACATTCATCTGCCCCTCTAACATTTTCATTTACTCTTAAAATGGTCCATCTGTTAACCCTCACACTCTATATATGCACACCACCTATATACATTATGTCTATATATTATTACATTTGTTATGTCCTTCATCTCCTCTTCAATAGCCTATTTCCTTCATTTCCTTCTAACCTAGGTCAAAACTTAATTTCACAGACTACCTGTTCTATCGTTTTTTTGTGTGTTCCCTCAGCACTTCTTTGAACAATGGTTATGATGTCTTAAATTTATGGGTAAAGCTACTTGTTGAAACTCTTAAGCTTTGGAAATTTATAAATCTCACAACTGACCAAAGACTGTCCTCATCCATTCTGTTGTTAGAACAAAATGTTTAAATACTGCTTTCATACCGTACTCTCCACATAATCCCCTCAACTCTATTAACCCCTGAGTACCAGTTCCTTATTTTCTTCCCTTTTAACTGCTGGAAAGACCTGAAAACCATTATTAATTATCTCAGCTGCTTACACACAAAACCTTCCACCTACTGACATTTTTCTTACAGAAGTCATCATCATTCCTGTGTATTCTAAATCCTGTGGCCTCTAATCCTATTTTATCTCTGCAGCACTTCACACCAGTACTCACCTTCCCTGGCTTCCATAATGCTGCACCCACCTATATATTCTTCTACTTGTGACAGCAACTAGTTCATCTTCCTACCCCTCATTCTTGGCCACTAAAGTTTCTTGCACTAGCCCCTTTTCTTAACCTAAATTAATTCTCTGTGCAATGCCATCCATTTCTATAGCACCCCTATACTTTGGACCCAACTCTATATTTTTAAGTCTCTATCTCTCAAGTTGTGATAAGCCTGCTACTCTCAATTACCACTGATACACATGCACGCCTGAAGTATCATTAGCATATAATCAAACTCCATTGTTTCCCAAAAAAATCACTCCAACATGCCCAATCCTGCTGTCCTTCTAGATACAGAATGAAAAAATTGCTGCCACTCTTTATTTTCTTCTTCTCATTTTTATTTAGCATAACCACGGTGTGGGTTGAAACTTGTTAACCTTCAAATTCTCAATCATTCATTCAAAAAATGTCTGCTAGCTGAAACTGATACAATGTTATACATCAATTACATCTCAATAAAAAAAGTGCATTAGAGTTTGAGTGCACATCAAGTGGATAAAGACACAGTGGTAAAGAAACTAGACATAATCTCTTGTCCTCATGTGATGGGCAAAAGGGGCACAAATAATAAAAAACACAATAAATAATGTAATTGCAATACATAATTGTGTTGTAAAGAAGCACAAGATATGGTAAGTGCATATAGAGTTCTGACAATCTGGGAAAGCAGGGAAGGCAAAAAAACACAGAAGCACCCTATGACCCAATAATACCGTTCCTCAGTAGATACCCAAGAACCAAAAATATAAGAACTGAAAGCAAGGACTTGAAGAAACATTTGTACATCCATATTCACAGCAGCATTATTTGTAACAGCCAAAAGAAGGAAGCAACCCAAGTGTCCAGTGAATGAATGGTTAAACAAATTGTGGTATTTTTACATACAATGAAATACTATTCAGCCTTAAAAAAGGAAAATGATACATGCTGTAACATGAGTAAGCCTTGAATATATCACGCTACGTGATACAAGCCAGAAGCAAAAGGATAGATATTGTATGATTACACTTACATAAGTAGCTAGAATAGTCAAATTCTTAGAGACAGAAAATAGAAGAGTGGTCACTAAAGGCTGGAGGGAGGGAGAAGGTAACAGGAGCAGGGGAGAGTTACTGTTTAATGGGTACAGAATCTGAGTTTGGGACAATGAAAAAGTTCCAGAGATGAGTAAGAGTGATGACTGCACAACAACATGAATATACTTTATGCCACTGATCTGTACACCTAAAAATGGTTAAAGTAATGAATTTTATCTTATGTACATTTTACTGTACAGAAAAAGAAACTATGATGTGATACCACCACACACCCATCAGAACATCTGATACTTGAAAATATCAAATGCTAAATGCAAAATGATAGAACAATTTGGAAAACAATTCTTTATAAATCTAAACATAAATTTGTCATTGATCTAGTAATTCCAATTTAAGGTTTTTACTCTGGAGAAATGAAAACATGTTCACAAAAAGACACACGCAAAGTGTATGTTTATTCACAACAGCCTAATGCTGGAAAAAATCTCAATGTTCACCTAAAGAAAAAAAAAAAAGAAAAATGAATAAGCAAACTGTGGCATAGCTGTACTGCACTAAAAAACAAACAAAAAGTGATAAATACAAAATTGAAGAATTTCAAATACTTGCTAAAGGAACAAAGTCAAAGAAAGAAAAATATATAACTTATGACACCATTTATATGCAACTCTAGAAGAGGCAAAACTAATACGCAGAGCAATGGTTGGTTACCTGGAGCTAAGAGGGAGAAATGACTAGGAAGAACATTTTTGGGGAGTAATTTAAATGTTCTGTTACAGGACATATATGCATGAAAATACATCAAACTGTACACTTAAAAATGGGCATACATTATTGGATATAAATTATACTTCAATAAACTTTTTTTGGTTTATGAAAATGTAGCATATAAAAAGGTGGCATTTTAAATCAGTGAAGAAAGGATCCCTTAACTGATCTAGAGAATTGTCTACCCAAGTGGAAAAAAAAGGTAAATATGTGTACACAATATCCAAGGACATGCCAAATGCAATACAGATCTAAATCTAAACAAAACAATATACAAAAAATTAACTCAAAACAGATGACAGACTTAAATACAGAGCTAGAACTACAAAACTCTTAGAAGAAAGTAGGCATAAATCCTTATAACCTTTAGATTAGGCAATGGTTTCTTAAATAACAACACCAAAGACAACAAAATAAAAATTCATAAACCGGACATTTAAAACTTGGGTGCTTCAAGATAACAACCATAAAAGTGAAAAGAAAACCCACAGAATGTGGAGAAATATTTGAAAATCATGTATCTGATAAGAGACTTGTATCCAGAACATATAAAGAATACTTAAAACACAACAATAGAAAGGGGCACGTGGGTGGCTAAGTCAGGTAAGCGGCTGACTTGATTTCAGCTCAGGTCATGATCTCACATTTCATGAGATCAAGCCCCACATGGGGCTCTGAGTTTAACTAACAGCGTGCAGCCTGCTTGGGATTTTCCCTCTCTCTTTTTCTGCCATCCCCCCACTCTCGTATATAGAAGCTCTCTCAAAAAAAAAAAAAAAAAGTTCCAATTAAAAAATAGCAAAGGATTTGTGCAGATCCACCCCCAAAGAGGGCCAATCAGCACATGAAACGTTTCTATCATCATTAGTCATTAAGCAAATGCAAATCAAAACCACAAAGAGATACCTTCACACCCATAAAAATTACTAAGATAAAGGGACAATGAACGGAGGTAGTGCTATCAGAAAGAACCTGCATACGCTGCTGATTCAACTGTAAAATGGTGCAGCCACTTTGGAGGACTTTGGCAGCTTAAAATGTTAAACATAGATACCCTATGACCCAGCAGTTTCACTTCTAGATATATACCCAACAGAGCTGAATATATATGTCCACACAAAAGCCTATATATGAATGTTCATGGCAACTTGATTCATAATAACCATAAAGTGGAAACAATCCAAATAGTTATCAACTAACTGAATAAACAGTGCATATATTCATAGCATATTATTCAGCCATAAAAAAAAGAATGAAGTGCTGTTATACGCTACATGAGTGAAACCTGAAAATATAATACTGTGTAAAAGTCGTCTTACATTAAAGGGCACATATTTTATGATTCCACATACATGAGATGTCCAGAACAGGCAAATCCATATAGAAAGAAAGCAGATTAATGGTTGCCAGAGGATGGAGGACAGGAGAATAGGGAATGACTACTAACAGGTACAGAGTTTCTTTTGGGATAATAAAAAGGTTCTAAAATCAGCACTGGTGGTTGTACAACTGAGTATACTAAAACCCAAATATACTAAATACAGTTATTACTAAAACTGAATTATATGCTTTAAAAGGATGAATTGTATGGTATGTGAATTATATCTCAATAAAGTTGGGAATTATAAAAAATATATGGTGTGATTTTTTTTTAAGAAACCTCTCAAAACAAGAAAAAAGCTACATGTATCTATAATTATACAAATATATTTGTTTGGCGTTTGGCATTTGCCAGGCAATTTTAGATTATTCTACACTAACATTTAACAGCTGTTATATTTTAGAATAAGAAGAAACTTTCACTTATTTTTATACCTAAAACTATACATTTTATCTACCTGCATTTGCTCACTCTCAAAAATAATTCTATGCACCAATATTTAAGGGGGGGGGGGGGGGGGATGGGAAAACCAACCAGGAAATACAAGTGGCTTTCTGGAAATACAGAAATGTTAGAATTCATGGTTTTATGATTTATGAAAATAACCTAACCCAATATTTGAAATTGATACTATGCTGCAAATCTAGATTGTACAGTTATATATAGGAGTAGGTAGGAGAACTCTGGGGTCACAATTACTGTGTATTGGAAAAGAACTGAACTCTCTAATGGCATTTAGCCTTCCCCTCCCTCTGGGTTCTGTGAACAGTTCATAAATTAAATAAGTTATGCTTATTTACCTACCTGAATAACTACAAAATGTACATTCCTGATTGGCCAATTTTCCCCCTAATAAGGTACCTTTACTTAAGTGTTTTGTTACATGGGTTAAGAGTAGATCAAGTGTCATCTATGGAAATCTTTTAGAAATTCTAAATTACCAGATTTATCTCAATTTCCTGGCTTTAAATATAAATCACATATTCTGGTCAAGAATTCTATGATCTGAAAATAGAAGCAAATGTGACACATAGTCCGAATGACAGTATTGTGAAACTTTCCTCCAGGTTCTTTCTGCACTATAGTTCATTTGAGTTCAATCTTATATAGTGCCTAACCTAAAATTAAACCTAGAATTATGCTTTCAGCCTATTTTATGCACACACACCAAAAAATGACATACAGTACAAGATACTGAAATAACTAAAGGTAGGTGGGTTTTCCTTGAAATAATCATGAACATATACTTTCACATTTATTATTTCCTCTGCATATCAAATGTAGCACCTAAACTCACGTATCTGGCATGCTGGGGAGCTTAGTCGGTTAAGCATGCAACAGGATTTCAGCTCAAATCACAGTTCATGAGATGGAGCTCCCCTGTTGGGCTCCGTGCTGACAGTGCAGACCCTGCTTGGGATTCTCTCTCTCCCCTCCCCTGCTTGCATGAGCTCTCTCTCTCTAAAAATAAATACAATAACCTTAAAAAAAAATAAACTCATAAATTCTGATTCAAGGATAACAAAAGACCACTGGCTTCTAATTTAACTTCAAAGTGCTTTTAAGAATGCTTACTACATATAATTTTAATTACATCTGCATCTGTTAAAAAAAATTGAAAATTGTTCTAAAGACTATACTTGAAGGATATAAAACGTAAAAGTTGAAGATGTTTAATTTTCTATTAATATCTAGTAAAATACTTCAAAGTGGCCTAATTATATTCTTTTGAGCAGTTACCAACTGGAGTAGTATTTTTAGATCAATTAGTACATGAACCTTCATTCATTCACCCAGCACAGATGCCTGAAAGTATACAATAAAAAAAAGGGGGGGTGGGGAGGACATCAGGATGGCTTAGTTGGTGGAGTATGAGACTCTTTACTCCAGGGTTGTAAATTTGAGCCCCAAGTTGGGTGTAGAGATTACTTAAAAAAAAATAAGATCTTTAAATAAGTAAAATTAATAAAATAAAATAAAATAAAATAAAATAAAATAAAATAAAATAAAATAAAATAAAGAACCATTTACTTTTATCATGGAGTCATCAAGTCAGGAGTAAAGAACTTATTTAATTGCAATTTGAGATTATGTACTTGCTCAGGAAAAGCAGGATTCAAAAACAGCACAGTACAAGGAAACACTAAAACCAATGAGTGCAAGGAGATTCTCAGGGAAGGCTTCCCAGAGTAATATTTAGGAATATTTAGCAATATTCCCTGAGACCTAAAGAACAGGTGAAATTTGTTGTCTGTATTCCAGGAAAATTGAAATGCACTGGCAAAGACTTTGACACTACTAGAAAGAGGTTAGACAGCTCAAAAAACTGCAAAGGTCAGTACTGTTAGATGGCTCTGAACAATGGGGACTGAGGAGAAAGATACAGCTGTGGAGGAGAAAGAATCTAGATTATGTGAGACTTCCTAGACTAATAAAGGATTCTGAATTTATTCTAAAAGCAACGGAAAGCCAAAGCATAATTTTAAATAGAAAGTAACAAGGTTAAGACTTATTTTTAAACAATCACTTGAAAAGACAGAATTGTTATTTGTTCACAATAATCCAAAAGAATTACAAACAATTAGAAATGATGGAGTTCATCCAAGTTGATGGTTACAAAATCAATACCAGAAATAATCAAATGAAATAAAAAGGATGCTATTTATATTGCAAAAAAAAAATTAATCATATACCAGGAATAAATTTAATAAAGCATGTGTAAAAGGCCTTTATGAAGAAAACTGCAAAATACAGAAGAATCAAATAAAGAGCAAGATAAACCATGTATAGTCAATGCAATTCCAAATAATATCTCCAAAGGAATTTGATAAAATAGTTTTAAGTTATGAAAGAATGAAAGTCTAAGAGTCAAGATAGTTCTGAAAATTAATAAAGGGGAGGCCTGGAATCCTAGATTTCAAAGCTTAATATAGAACTATGTGAAATAAAAAAAATGTAGTACTGGTGTTTAAAAAAGATTAAGACAAAAAATTAAAAAAAAAAAAAAACTAAAATCAAACCCAAGCATATGACAGATGACAGTAGAAAAATAATGGAGAATCAACACTTAGTGTTGGAACAATTAACTTATGTGGAAAAAAAAATTGATTCCTAACTCCCTCCCACATGGGACCTAAATACAAAAAAAATCAAACAATATAAACCTCTCAACTATTAGCAGACAACGTAAAAGATGGTTTCTGGAACAAAAAATACAAATCATAAAGGAAAAGGATCATGATTTTAACATCCAAAGTTGAGATTCTAGATCACACAAGACACTATCACAACGGGCAACAAGTAATTTTATTCTTATTCTGTTATCTTTCACCACTGCACTGTAAAGTAAGAAGGTTGAATGAGATGATTATCAGGGTCCTTTACATAACATAAATGCTGTTAAGATGTCTCACTCTTTTTAAAACATTTAATTCATAAAATATTTAAAACATAGCCAAAATAATAAAGTTCATAGCCATTTACCAACCATCCAGAGTTAATAATCAAGAAAATGCAAATTAAAATGAAGTATCATTTCGTATCCATCAAATTTGCTAAAATTTTAAAATGTGACAATCCCAAGTATGGGCTAGGATGCTGGAAAATGAATTGCACATATGCTGCTGGTAAAGTAAACATTGCATAATGATTTTAAAGAAGAATTAGTAATATCTAGTAAAATTAAAGTTATTCACAACCTATTCCAGGCAATTTCACTTTAATGAATCTTCCCAAACACCTACACCAAAAAAAAAAAAAAAAGTATAAGAAACAATCACTCCAGCATTATTAATAACAGAAAAGAAAATAACTCAAAATATCCATCAACAGTGAAATACATACATTTTATATATCTATACAATGGAGTACCATTACAGCAAATTGAATATTATTAGATTTATATGCACTAACATACAGATCTCAAAAAATGCTAAGTATTTTTTTTAAAAGGAAGCTGATGAAAGATTATGTTCAATACAGTACCATTTTGTAAAAATTTTAAACATAAAACACTGTGTATATCACTTATGGATACATGTACATGGATACAGTAGAAGTATATACAAGAATATGAAGTATATACTCAAGAACCTCAAGATAGTTATTACCTTAAGTAGAGAGAGGGTAATAGAACTGGGAAAGATTGGGAGGATGTTGCTATAATTGCATACATAAGACTGCATTTACTTCCCAAAGAATCAAAAGTGGCCGAATTTATAATTCTGGATAGTGTTTGAATGAGTATTTGCTATATTATTTACTGTAAGTTTTAAATACTTTGTAAACAATGTAACCTAACCTACTTACTTTATAAAAGGAAAGATATCAGAATATAAAATAAATACTATTGTAGTCACAGCAATTTTAAACATGTCTAAAATAGCACTTTGGGGAATTAAATCTTGATCACTTAAGAGAAAGAAACTTGTAGGCTACAGTGCAGCCTTAATTTCTCAACATCTGATGTCAGCTAGAAATATCGAGAACACAAACACACCCCTCCTGGAAACCCTGTCAAGTACAGCACAGGTATCAGCAGTAAAGTGGGACTGCAGTATAGGCAGGTCTTTAGTCTACTGTCCAGACTGATCCCTAGTCCTATCATTACTTAAAATTATTTAAAGTTCTGAAACCTAGAGGATTTTGCTCCTGATTAAACTTAGTTCATCAGCCCACAGCAGATATCCAAAAGTAGTTCTAAACTAAAAAGAAAGCAGTTCACTCATTAAGCACTTACAAATACATAAAACTGCATGTGAAAAAATGTTTATTGTTCTCACAGAATCTTCAATCCAGGAGCAAAGAAATGATTTAATTTCCGTTGAGATAAGTGACTTACCTATTCTCCTGTTGAGACCCATCTATTTTTAAGTTCACCCCTCCTTGCCTTTCATCTAGCCCAAAAGATGGAAGAGGAATTTTAGGGTGAGTAAACGGACTCCCTACTGAGATAAATGAGACCACAGGACCTTACTTTTTCATTTTGAAGATAATCTGAAATATAATACACTGGGCAATCATGGAATTAAAAGAATATACAATAATACCTGAAATGCAGAAATCTAGTTTTATGTGTATGCAAGACTAAAGTTAGCTCATTTTTTTTTTTAACATATTCTACTTAAGAGGTCTCATTTCAACACTATAGTCAACTTTTAAGCACTTCCACCCTGTCAAGCACAGTACATCCCTACCTTCGCTGCCAAACTTTGATCCATTTAATTTTCTATTTTCCTTTTCTGCTCTTTAAACATGTTGAATGTGTCCTAGTCCATTTTGGGCAGCTAAAACAAGATACCACAGACTGGGTGGCTTGTAAACAAATTTCTCACATTTCTGGAGTCTAAGAAGCCCAATATCAGGGTGCTGGCAGATTTGATGTCTGGGAAGAACTAGATTCCTGATTCACAGACAGCTGTCTTCTAGCTGGGTCCTCCTATGGAAGAAAAGGCAAGGGAATTCCTTGAAAGCTTTTATAAGGCACCCCATTAGTGAGGGCTCTACTCTAATGATCTAATCACCTCCAGAAGGCGTCAGATCCTAATACCATTACACTGGGTGTTACAATTCCAACACATAAATTTTGGGAGGACGTAAACATTTAGTCTATAGCAGTATGTCACAAACATAACAAAATGTGTAAAATTTTGAATATAAATGAAGCAGCTTAAGTAGCTACGGAAAGAAACTTTTCATTTTTTGTAAGAAACTCTAAATTTAGAACATCTTGAACAGCATAGTTTCTATAACCAATATTCAATATGATGCATTGTCAGCTCACTTCAGAAAACTAGAAATGTTACCCAATTACTCTTTGTGTTAAATGGGATTTATCACATAAAACAGGTGCTCAAAAGACATGTATTTTTTTTAATTCCTAAAACAAAAACTTTAAATATTTAGCAAAGGTAAATATTTAATATCCTTATTTACAGCACACTATAAGGTTATCAATATTGGCACATATACACACAAAGAGTCACAATAAATAGAACCCCTAAGAAAAAAATACTGAAGTAATTATTAAGCTGAAAATACCCATATGTCTCCCTATGACCCATTAGCTTTATGTAATAAAACTGCTGGGCATTTCATCCTTTCTCTTTCAAAGAATGGGATTATGCTTTACATCTGATAAAAGAATTTGTTAGCAGTATGAAGAAATTCCTGTAGTGGTATCTGCAGTGCTAGAAGTATCATCTGAGAAGAAAAAAAAGAACACCAGTTTTAAAGATGAAGCAAGGAAGTGACAAAATGTGACTTTGTTCAGTCTGAATGGTACATACATGATTGTTATATTATTCTCTATACTGTCTGTATATTGAATTGCGGGGGGGGGGGGTCAGAATTTGTTCTGAATCACAAAGAATATAAAAGTAAATGGGTTAGGATAGTGGTTACAGTCCACAAAAGAAATGCTAAGACTACCTTCTCACATTCAAGAGTAGAACTCTATTAGAAGCTTGAAATGGATAAGGTATCCCTTTTGATACAAGGAGGCAGAAGTCATCACATTAAGAACTAACAAAGAGCTATAAGCCTGCATACCACAAAGAAACAGGTCAAAAATTTTTTTCATGTTTTATTTTCAATATAAAAGGATCTGTGCTTGACTAACCTCAACTGACCTCAGAAGGGTACTGTACGCAACACACTGAACTGTTAAGAGTTACCACATTAAGCTCCATTCTGCCCAGCCAAGAGTTTCATTTAAAGAACATTTTACCCTACTTGTATAGTAAGTGTTCAGGGTTCATATGCTACCTTCATGCTTTTAATTATAGCATAGATGCTGACTTTAATAAAGTCTTACATAGGATTATTTTCCATGATCCACATGTGATGCCTTATAGATTCCACAGACTTCCTAGGATTGAACTTCTCGCATAATCTTATCCAATAAGAATCTATGTCTCCAAAATTTTTCCTTTGAGGTCAACCTTATGATTCACTTGCCATTTATCAAATTAACAGGAGAGGTCAAAAGTAAAGCAAATTACAGAAGGTGTTGGACTATGGATTAATAATACTGAATACATCACTAATTATTAAGATTTATTGTTTATTTTAAATGTAGTTGACAAATTTAAAATAAATTCAGACACTAAACATTTTCCAAAATAATACTTCTATGAAAAGATTAAAAATGTTAATAGAGAAAAGCATGGAAATATACCAAGGTTCCAATCACCTATTTAATACTAACCAACTTGTTTTTTAGGGCAAGTCACTAAATCATACAAGGTCACTTTATTATTCCACTTTTTTGAGAATGATCACATCTGAAAAGCAATCCTTTGAAACAGACAAAGCAAGTATCACCTTCACTTGAAAGAAGTTAACAGAACAAAGGCTTTAAGAGATAAATGACCTGCTCATGACTAGAAGCTAGATGGGAAGAATGAACCCATGATCTTCTGACACCAAAGTTAGTGCTTCTTCCTCCACATCAGTGATTCTTGGTGGCTTTTGTTCACTGAACCTGCTGAGACTCTGAAACACTTAAAATTTTATATATAATTTTAGGGAGTTCACAGTCATGAAGCTTAGAATCAAACAGTTAACAACTGTCAGCTAAATCTATATGCAAACAGCAATATTCCAAAAAAAGGTACTAGCTTTATTTCATTCTCAGATTGGCCTTAAACTTAATAATCTTCTTTTTGACTTATTATCCACAATGATATTTACTTGCTAAAGATAATTTAGATCAAACACACTATACGTAACATTTCTCAGGTTAAATGAAAATGAAAGTTGGTAGAGACTAATTACGTACTGTTATTTCATTAAAAAAATTACACAGTATCTTTAAGTGTTTTAAACATAGAATATGTTTATAGATTAATACTATTTCTATTTAGGGGCACCTGGGTGGCTCCATCGGTTGGGCATCTGACTTTGGCTCAGGTCATGATCTCCCAGTTGGTGGGTCCAAGCCCTGCGTCAGGCTCTGTGCTGACAGCTCAGAGCATGAAGCCTCCTTCAAATTCTGTGTCTCCTCCTCTCTCTGCCCCTCCCATGCTCATGCTCTGTCTCGCTCTGTCTCTCAATAATAAATAAATGTAAAAAAAAAAAAAATACTATTTCTATTTACTGTAATTTTACTTGACTTCCTTTCTAAGAAGAAAAAGTTCCATTTCCGGCACTGTTATGGTCAGAAAAGGCCCATTGATGGCATCTTGTGAAGTCATCCTTCTAATAATAGTGTAGAAAACACTCAAACAGAAGGTAAGTGTGTAATCACAAACTACTCCTCCCAAGAGGTAGGAGCAAACATGTGCCATAGGGTACAAAGAGTCCTGAACAAAGAGTCCATATTCTCAGACTGTGGTTCTGGCTCTGCCACCTAGGTGACTTTAAGAAAATCTGTTTAAAGCTTTGCACTTCAATTTCTTCATGTGTAAAATTAATGGAGTAACTAACTTCAAGAATAGTCCTACTCAGGGTTAAACCTTGTATAAATCTAGAAGACAGAAGGATAATCACCCCAGAAAAATATCAAAGTATTCATAGGAAACTGCCAATTTTTCTTTTTTTTATATATACCCATTCACACAAACAAACACACTATGTGCCAGATCTTGAGTGATGGAGAGGGACCAAGATATAAAGATATGAAATATCTCACATATGCCAAATAGTGGCAGAAAAGGGTAAAAATAATAATCTTTAGAATAGCAGCTGCGGGTGGAAAGTGTTGAGCCCAACAGAACTGTCCTAAGATTAGAAGAGCACAGAAGAATGAGGCTCTGTTACATGATAGGGTTTCACAAAAAATGGGATTAATATGGACAGAGTAACTAGACTATAAGCTTCCGAAAGACAGAGACATGATTTTTGTCTTTGTATCCCTTACACCTAACCAAGCTCATAGTAGGTACGCAATAAATGTTAGCTGACTATTTACTACTTCATTAACTAATTCATCCATACTCAAGTATGGATAGTAAACTTTCTGGGAAACACTAGTAGGAGTCCTTGCCCTTAAAGAGTGAGTTCACAGGTAGTGAGAATGAAAACATGTAAAGGATAACATGCTAGAGTTCCCTGTATGTAAGGTGCTTTGAGACCAATCAGAAAAACTGGGTAGAAAGACTTCAAATGATAATGCTTATTAAGGGCCTATGTGTTAGGCATTTTACAAACTTTAATCCTCATTAACAACTCTGAGTTAGTTTCACCATCCCATTTTACAGATGACAAAACTGCAGCTCACCAAGACAAAGTTAACTTGCCAAGATAAGACAACTAGGGGGAGCCCTGAATTAAAAGTGGGATCTAGGGGCGCCTGGGTGGCGCAGTCGGTTAAGCGTCCGACTTCAGTCAGGTCACGATCTCGCGGTCCGTGAGTTCGAGCCCCGCGTCGGGCTCTGGGCTGATGGCTCAGAGCCTGGAGCCTGTTTCCGATTCTGTGTCTCCCTCTCTCTCTGCCCCTCCCCCGTTCATGCTCTGTTTCTCTCTGTCCCAAAAATAAATAAACGTTGAAAAAAAAAAAAATAAAAAAATAAAAGTGGGATCTAGTTCCAAAGCTGTTTTCACTGTACATACTGTAATGTCTTTGAATATATTTTATCTTTACATTTCCACTGGGGGTGGGGGGGTAGGGGGCTGAGGGAGCAGGAACTGTCAAAATCTGCCAAAACTCTGTTATCCTGAATTAACCATAAAAAGAGAAAATTTGTCTTCATTCATAAAAATGAGAAAACTAATTTTTATACAGCTGCATGTGTACTTAATATAAATTGTCTCTACATTCTGACCAATACAAGTTTAGGTCTCAACAAAAATATGCAACATGACTGAAGAACATAACCAATAATCATTTAAGAAAATAAGCATTTGTAAATATCATTTCAAGTGCTTGGGTTGAAAAATTTAGGTATGATTCATAGTTTTGGATTATTCCAATGACTGCTTATTCGAAAGAGCAAATTATTTCAGATTTGTGGGGGAGAGGTTTGGAGGTGAGAGAGAAGGGATAATTTTAAAAATGGCCTAAAGTTTAAGAAATACAAATGATTAAATGTTAAATGTCAAAGACACTGTAAGTAACCAATTAATCTTGTTAAATGACCTGGACAAGTGGGATGAGAATGTCTTCCTCTCAATTCTAATTAAGTATACTTAAAAAAAGTAAGTCATGAAAAAGATGTACAATTTAGGAGACATAAAACAAAAACAGCTTACAAAACCTCTGAAAAGGAATCAAAACATTGTAATTTTATCTCTCTGTAAAGTTAAACTCCTCAGGAACTAGGCAATGTCTAGACAATTGTGTACACAACACTTAGCACATTAATGCTAGTTAATAAATATTGACACAATAAGGCTTTCTTAGTTTCCAATTCTAATTTTGTAAATATAGGGTCATTATTTCTTGGATTTATTTTTTACTTTTGCGATCATGATTACTAGTTTCTTTAAAGGGCTTCTGGGTCATTCTTTAGTTTTATCAGCACCATCACTAATACTGTATTCATTTCATTAAAAATGTGATAAATAGCTCAGATTTACAAGCAAGATCTAATTCCAAAATTACTTCAACTATACACACTGTGACAAAATTTTATTTTTATCTTCCTAAATTCTAAACTTTTTTACATGATTTACACAATAATACTCCAAGTAAGAATACTAGTCAGAGATATGAAATACACTTCTCATTCCTCTTGTCATTCACTTAAGATTTACTGGGTATCTACAATGACTTTGACAGGTAATTTTTGTGACTGCTGTACTTAGAAACTTTAGGTCACTTCCATTTCAGGTCCCCAGAATATTCTGGAATAAATTTCCTGCTTCTTTCAATATTGCAAGCAGTGGAATACTCCAAAATTATAGGTCATATCCATATTCTCTCATGGTTTATGGAGAGTAACTCTGGACTGTAAATCCCATATTGCCATTCGTCTACATTTTCAACAGCACCTTAGCCACTTAATAAATATAATGCCAAACAGATTTAGTAATGCTTCTATTTTAATATGCCCATAGAACGTTTTAAAAAAAAATTAGAAACTAAATTATCTTTGAAGAATAAACTCAACGAGTGTCTATGTTAAAATTATTTCTAACAATTTTACGGACTAAAGCATTTGCCACATTCAATTCTGACTTTACCAACAAAACCTCAACGCCATGACGAAAAGTCCTTTTCATTTTCTCAACTGAAAAGGGAAAACAAAAAATGCCAACTGTTTGCAGGGTTGCATTTAACAGAATCTCTGGCAAACCCGGTAGAGCTCATACTTAATTTGAAAAACCCAATAACCTGTGAACACAATCCTTGGGCTTGATTTCCCTCTTCATTCCCCCTCTCCGCCAGTCCACCCCCAAAATCCCGACCCACCAAGACACACGTCTAAACATTTTTCACTACCGGGGCAAAAACCTCGAAAACAGAGGCTTCCTCCCCTTTGGAAGAAAAAGGCCAGGCCTATTCAGCCTGGGGCCCGGGCCTGCTCCTTAAGCTCCGCTCCAAGGAGGGCCAACTCTCGACCCCCTGCACGGCCCGCCTCGGGCCCGCTCGCGTCCCCTAAGGCGACAAAACCCTCCCTCAGGCCCTCAGCCAGGACTGACAGTTACGGGAGCAGCTGCGGCTGCTACCTATCAGAGGCCTACTTCTGGCACCGACCCCTCCAAACCACGCGCCCCCAACACCTGCCGCGGCGCGGTTTAGGGGCGTCCTTACGTTTGCCGAAACCAGCCCCGCAGGGTGGCTTGGACTACAGAGAAAACGAAGGGAAATGTGACCGGCCTCCCCGGCCCAGGCCCCGTCCTCAGCCACACTGACCTGTTGTCGCCCCCGCGCCTGGGCTGTGGCCCTCGCAGAAGCGGCCGCCTCACTAGTCGTCGTCGCCCTCGCTCGCCGCCTCCGCCCGCCGCCGCCTCGTTCCCTTTCGCTGCCGCCACCGCCGGGGCTCATGCGGGACCCGCGCTTCCTTCTCCGGAGACTAAGGCCGGGAAAGGGGGCACCGGGGCCGCATAAAACCCCGCGCTCGTCGCCAGCCGCCGCTCCGCCGCTGCCTGTCCCCACTAGAGAGCTGCGGGGCCCGCCGACTCGGGGCTAGACTGTAAGCTGCTCCGAGCGCGACCCCAAGGAGGAGCCGAGGGAGGCGCCGCTCCCCGAGGCCGTAATCGCTAGGTCCGCACAGATGAAGCTCAAGTCGGAGGCAGGAGCGAAAGGCGAGTGCCTGGGACGGCAGATGGCTAAGTGGTAGCGAGGTGTGCAAGCGAGAGGAAGGCGATGTGTCGAGGTTCCGGCGAAGGGGATTCAGGCTCTGTCGTCTCCTGCAGTCACCCCGAACCCAGCGCCACCATCTTGGGAAAAACGCGGATCTCGCCGCCGCAGCGCAAGCCGGGAGGACTGGCTGGGCGGGCCGAGTATCCCAGCAGGCAGCGCGCTCCGCCCGGTCGGGCGAGGGCTCCGGGCCGGGACGCAGGAACGCGGGGCGGGGCTGGGGGGAGCGAAGGAGGACGCAGCGTTTTGCCCTGCCCCCCTTGCTGGCTCCGCCCTCTTCCTGCTTGCCGTCGTCGCCGGCGCAGGGGCTGTTGGGAAGGGGAAGTTGGTCCCGGTTCCCTGGAGTCCAACTAGGCTCGGTCGCCATCTTAGGACGGGGCGGAGAGGGCAATGTTTCCTTTGAGCCACCGCTGTTTGTGGCCCCACGAAAGAAGGGGGTACACGTCGGAAGGCCCCTGTCTCCCCAGGCGTGTTGGAGAGCCCCCTGGTCAACCCAAGTACAGAAACGTCCTAGGACTTGGACGCTTTTGCTTTTGGTGGGGAACAAATCGGCTCTGAAAATCCGCCGAAGGGTGGGTGGAGGGGGCCTTTGATAGCTCCCAGCCCCTCTGCAGGGCTGAAGCCTCCGGATCCCAGGCCTTCGACCCCAACCCCTTTCTGTCCAGAGCTGCCTCTAAATACTGCAGAGGTAGCCCGAAAGTGTGAGCCAGCTTTCAGGGATCCAAGGTCATATGCTTAGGTCTCTCGGCAACACTTTATGTCACTAGTTTGCTGGAATCTGAAAGCCAGTCTCGCAGTTTTGATGCTTGGTAGGTTGTTGATAAAATGAATGTGGCGTCTTGGTAGACATCAGCTGGATGGATGCTAATTTTGACCCATATGACAATACATTTAAACCCGTGCGTCATTTTTAGTACCAAGGTCACCATTTTATTTAAAAGGGATTTTTTGTGGCTCTGCGACACTTAAACTAGCAAAGCTATAATGGAATCACTAGCAATTCATAGTCTTAACGGCTTGCAACTTTGCTAAGCCCATAGAATACTATATGAGATCCCATTCATCTAGTATTCAAAGGATTTTTTTAAATCAACAATCACATAGCACTGTATTTAGCTGTCATTCTTAGAACATTTTTTTCTATACAGTAACATATATATAGTTATATATAGAGATATACTGCTTTCCAACTATAAACAACATAAACAACTATAAAAAGTCAGCTACTGGAATTTAAAATTTCCCAGGACAATTAATGATAAATGACAGTATTAAATCATGTCCAATTTTAACTCAGTTCCTCATTCTTTTTTTTCATTTTCCTCCATTACAGGTCTTAATTTGGAAACAATTTGCAGTTATATTTTATAGAAGAGGGAAATTAAAGTCAGTCTTTTAAGGATTCTTTGCATATTATCAAAATAGGCAAATGAGAATGAAAATCTTTGAAGAATTTTGTTAGAATTATCAAAGCAAAATGTTACTGCAGTGTCTAGTATGTGAAGATACTTGTAACTACTCTACTTAAGTATAAATTGAATAAATGAAATGTAGTTTTGTATAACCTGATGCATCAAAATGGGGCAGAAATTCCTGAATATCAAAAAAATTAAAGACTGACGAGAAATAATTCTGTTCTTAGTTAAATGTCGCACTGACTATCCTGTTCTTTACCAAAATCAAGGAGGATCCCAGATCCTTTGAATATGCAGAAATTACACATAGACCTTTTAATTCATTGATAGGTATTTGTTAGTGTCAGACCTGGTTCAAGAACCCACTCTCTTTGTCTTATCCATTTAAAATGTTGTGATGTTTGCTGATAAAAATTACTAGCACTTTGGCATATGGTAAGTGCTCAGTAAATGTTAGGGCTTAGTAATAGTAGTAGTATCAATACTATTGTGTAACATTATACACTTCATGAACTCCTTCACACCTCCACACTTATTTCTACAGATCTACCTGAATTTCCACTCCCCCGATCTCGTGTCTTAAAGTATGAGCCTTTTTTTTTTTTTTTTTTTTTGCCAGTGCGTGAGGGGGTAGAAATCTCAAGACCTTAGTCCCTTGGTTGTTTCCTTTCTTGTTCATGAATTCTCCTAACTTTGTCCCTTCTATTTAGAAGAGCTATCTATACTTGGGTTGTCATTTCTTTCTAAGTCCCTCTTCAACTACTGAAATTTAGCATTTGCCCCCATTTTAATATACTGCTTGTGTTAATGCCAGTAATAGCACAGTGGCCAAATCTAAAAGTTGCTTCTCAATTTTCATGGTGTATGACCTCTTTGTAGGCTTCCATACTGCTGCTAACCACTGCCTGCTGGAAACTGCTTCCTAGGTTCCATCACCCTGCATTCTCCCTTCCTTGTCATGGGCCCTCTTCTTCAAGTTGTCTTTGCATAATGTTCTTCATTGTTGGTTCTCTTTGCCTGCTGTATTATACAGTCTCTGACATTACCATATACATATACTCTCCCTCTATCACTTATTTCAGAGAACAAGTCTGAATCTTGAACACTGATCTCTCTCAGAAACCAGTTATATTCAGCCCCTTATTGGAAATGTGTATTGGATGTTCTGTTGCACCTTAAAACTCAACATGTATAAAATTAAACTGCTAATTTCCATTTTACACCATTAACTGAGATGGGAATAATTTTGGAGAAGAGCAGGTTTTGGAAGAACTAGCAGGAATTGGGTTTGGGGAGTGTTAAATTTGAAATACCTATATCTCTGTAGTGGATATCCATAGTAGAGATTGACTGCTAGTTGACTCCTAATATGCCTCTCCTCTTCATCCATGGTAATAGAATTATCTAGCCAGACACATGGTTGCCTATAATAAACTCTGAATGTATCCATGTCAGTAGGTTCTGGCCAGTGGGATTGAGAAACTTCCAGATGATATTCTAAAATAATGGGATGCCTCTTTCCCTTTATCCGTTTCTGGTGATGGAAATGTAGTAGACGTTGTGAGCTATTTTGGAAGGACAATTGGGTGGGTCCCTGAAGACTTCATGAGTCAGAGCCTATGTACCAGCTTGAACTTTAGTGTGAGACCGATAACTTCTATAATTTGCCATGGTTTTTCTACATCACTTTTACTGAAGCTGACTTTGTATCATAATATCCAAATGAAGAAATCAAGGAGGCAGTTGGATGTGGGTGTCTGGAGTTAAGGGAGAATGAAAGCAACTTATTCTACATTCCCTGGCTTGATGACTCTTCCATCTGTGGCATTCCTCAATCATAATTTGGTAATCCTAGATTTCTTCCTCTCTCTCACTCCTTTGGCAATTAGGCAAAGTCACATTTTCTTTAAAGCATTGGTTTTAAAGTTAGGTAGCATAGCAAAATGGTTAAGAGCACCGGCTCCCAATTTATTGGCAAGTGCAAAAATGTCAGGCAAAATCATAAATCCCTCCCTGGATTAACTTTTCTCATCTGTAAAGTGGGGTTATTGTGAGGATTAAGTGTTAATATATGTAAAGCTCTTAGAATAATGCTGAGCATATAGTAAACAAAAGTGAGCTTTTTCTAAATCCCAATGCAAATCCCAGTTCTGCCACTTACCAGGTATAGAACTTTTAGTTAAAACTTGAATTAATGTCTCTGTTTCCTCATCAGTAAAATGGGAAAAATAATAGTACTGGCCTCATATGGCCACTGTAAGCCTTCTTTCATCCATTCAAACATTTATTAAATAGATATGATATACCAGCATAGTTCTAGGTGTCAAGAATACAACAGTGAACAAAGCCTGCCCTCATGTGGTTTATGATCTAGTAGAGAAACCAATCAATGTGATAAGTGTTAAGGAGAACTACAAAACAAAGTGAAGAGAATAGAGAATGCTACAGGAGTTGAATCATGCAGGGTGGTCAGAGAGGTGTCATTAAAAATATATTTAAGCAGAGGCTTGACAGAATGAGCTGTGAGATATAAGAGGGAGAGTATTCCAGACAGAGAGGGCCCTGAGGCAGGAAGGTGCCTAAAGAATTCTAGGACCACCTAGGAAGACACTGGCTGGAACACAGAAAAGGAGCTGAGATGAGATCAGAGAAGTCAGAGTGGGCCACAGCCCAGGCTTTGCAACACATCTTGAGGCCATGGGTACTTGCACTAAATGAGGTGGAAAGCCCTAGAAGGGTTTGAGAGAGTTATGACAAATTTAACCCATAGGAATCATTCTGGCTGTTGTGTGGAGAATGGGCCGACAGCACATGTGAAGTGTTTAGTGCCTGACATATAAGAAATGTTCAATAAGTGGTAATAAACATTTATTAGGTATTATGATTGTTGCATCCACATGACTCCTGAAACAGAATGCTATGGGCATCAGTGACAGTCACAATAAAGTTTATTGCAATGAGAGGTAAGGCAAACCGATCGATCGGGACCGACACTCTTGACCAGAGTGCGGTCTCGAACAGCTGGAGTGCAGAGTTTTTATAGCTGACCACATCGTCGTATTATCACCTGGGAACAGAACAAAGGAATAGTTCCCAGGTGGAAACAGTTCAAACAGGCCCTTGTCCCAATCCAATCAAACACTAATCACATCCCTTGATTGATAGGATAAGGCTGTTATCTCTTAACCTATAGTGTTAAAACAAAGCTGTTATTTCTTAAGGCTACAGGTTAGCCCTACACTACAATTTAATCCTTACAATGATCATTATTATTATGACATCTATTTCCTTCTATGTGAACTCTCTGATACTACCTTAATTTAGACCCTTACTGTTTCTTACCTGAATGCCAGTGTAAGCTTCAGAAGGGCAGGATCGTACTACCTTATTCATATTATATCCCCCAAACCCAAGACAATGCTTTACAGTACTTTGCTACTGAATCTCACTGTGGAATATTTTTTAAAGAAACAAATATGATTTCATTGCATCCTTGCTTGAATCTGCCACCGGTTCCTTTTTTTTTTTTTTTAATGTTTATTTATTTTTGAGGGGAGGGGAGGGACAAAGACAGGGAGATCCAGAGCAAGCTTTGCTCTGACCACAGCAAGCCTGATGGGGGGCTCAAACTCACGAACTATGAGATCATGACCTGAGCCAAAGTCAGATGCTCAACCTACTGAGCCACCCAGGCACCCAAAATCTGTCACTGGTTTTCATAGCTTTCTGGATGACGTCCAAACTCCAAGACCAAAGTCCATTCGAATTGGGCCTCGCTTCCCTTCCAGCTCCAATTCTTTCCACTTCGCACATAAATCCATTGCTGGAGAAGTACTTACTTTAAAAAGTCATTTGGAGCCCTTTTGCATGCAAATTCATTTTTTTTTTTCATTTTCCAATTCCAGTGTAGTTAGCATGCAGTGTTAATTAGTTTCAGATGTACCATATAGTGATTGAATAATTTCATGTATTAGTGGTCATTAAGAGAAATGCACTCTTAATCTCCTTTACTAACAAAACTAAAGACAAAAGACTATTGAATGGAAGAAGGTAATTACAAATGATATCCGATAAAGGATTAGTACCCAAAATATATAAAGAACTTGTACAATTGATACCAAAAAATAATCCAATAAACAAATGGGCAGAAGGCATGAACAGACATATCTCCAAAGAAGACATACAGGTGGCCAATAGACACCAAAAAGATGTTCAACTTCAGTCCTTATCAGGGAAATGCAAATCAAAACCCCAATGAGATATCACCTCACATTTGTCATAATGGCTAAAATTAACAGCACAAGAAAAAATAAGTGAGAATGTGGAGGAAAAGGAACTCTCCTGCACTGCTGGTGGGAATGCAAACTGGTGCAGCCACTGTGAAAAACAGTATGGAGTTTCTTTAAAAAGTTCAAAATAGAACTACCCCATGATCCAGCCATCCCACTCCTGGGTATTTACCCAAAAAATAGAAAAACACAAATTCAGAGGGGTACATGCACCCCTATGTTTATTCTAGCATAATTTACAATAGTCAAATTATGGAAGCAACCCAAATGTCCATTGATACATTGATGGATAAAGAAGATGTGGTGTGTGTGTGTGTGTGTGTGTGTGTGTGTGTGATGGAATATTATTCAGTCATAAAAAATAATGAAATCTTGTCATTTGTAACAACATAGATGGAGCTAGAGTATGATGTTAAGCAAAATTAGAGAGAACTATGATATGATTTCTCTTATGTGGAATTTAAGAAATAAATGAGGAATAAAAAAAGAGAGGCAAGCCAATAAACAGACTCAAATATTGAGAACAAACTGAGAGTTACCAGAGGAGACGTTGGTGGGCATATGGGTGAAAATAGATGATGGGGATTAAGGAGAGCACTTGTGATGAGCACTGGGTGATGTATGGAATTGAATTGGTATATTGTACACCTGAAATTAATATACCGCTGTATGTTAACTATATTGGAATTTAAAAAAGTCATTGAAGTAAAAACTTGGAAGTGTTATGCTTTGACCTTGGTGATTTCAGTTTCTTTGTGCCTACCTTAACCCAGCTGGAGAGTAGGTGGAAGAGAGGAGTTTCATTGAACACCAGCTGCTGCTGCTGCTGCTACTGTTGCTGCTGCTGCTGCTAATCTGAACTGTTCTGAATAAAACAGTTCCACTGAAATCAATGAAGCCATCAGAAATTTTGCTTTCTGACAATTTCATCTTTTATTTATTTGAAATCGTTCACATTGCATTCATATATCTGATCCTATTTTTTAATACTTATACTCATTTTAACAGGAATCTAAGGAAGTGCATGGGTTAAATAAAATCTCAATTATTAAAACCGGTACAGACTACACTTCCTATTTTTCCTCATGATATCTCAACTAAAGAAAAACATCTGGTTAGGGAAGAATCATGAATACAGTTTGGAATCAACAAGCAATATTTTATTTTATTTTTTTAATTCTTGCTTGACACTAACAAAAATACAAAATTATCAAAATGATAAAGTTACTATTGGACTCTGAGCTTACTTAAAACAATTTTATACCTAAAGCTTGCCTTTATTTTAGTTTTGCTTTGTGACAGTAAACAAACTATCATTATGATATAGAAAGATCAAAATTTTTAAAGATAGTAATGTAGATATCATTTATGACATAAAGTGTTTTTTTTTTATTTTGGTTAAGCATAATACTAATTACATCTGTATTTTAGCACTTAACACAAAGTTTCTGACATGACAGTTTATTTCCACAAATTGCATTTGTGCACCCTTTAGGTGCTAGTTGCTTGAATAAACCTTAATAATCCTTACAACAATTTTGAATGCTATGCATTTTATGGATTAGGAAATTGAGCTTAGAATAAGTAACCTGTCAATGACTCGCAGTTGAAACCTAGTAGAGCTAGGATTTAAATCCAGGTGTGTGTGTGTGTGTGTGTGTGTGTGTGTGTGTGTGTGTGTGTCCTGTTGCTGCTTTCCCAGAAAACAAAGATAATTTTTTGAATTTCAAAGGTTTCATTGAAATGTTTTTTAAATTATTAAGTTATCCCTAACAGCATTACAGGTTTCCCCTGCTTTCCAAAAGTAGAATGCTCATATGAAATCTTTCATAAGCTGAAATGGCATAAATCAAAGAAGCAATTACCATAAATTTACATGGAAAAACTTTTTTTAGCATTCCCAGATCCCCCAAAAAAAAACTTCTCTTAGGCTTTTCTGATCCCTTACAACACATCTTGCTAATGGATGTACACAATGAATGGAAATAAAACACAGATATTCATAAACACAGTTCAAAGCTTTGGCAGTTTGATGCTAAGATGCTGAGTGTAGTTCCTGGAGAAGACGCTGGGCGGTGACACTCGCTGCTCTGGGTGTACGCTACTTCTATTATGGCTCGATGCAAAACAAATGTTGAACACTATTTTCACTTTATACCTTTTTCTGATAAAAGCAAAAATCCTCTTTGAATTTCTTTTAGTCAGTGAAAATAGGTATGCTCTAATGTGAGTCTTCCATAAAAGCAAAGTGGTGGGTCATGAACTGTATATCAGAAATTGAACCTGGTATGACATGAACCTGTATACCAGAACAATATTCTCAACTTATTACCCCCAAAGAAACCTCCTTTTCCATAATGTTCAATTCAAAACACAAATTCTGTGGCCCTCAGCTGCCTGATTTGCCACAACTCCCTTCCAACACTCAGTCCCATTTTGTGATTGTTGGACAAGATACTTATCTTCTTTAGGCGTTAATTTCTTCATTTGTAAAGGGGATGATATGAATATGATTAAAGAGACCATGTGTTGCTAAGGACTTGACTCAATGCTTAGCACATGATAAATGCTAAATAAATGTGATGTATGAATGAATGAATGGGTGAGTAGATGAAGTTGTCTTAACTTGGGTTTCCCAGAAACAGATTTGAGATAATTTGAGTATAAGTATTTTAGTTGAGAGGTTATTCTAAAAACTTTGGTAGGGAAGCAAGGAAGTGAGCTAAGGAAGGAGGACAACGAATAAAGTGGGCAATATCAATCAAGTATCCACTGTGGGTAACCAGCAGTTAATTCTGCTGAGGAACTCTGGAAGAAAGTGTAGAACAGTCACCTCGCAGTTATCCTGTCAGTAGAAAAAGGGAGCTTTTATTATACACTGATTATCCCGGTGATTACACTGCTGTCTTACTGTAGTAGGGGCATGGCAACTCCAACTGGTCAGAAAATGCCCAAAGTAAAAAAAATGCAGATGCTAGCAATTAGAGCTAGTACTGGCATGTACTACACTGATAAGACTTAGGTCACCAAGAGCATCCGCTGTATGAATTAATGCACACACACAAAAAAGGGACAAATGAGCCATATTTGATGAATTTACCACAGTTCAGATGGCCCTCGTGTTTGCAAGTTTAGAAACCTATTAGAGCAGCCCATCAAACAAATTAACATTAACCAAGCTCGAGAAATGGAATTTTAAAATCAGAATGCCAGTTTATTTCTTTTCATTTGTTTTTCATAAGTAGAATTTAGCGATTCATCACTTACATGCAACCCAGTACCCATCTAAACAAGTGCCCTTCTTAATACCCATTACCAATCTAGCCCATCTCCCACTGACCTCCCTTCATTAACCCTCAGTTTCTTCTCTATCATTAAGAGTCTCTTGTGGTTAGTTTCCTTCTTTTCTCTTCCCCCTCCTACCCCTATGTTCATCTGTTTTGTTTCTTAAATTCTACATAGGACTGAAATCATATGGTATATGTCTTTCTCTGACTTATTTCATTTAACATAATGCATTCTAGCTCCATCCACGTTGTTGCAAATGGCAAGATTTCATTCTTTTTGATGGCTGAGTAGCATTCCAGTGTGTGTGTGTACACACATATAAGGTATTTTCTTTATCCATTCATCAGTCAATGGACATGGACATTTGGGCTCTCTCCATAGTTCAGCTATTATTGATAATGCTGCTATAAACATTAGGGTGCATGTACCTCTTTGAATCTGTATTTTTGAATCCTTTGAGTAAATAATAGTGCAATTTCTGGATCATAGAGTAGGAAACTCCATAGTATTCTCCACAGTGTCTACACCGGTTTGCATTCCCACCAATAGTGCAAGAGGGTTCCTCTTTCTCCACAACCCTGAAATACCTGTTGTTTTTTGTGTTGTTAATTTTAGCCATTCTGACAGGTGTAAGGTGGTATCCCATTGTGGTTTTGATTTGTATTTCCCTGATAATGAGTGATGCTGAGCATCTTTTCATGTGTCTCTTAGTCATCTGGATGTCTTTAGAAAATGCGCTCTGCCCATTTCTTAACTGGGTGGTTTGATTTTTGGGTGTTGAGTTTGATAAGTTCCTTATAGATTTTGGACACTAACTCTTTATCAGATATATCATTTTCATTTATCTTCTCCCATTCTATAGGCTACCTTTTAGTTTTGTTGATTGCTTCCTTTGCTGTGCCAAAGATTTTATCTTCATGAAGTCCCAATAGTTCATGTTTGCTTTTGTTTCCTTTGCCTTCAGTGATGTGTCTAGTAAGTGTCTAGTAAGAAGTTGTTCTGGCTGAGGTCAGAGAGGTTGCTCCCTGTGTTCTCCTCTAGGATTTTGATGATTTCCTGTCTCACATTTAGGTTTTTCATACATTTTGAATTTATTTTTGTGTACAGTGTGAGAAATTGATCCAGGTTCATTCTTCTGCATGTCACCATCCAGTTTTCCCAACACCATTTGTTGAAGAGACTGTCTTTTTTCCACCACATATTCTTTCCTGCTTTGTCAAATATTAGGCGATCATATAGTTGTGAGTCCATTTCTGGGTTCTTTATTCTGTTCCATTGATCTATGTATCTGTTTTTGTGCCAGTACCATACTGTCTTGATGACTACAGCTTTGTAGTATAGCTTGAAATCCAGAATCGTTATGCCTTTAGTTCTGTTTTTCTTTGTCAGGATTGCTTTGGCTATTATGGGGTCTTTTGTGGTTCCATATAAATTTTAGGATTGTTTTTACTAGATCTGCAAAAAATACTGGTGGTATTTAGATAGGGATTACATTAAATGTGTAGATTGAGTTGCGTAGTATAGACATTTTAACAATGTTTGTTCTTCCAATACACGAGCATGGTATGTTTTTCCATTTCTTTGTGTCTTCTTCAATTTCTTACATAAGCAGAATGCCAGTTTGTTGATTTAAATTGAGAAATAACTATTACAGGGGCTGGAATGGTGGCAGTGCATATGATCAGAGCATTCTTTCTCTGTAAGAAGATATACAGTCCCCTCAATAAGAGAAAGTTTCTTATGAAGCTTGAGATCTAGACAAAAGGAGTTGGAGGAAGTGAATTTTGATGACAATAAGCTAAAATACCTGATATATTCAACTTCCATTAAGAATAATTTTGAGGAATTAATATGGCAGAATTATATGGGGACCCTGAGCTTGCCTCATACCTGAAACACAGCTAGATCAGCCTCAAACCATTTTGAACACCTAGGAAATTGATCTGAGGATCAATGGAACAATCTGCATAATTGAAGCCAGAGAACTTGGCAGGTGCATGGTGCAGAGAGGTTAATTGGGGGAGAGAACAGCCATGGAGCCACAGAGGGTAGGGAGACATTTTCATGGAGAGAGGACAGAGGGAGAAAGAGAAAGGGGGAGAATGCAGCATATCAGAGTCACACAAAAAAAGTCCTCCCCATGAAAATAGCTAGAGAGAAAGAGAGAGAGAAAGAGTGAAAACACTTGCACAGGACTGGACAAAAAAATCTGTTCACCAAACCATTGACAGGGAGAAAGGAGAGGAGTTCAATACCACCAGATTCTATAACCAGTGGAGAGAAAAGTCTGAAATTTCAGATCTCAGTGCCTGGAGGTGCTCTGGTGAAGAAGTAGCACAAAACCTCATGAGCAGGCAGCACACTCTGAGGGGACCGTGTGCCATATGGGGAGAAGCGGTTTCCCTGATTGGAGTGCATTTGGTAGAAGCCATATGGCCTCCCTGCAGACAAAAGTCCCAGTGGACCCCCTCACCCTCCCAAGGGCAACCACGTTTACTGATATTGGAACAAAGATGCCAGAGGGGAGCACAATCTGGTGCCAGCTATGTGTTGTGACTTGCCATAAACTCTGGGCCTCTGTCACTGTGAAACTGAGTGAACTTTTTCTGGGACGAGCCAGCACCCAGCCATTGCTTGGCGAGACCCTCCCCCAGAAAGTTGGTGTGGGTCCAAGCCATAGGACTCTCTGAAGTATGGGGTTTTGAAACAGCCCCATCTGAGATAAAACTCTGGAGGGAGGTTCCACCTGGCAGGTGGACAGCTTGGACACAGGCAGGATGGGGCAGGGAGCAGACAGAAGCCTGAGACAAATGAGGGGTGCTTGATCACCAGTGAGGGCACAGGGTTTCTGTTTCAGAGACTAGGGATCTGGGTGAAGCCATTTTCACTTCTAGCATGCACACACATGGATCAATCCCAGTAAGCTAGCAGCACCACCAAGTGGAGAACAGAGTTGTTACACCAAGCCCTGCCCACCTGCACCCTCCAGGCATATCCCCCAAAGACCAGCACACATCCCTTCTACCTGCTTATTAGTCTACAGACTATAGCATGTCTATAAACTGCAAAGTTTCAGTTCTAGGGGACACCGAATGTAACTTCATTCAGATTTCATTCTGTTTGCTTATTTGTTTGTTTTCTTTGCTTCTGTTTTTCTTTAGATTGTTTTCTTTGTTCTTTCCTTTCTTTCTCTTTGTTAGGTACAGAAAGATCAAATTCTTACTTTTTAATGTCTTTATTTTATTTTGTAATCCTATTTTATTCTCTTTATATAATTTTATTATTTAAAAATTATAAAATAATTTATAATAATTTATATAATATATATTTATTTATACTTATAAATAAATATTTATTTATTTATAATAATTTATATTATTTTATTATAAAATAATAAAAATTATGGCGCGCCTGAGTGACTCAGTCGGTTAAGCGTCTGACTTCATCTCAAGTCATGATCTTGCAGTCCATGAGTTCAAGCCCCACATAGTGCTCTGTGTTAACAGCTCAGAGCCTGGAACCTGCTCCGGATTCTGTGTCTACCTCTCTCTCTGCCCCTTCCCTGCTCACACTCTGTCTCTCTCTCTCTCTCTCAAAAATAAATAAAAATTAAAAAATTTTTTTAAAATAAAAATAAAAACATTATTTTCCTTTCTCTATTCTATCAAGCTTCTCTCAACAAGCAGACCAAAATACACCTAGGATCTAGCTTTCTGTATTTGATATTTTTAGTTTTTTTTTTTTTTTATTGTTAACACTTATTTCTTATTTTATTATTTTTTTTCTTCCTCCAAAGTGACAAGACAGAAGAAATCACCCCAAAAGAGAACAGGAAGAAATTATGGCCAGGGATTTAATTAACACAGATATAAATAAGATGTCTAAACTAGAATTTAAAATCATGACTATAAGAATGCCACCTGGGCTTGAAAAAAGCATAGAAGATGCTGAGAATCCCTTTCTGTGGAGATAAAAGAAGTAAATTCTAGTCAGCCCCAAATTAAAAATGCTATAGCCAACATGCAATTGTGAATGGATGCCGTGACAGCAAGGATGATTAAGCAGAGCAGTTAATCAGTGAGATAGAAAATAAAATTATGTAAAATAAAGAAGCAGAAAAAAAGAGGGACAAAGGAAAAAGATCATGATACAATACTTAGAGAACTCAGTGACTTATTAAAAAGGAATAACATTTGAATGATAGGAGTCCCAGAAGATGAAGAGAAAAAAAAGGGGCAGAAGGTTTATGTGAGCAAATTACAGCTGAAAACTTTTCTGATCTAAGGAAAGACACAGACTTCAAAATCCAAGAAGCACAGAAAACTCCCATTAGATTCAACAAAAACCGACCATCACCAAGGCACATCAGAGTCAAATTCATAAAATACACAGACAAAGATAGAATTATGGAAGTAGCAAGGGAAAAAAGTCCTTAACCTGCAAGGGAAGACAGATCAGGTTTGCAGCAGATCTGTCCACAGAAACTTGGCAGGCCAGAAAGGAATGGCAGAGTACATTCAACGTGCTGAATTTGAAAATAGGCAGCCAAGAATGTTTTAACCAGCAAGGCTGTCATTCAAAATAAAAGGAGAAATAAATAGTTTCCCAGACAAACAAAAACCAAACGAGTTTGTGACCAGTAATCCACCCCTACAGGAAATTTTAAGGGATATTCTTTGAGTGGAGAAAAACACAACAAAACAAAGAAGACCAAATGCAGCAAAGGCTAGAAAGGACGAGAGAACATCACCTGAAATACCAACTCTACAGGCAACACAATGACACTGTATTCATATCTTTCAATAATCACTCTAAATGTAAATGGACTAAATTATCCAATCGAAAGACATGGGTATCAGAATGGGAAAAAAAAGGGATCCATTTATATGCTGCCTGCAAGAGACTCATTTTAGACCTAAAGACACCTGTAGGTTGAAAGTAAGAGGCTGGAGAACCATCTATCATGCTAATGGACATCAAAAGAAAGAGTAGCCATACTTATATTGGACAAAATAGATTTTAAAACGAAGACTTTAACAAGAGAAAAGCAGGGCATGACATCATAATTAAGGGGACTATCTGCCAAGAAACTCTAATAATTGTAAATATTTATGCCCCCATCTTGAAAGAACTCAAATGTATCAATCAATAAATCACAAACATAAACTCATTGATGATAATAATAACATAATAGTAGGGGACTTCAACACCCCACTTACAACAATTGACAGATTTAGGCTGAAACCAACTAGGAAACAATGGCTATAATAACACACTGGACTGGATGGATTTAACAGATATATTCAGAACATTTTGTCCTAAAGCAACAGAACACACATCCTTCTTGAGTTTACATGGAATGTTCTCCAGAAAGGATCACATACTGGGTCACAAATTAGTCCTCAACAAGTACAAAATGATCGATACCATACCATGCATATTTTCAGACTGCAGTGCTATAAAACTTAAAATCAACCACAAGAAAAATTTTGGAAAGACCACAAATACGTGGAGATTAAAGAACATCTTACTAAAGAATGAATGGGTTGGGGCGCCTGGGTGGCGCAGTCGGTTAGGCGTCCGACTTCAGCCAGGTCACGATCTCGCGGTCCGTGAGTTGGAGCCCCGCGTCGGGCTCTGGGCGGATGGCTCGGAGCCTGGAGCCTGTTTCCGATTCTGTGTCTCCCTCTCTCTCTGCCCCTCCCCCGTTCATGCTCTGTCTCTCTCTGTCCCAAAAATAAATAAACGTTGGAAAAAAAAAAAAAAAAAAAAAAGAATGAATGGGTTAACCAAGAAATTAAAGAGAGAATTAAAAAGTACATGGAAGCCAATGAAAACACAACAGTCCAAAATATCTGGGATACAGCAAAGGGGATCACAATAGGGAAGTATATAGCAATTCAGGCCTTCCTAAAGAAAGAAATGTCTCAAATACTCAAGCTAACCTTACATCTACAGCAGTTGGAAAAAGAACAGCTAATAAAGCCCCAAACCTGTGGAAGAAGGGGAATAGAAAAGATTAGAGCAGAAATCAATGATATTTAAATACAAAAACAAACAAACAAACAAAACAATAGTAAAACAGATCAACAAAATTAGGAGCTTGTTATTTAAAAGAATTAACAAAATTGATAACCCCATGTCCAGATTTATCAAAAAGAAAAAGGAAAGGACCCAAAGAAATAAAATCACAAATGAAAGAGGAGAGATCACAACCTACAGCACAGAAATAAAAACAATAATTAGAGAACATTATGAGCAAATATATGCCAACAAATTGGGAAGGAAACTGAAGCAGGAAGAAGTAGAAAATTTGAATAGATCCATAACCAATAAAGAAATTGAATCAGTAAATAAAAAAGGGGGGATGGCACCTGGGTGGCTCAGTCAGTTGAGTGTCTGACTTTGGCTCAGGTCATGATCTCACGGTTTGTGAGCCCCATGTTGGGCTCTGTGCTGACAGCTTACAGCTTGGAGCCTGCTTCAGATTCTGTGTCTGTCTCTCTGTTTCTTGGCCCCTCCCCCATATCTCAAAAATAAATAAACATAAAAAAAAGCAATTGAGTCAGTAATAAAAATCTCCCAACAAACAAGAGTCCAGAGCCAGATATCTTCCCAGGGGAATTCTACCAAACATTTAAAGAAGAATTCATACCTATTCTTTTGAAGCTGTTACAAAAAATAGAAATGGAAGGAAAAGTTATAAACTCACTCTATGAGGCCAGCATTACCTTGTTTCTGAAACCAGAAGACCCCACTAAAAATGAGAGTTACAGACCAATCTCTCTGATTAACATGGATCCAAAAATTCTGAACAGGATGCTATTAAACCAAATCCAAAAATACATTAAAAGAATTATTCACCATGATTAAGTGGGATTTATTCCTGGTCTTCAGGGCAGGTTCAATATCTGCAAGTAAATCAATGTGATACATCACATTAATAAAAGAAAGGACAAGAACCGCATGATCTCTTAATATATTCAGGAAAAGCATTTGACAAAATACAACACCCATTCTTGATAAAAACCCTCAAGAAAGTAGGGATAGAAGGAACATACCTCAAGCTCATAAAGGCCATATATGAAAGACCCACAGCTAATATCATCCTCAATGGGGAAAAACTGAGAGCCTTTCCCCTAAGGTCAGGAACATGACAGGGATGTCCACTCTCATAATTGTTGTTCAGCATAGTGTTGGAAGTCCGAGCTTCAGGAATCAGACAACAAAAAGAAATAAAAGGTATCCAAATTGGCAAGGAAGAAGTCATACTTTCAGTCTTTGCAGATTACATGATACTCTATGTGGAAAACCTGAAAGACTCCACCAAAAAACTGCTGGAACTGATACATGAATTAAGCAAACTTGCAGGTTATGAAATCAACATACAGAAATCAGTTGTATTTCTATACGCCAAAATGAAGCAGCAGAAAGAGATATCAAGGAATTAATTCCATTTACAATTGCAACAGAAATGATAAAATACCTAGAAATAAGTGTTACCAAAGAGGTGAAAAATCTATACACTGAAAACTCTAGAAAGCTTATGAAAGAGATTGAAGAAGACACAGAGAAATGGAAAAACATTCCATGCTCATGGATTGGAAGAAAAATATTGTTAAAATGTTGATACTACTCAAAGCAATCTACACATTCAATGAAATCCCTATCAAAATAACTCTTACATATCTCAGCATACTTTTCCTAAGAACAAAAGCATTCTTGGGGCTCCTGGGTAGCTCAGTTGGTTGAGCATCTGACTTTGACTCAGGTCATGATCTCACAGCTCATGGGTTAAAGCCTCACATTGGGCTCTGGACTGACAGCTCAGAGCCTGGACCCTACTTTGGATTCTGTGTCTCCATCTCTCTCTGCCCATCCCCTGCTCATGCTCATGCTCTGTCTCTGTCTCTATCAAAAAGAAATAAACATTAAACATAAGAAAAAGAAAACAACAAGAACATTCTTACATATTACCACAATACTGTATAATATTTAACATTGACCCAATAATGTTGTCTAACACACAATTTATATTCAAGTTTCCCTAATTGTAATATTGCTTATAGTTTTTAAAATATTTTTCAAGTATAGTTAGCACATAGTGTTATATTAGTTTCAGGTGTACAACATATAGATCCAACAATTCTGTACATTACTCAGTGCTCATCATGAGGAGTATACTTTTAATTCCCTTCATCTGTTTCACCCATCCTCACACCCACCTTCCCTCTGATAACCACCAGTTTGTTCTCTATAGTTAAGGCCTTTTTTGTCTCATTTTTTCTTTGATCCTTTGTTTTATTTCTTTAATGTTTATTTATTTTTGAGAGAAAGAGAGAGACAGAGTGTGAGCATGGAGGGGCAGAGAGAGAGAGACAGACAGACAGACAGACAGACAGAATCCCAAGCAGGCTCTAGGCTCTGAGTTGTCAGCAGAGGTCCTAATGTGGGGCTTGAACCCATGAACCATGAGATCATGACCTAAGCCAAAGTCACATGCTTAACCAACTGAGCCACCCTGGCGCCCCTTGTTTTATTTCTTAAATTCCACATATGAGTGAAACCATATGGCATTTGTCTTTCTCTGAGTAAGAACCAATTAAGTAACACACACCATTAGTTTTCATAATTTTTTAGTCTTTGTTTATCTAGAAACCACCCCACAAGATTTTTTCTTTTATGACCTTGATTCTTTGAAGATACAGGGCAGTTGTTATATAGGAGTCCTCATGATCTGATTCATCTGATTGTTTCCTCATGATTAGATTCACATTATATATTTTTAGAAGTAATATATAGGTGATGTTACATACTCTTTGCATCACCAAAGCAGGCATATATTGTAGTTTTTGTATTGTTAGTGTTGCTCTTATTACTTGGTTAAAGTGGGGTCTGCTAGATTTCTTCATTATAAATGTTTGTTATAATTAATAAGTAATTTGAGTAGTGGTACTTTTAAAGTTGAGCATATATTTCAATATTTTACCTAGTAGTTTTTGTCCAGGTATGATTATTATCTGAAGCAACCTTACACTGATGATTATATAATAATTCTCCCTCCATTTCTTTTACATCTATCAGCTGTGTATTTTAGAGAAGAGATTTTCCTCCTACCCACCATTTTTCTTTAGTTTTAATATGGATTCATGGTTTTACTTTTTATTCAATATGACAAAATACATTACATCATTATTCTTTCTAGTGCTCAAATTGTCCCAAATTTGGCAAGTTGAGGCCCCCCAACCAATTTTGTATCCTTTTGACTTGATCCTATCAATCTGAGTATTTCTTTGCACAATAAGATGTTCAGGTTTATTCTACTCATGATCTGGACTCAGTGACTGAGCTGTTTCTCAGAAACTTTGTGGGGTTTTGTTTTGATTTGTTTTAGTAAATCTGGGCACTATTCATTGCATCAATGGCCATATTTATGGAATACATCTATATCTATCTATCTATCTATCTATCCATCATCTATCATTTTTTAAATTATGTGTCAAACCCAATACTCCTGTATTCTTCTGCATCTTCTCTCATTCCATATTTACTTCTTCCTTCTCCCACAGTGAGAACCCAATATATTTATTATATGCTCTATCTTACAATACACACAAATTACCAATACCACTATCAACAACAAATTTACGAAGTAAAATTCAAGATTTCTTTGCAGATTTCTAGTCCTTAAACTAACCCCCCCAAAGATGATCAGATTATTGTATTCAGAAGTTTCTTGAATTAATTATTATTACTTTGATACATAGGTTTATTTTTTTCTGTCTACAGGAATTTTTGGGCTTGATTCTTTCATCTTCATGAGTTATTTTCATTTTGAGTTTGTAAAATATTTTGATGTTTCAAATTTTCAAACTACATAAAAAGATATACCTAGAGGTGTTTCACTCAATTTCCTATCCCTCCAACTCCATTCCTACTCAATCCTTATAAGAAGCCATGTTTATTTTTTAGAATACCTTTCCTAACATTTTTTAAATGAAAATTTATTTTCAATAAAATAACTCCCACACATCTTGTTCATATTTTTATTTGTGTATGTAATGTATATTATTATTATCATCCTCTCTTCTTTATATTTATGGCGTTTATTTCTTTTGGTATTTAAGAAATGTAAATTAGTATAGAAAAAAATTACACTAATACTTTATATAGTCTTCTCAGTTTCCTTTATTTAGATTTTGACTATTTTATTTAATAGTTACTCAAAAAAGTTTGAATTCTACCTATTGCCTATGCAACAATCAGTGAGATTTTCTACTCCCCATTACTTCTCCATTCTCTTATTTTTAAAATGGTGTAAGTTCTACTTAGTAATAATAATTTTTACATACTATTCTTCACAGCAATTTGTTTTAGGGTTAAGGTTAGGGCTATAAGTAAATACATTCTAGGCTTATAACAAGTCCTTTTACTGATGTTTCTTCAGTTATATTTTGGTTTGATAAAAGTCATCTTCCAGTAAATTCCTCAGGAAGAGGTCAGGCATACAGTATTTCCTGAGTTTTGTCCATATTTTAAACTGTTTTTCCTATATCCTTGATATTCAAAGGATGGCTTAATTGGCTTAAGACATTTGGTTTACATATTCCCTTTGATCTTTATGTATATTATGCTCCACTGTTTCTTTACTTCTGCTGCTTTTAAGAAATCTGATGAGAACTAGATTTTATGCCCTTTATAAGACACTTTGTCTTTTAACACAGAGCCATACTTTTAAAAATCTTAACTTTTAATAGTTTTACTAGGATATGATTTGGATGTGATCATTTAGTGGTGATTTTCCAAGTTCACAGTGAGGCCCTTTCAACATATAGCTTCAGATCTTCTTTTATTTCCATAAATATTTTTAGTATGTAGTTATAAGACTAGGTAATACCACCATAAATTCATCATGAGTGGAAGTGATACATTCAAGATCAGGCTTCAGCAAATCTAAACATCACAAGTAAGCTTAAATAACAGCTGTCTCTCAACTCCATGTTATTTACTATTGCAGTGTTGCCTCTCCCTTCACCCAGTGTTACCTTTGACCCAATGGAGTATTTCTTATGACAAGCTGACAAAGAAGAAAAAAAAAATTTTGAACTTGTTTGAAAATGGGTCAATGTATGTTGTTGGCATGACCAGAAAGTTAAAAACAAAAACAAAAAAATAGTAGTGTGGGGTAAGGGAAAACATCTCAATGGGTAGAGCTTTGGATGACTCGTCATTTGTTTTATGTGGAGAGAGAAGTTGGATACACATGCACTTATGGGAAATAACAAGTGACTTAGTTAATTGGTCAGGGTTATAGATAAAATTGTCCTAAGGGCGCCTGGGTGGCGCAGTCGGTTAAGCGTCTGACTTCAGCCAGGTCACGATCTCGCAGTCCGGGAGTTCGAGCCCCGCGTCAGGCTCTGGGCTGATGGCTCAGAGCCTGGAGCCTGTTTCCGATTCTGTGTCTCCCTCTCTCTCTGCCCCTCCCCCGTTCATGCTCTGTCTCTCTCTGTCCCAAAAATAAATAAAAAACGTTGAAAAAAAAATTGTCCTACATGGTAGAAGACTAGGAGTATTTCTTCAAGTTTGGGACTAAAACAAAGATTTCCACTCCCATTATTTCTGTTCAGTGTTAGCCTGGAGATCCTGGCCAGTGAAGTTAAGCAAGACAAAAAATTAGAAAGCGTATAAATTATAAAGAAGTAAAATTATCTTTATTCATACATGAAAAAATTTCATACCCCATTACTATATGAAGAGAATCCAAATGAATCTGTAAGTAACTTTTTTTTAAATATATGGGATTTATTGTCAAACTGGTTTCTATACAACACGAGTGCTCATCCCAAAAGATGCCCTCTTCAGTACCCATCACCTCCCCTCCCCTCCCTCCGACCCCCATCAACCTTCAGTTTGTTCTCAGTTTTTAAGAGTCTCTTATGCTTTGGCTCTCTCCCACTCTAACCACTATTTGTTTTTTTCCCCTCCCCTCCACCATGGGTTTCTGATAAGTCCCTCAGGATCCACATAAGAGTGAAAACATATGGCATCTGTCTTTCTCTGTATGGCTTATTTTGCTTAGCATAACACTCTCCAGTTCCATCCACGTTGCTACAAAGGACCATATTTCATTCTTTCTCATTGCCACGTAGTACTCCATTGTGTATATAAACCACAATTTCTTTATCCATTCGTCGATGGAGATTTAGGCTTTTTCCATAATTTGGCTATTGTTGAGAGTGCTGCTATAAACGTTGGGGTACAAGTGCCCCTATACATCCGTACTCCTGTATCCCTTGAGTAAATTCCTAGCAGTGCTACTGCTGGATCATAGGGTAGGTCTCCTTTTAATTTTTTGAGGAACCTCCACACTGTTTTCCAGAGCAGCTGCACCAGTTGCATTCCCACCAACAGTGCAAGAGGGTTCCTGTTTCTCCACATCCTCTCCAGCATCTGTAGTCTCCTGATTTGTTCATTTTGGCCACTCTGACTGGCGTGAGGTGACATCTGAGTGTGGTTTTGATTTGTACTTCCCTGATGAGGAGTGACATTGGGCATCTTTTCACGTGCTTGTTGGCCATCCGGATGTCTTCTTTAGAGAAGTGTCTATTCATGTTTTCTGCCCATATCTTCATTGCATTATTTGTTTTTCAGGTGTGGAGTTTGGTGAGCTCTTTATAGATTTTAGATACTAGCCCTTTGTCCGATATGTCATTTGCAAATATCTTTTCCCATTCCACTGGTTGCCTTTTAGTTTTGTTGATTGTTTCTTTTGCTGTGCAGAAGCTTTTTATCTTCATGAGGTCCCAATAGTTCATTTTTGCTTTTAATTCCCTTGCCTTTGGCGATGTGTCAAGTAAGAAATTGCTGCAGCTGAGGTCAGAGAGGTCTTTTCCTGCTTTCTCCTCTAGGGTTTTGATGGTTTCCTGTCTCACATTCAGGTCCTTTATCCATTTTGAGTTTATTTTTGTGAATGGTGTAAGAAAGTGATCTAGTTTCATTCTTCTGCATGTTGCTGTCCAGTTCTCCCAGCACCATTTGTTAAAGAGACTGTCTTTTTTCCATTGGTTATTCTTTCCTGCTTTGTCAAAGATGAGTTTGCCATGCTTTTGTGGGTCTAGTTCTTGGGTTTCTATTCTATTCCATTAGTCTATGTGTCTGTTTTTGTGCCAAAACCATGCTGTCATGATGATGACAGCTTTGTAGTAGAGGCTAAAGTCTGGGATTGTGATGCCTCCTGCTTTGGTCTTCGTCTTCAAAATTCCTTTGGCTATTCAGGGCCTTTTGTGGTTCCATATGAATTTTAGGATTGCTTGTTCTAGCTTCGAGAAGAATGCTGGTGCAATTTTGATTGGGATTGCATTGAATGTGTAGATAGCTTTGGGCAGGATTGACATTTTGACAATATTTATTCTTCCAACCCATTAGCACAGAACGTTTTTCCATTTCCTTATATCTTCTTCAATTTCCTTCATAAGCTTTCTATAGTTTTCAGCATACAGATCTTTTACATCTTTGGTTAGATTTATTCCTAGGTATTTTATGCTTCTTGGTGCAATTGTGAATGGGATCATTTTCTTTATTTGTTTTTCTGTTGTTTCATTATTAGTGTATACGAATGTAACTGATTTCTGTACATTGATTTTGTATCCTGCAACTTTGCTGAATTCATGTATCAGTTCTAGCAGACTTTTGGTGGACTCTATCAGGTTTTCCATGTATAATATCATGTCATCTGCAAAAAGTGAAAGCTTGACTTCATCTTTGCCAATTTTGATGCCTTTTATTTCCTTTTGTTGTCTGATTGCTGACGCTAGAACTTCCAACACTATGTTAAACAACAGTGGTGAGAATGGACATCCCTGTCGTGTTCCTGATCTCAGGGAGAATGCTCTCAGTGTTTCTCCATTGAGGATGATGTTAGCTGTGGGCTTTTCAAAAATGGGTTTTATGATGTTGAAGTACATTTCTTCTATCCCGACTTTCTCAAGGGTTTTTATTAAGAAAAGATGCTTAATTTTGTCAAATGCTTTTTCTGCATTGATTCACAAGATCATATGTTTCTTTTCTTTTATTAACGTGATGTATCACGTTGATTGATTTGTGAATGTTGAACCAGCCCTGCATCCCAGGAATGAATCCCACTTGATCATGGTGAATACTTCTTTTCACATGCTGTTGAATTCGAGTTGCTAGTATCTTATTGAGAATTTTTGCATCCATATTCATCAGGGATATTGGCCTGTAGTTCTCTTTTTCTTATCGGGTCTCTGCCTGGTTTAGGAATCAAAGTAATACTGGCTTCATAGAATGAGTCTGGAAGTTTTCCGTCCCTTTCTATTTTTTGGAATAGCTTGAGAAGGATAGGTATTTTCTCTGCTTTAAACGTCTGATAGAACTCCCCTGGGAAGCCATCTGGTCATGGACTCTTATTTGTTGGGAGAGTTTTGATAACTGATTCAATTTCTTCACTGGTTAGGGGTCTGTTCAAGCTTTGTATTTCCTTGTGATTGAGTTTTAGAAGTGTGTGGATGCCTAGGAATTTGTGCATTTCTTCCAGGTTGTCCAGTTTGTTGGCATATAATTTTTATAGTATCCCCTGATAATTGCTTCTATTTCTGAGGGATTGGTTGTAATAATTCCATTTTCATTCATGATTGTATCTATTTGGGGCATCTCCCTTTTCTTTTTGAGAAACCTGGCTAGAGGTTTATCGATTTTGTTTATTTTTTCAAAAAACCAACTCTTGGTTTCATTGATCTGCTCTACAGTTTTTTTAGATTCTATATTGTATTTCTGCTGTGATCTTTATTATTTCTCTTCTTCTGCTCATTTTGGGGTGTCTTTGCTGCTCTGCTTCTATTTCCTCTAGGTGTGCTGTTAGATTTTGTATTGGGGATTTTCTTGTTTCTGGAGATAGGCCTGGATTGCAATGTATTTTCCTCTCAGGACTGCCTTCACTGTATCCCAAAGCGTTTGGATTGTTGTATTTTCATTTTCATTTGTTTCCATATATTTTTTAATTACTTCTCTAATTGCCTGTTTGACCCATTCATTCTTTAGTAGGGTGTTCGTTAACCTCCATGCTTTTGGAGGTTTTCAAGACTTTTTCCTGTGGTTGATATCAAGCTTCAAAGCACTGTGGTCCGAAAGTATGCACGGTATGATCTCAATTCTTACATACTTCTGAAGAGCTGTTTTGTGACCCAGTATGTGATCTATCTTGGAGAATGTTCCATGTGCACTTGAGAAGAAAGTATATTCTGTTACTTTGGGATGTAGAGTTCTTCAACATTTATTTATTTTTGGGACAGAGAGAGACAGAGCATGAACGGGGGAGGGGCAGAGAGAGAGGGAGACACAGAATCGGAAACAGGCTCCAGGCTCTGAGCCATCAGGCCAGAGCCCGACGCGGGGCTCGAACTCACGGACCGTGAGATTGTGACCTGGCTGAAGTCGGACGCTTAACCGACTGCGCCACCCAGGCGCCCCTGGGATGTAGAGTTCTAAATATCTGTAAAGTCCACCTGATCCAATGTATCATTCAGGGCCCTTGTTTCTTTCTTGATCCTGTGTCTATATGATCTATCCATTGTTCTAAGTGAGGTATTAAAGTCCCTTGCAATCACTACGTTCTTGTCAATAAGGTTGCTTATGTTTGTGAGTAATTGTTTTATATATTTGGGGGCTCCTGTATTCAGCGCACAGACATTTATAATTATTAGTTCTTCCTGATGGATAGACCCTGTAATTATTATATAAAGCTCTTCTTCATCTCTTGTTATAGCCTTTAATTTAAAGTCTAGTTTGTCTGATATAAGTATGGCTACTCCAGCTTTCTTTTGACTTTCAGTAACATGATAAATAGTTCTCCATCCCCTCACTTTCAATCTGAAAGTGTCTTCAGGTCTAAAATGAGTCTCGTGTAGACAGCAAATAGATAGGTCTTTTTTTTTTATCCATTCTGATACCCTATGTCTTTTGGTTGGCGCATTTAGTCCATTTACATTCAGTGTTATTATAGAAAGACATGGGTTTAGAGTCATTGTGATGTGTGTAGGTTTCATGCTTGTAGAGATGTCTCTGGTACTTTGTCTCACAGGATCCCCCTTAAGGTCTCTTGTAGGGCTGGTTTAGTGGTGATGAATATTTACAGTTTTTGTTTGTTTCGGAAGACCTTTATCTCTCCTTCTATTCTAAATGACAGATTTGCTGGATAGAAGATTCTCAGCTGCATATTTTTTTCTGTTCATCACATTGAAGATTTCCTGCCATTCCTTTCTGGCCTGCCAAGTTTCAGTAGAGAGATCCGTCACTAGTCTTATCGGTCTCCCTTTATGTGTTAGAGCACATTTATCCCTAGATGCTTTCAGAATTTTCTCTTTATCCTTGTATTTTGACAGTTTCACTATGATATGTCATGCAAAAGAATGATTCAAGTTACATCTGAAGCGAGTTCTCTGTGCCTCTTGGATTTCAATGCCCTTTTCCTTCCCCAGATCAGGGAAGTTCTCAGCTATGATTTCTTCAAGTACACCTTCAGCACCTTTCCCTCTCTCTTCCTCCTCTGGAATACCAATTATGCGTAGATTATTTCTCTTTAGTGCATCACTTAGTTCTCTAATTTTCCCCTCATACTCCTGGATTTTTTAAATCTCTTTTTCTCAGCTTCCTCTTTTTCCATAATTTTATCTTCTAATTCACCTATTCTCTCCTCTGCCTCTTCAATCTGAGCTGTGGTTGTCTCCATTTTATTTTGCAGCTCATTAATAGCATTTTTTAGCTCCTTCTGACTGTTCCTTAGTCCTTTGATCTCAGTAGCAATAGATTCTCTGCTGTCCTTTATACTGTTTTCAAGGCCAGCGATTAATTTTAAGACTATTATTCTAAATTCACTTTCTGTTATATTGTTTAAATCGTTTCTGATCAGTTCATTAGCTGTTGCTATTTCATGGAGATTCTTTTAGGGGAATTCTTCCATTTTGTCATTTTGGACAGTCCCTGGAGTGGTGTAGAACTGCAGGGCACTTCCCCTGTGTTGTCTTGAATAACTTGCGTTGGTGGGAGGGGCTGCAGTCAGACCTGATGTCTGCCCCCAGCCCACCATTGGGGCCACAGTCAGACTGGTGTGTACCTTCTCTTCCCCTCTCCTAGTAGCAGGATTCACTGTGGGGTGGTGTGGCCCATGTGGGCTACTTGCACAGTGCCAGGCTTGTGGTGCTGGGGATCTGGTGTATTAGCTGGGGTGGATCAGCAAGGTGCACAGGGGCGGGAGGGGCATGCTTAGCTCGCTTTTCCTTCAGAGATCCACTTTGGGAGGGGCCCTGTTGCACGGGAAGGGAGTCAGACCTGCAGCTGGAGGGATGGATCCGAAGAAGCACAGCGTTGGGTGTTTGCGTGGTGCAAGCAAGTTCCCTGACAGGAACTGGTTCCCTTTGGGATTTTGGCTGGGGGATGGGTGAGGGAGATGGCGCTGGTGAGCGCCTTTGTTCCCCGCCAAGCTGTGCTCTGTCTTCCCTGGTTCAACAACTCTCCCTCCCATTGTCTTCCAGCCCTCTGGCTCTCCAAGCAGAGCTGTTAACTTATAACCTTCCAGATGTTAAGTCCCTCTTGCTGTCAGAACACACTCTGTCCGGCGCCTCCGCTTTTGCAAGCCAGACTCAGGGGCTCTGCTCTGCTGGCGGGCTTTCCCTCAGCCCTGGCTCCTTCCCGCCAGCCCATGTAGTGAGCACCGCCTCTCCGCCCTTCCTACCCTCTTCCGTGGGCCTCTCCTCTATGCTTGGCTCCGGAGAATCCATTCTGCTAGTCTTCTGGTGGTTTTCTGGGTTATTTAGGCAGGTGTGGGATTTAGGCAGGTAAGGATTGCATTGAATATGTAGATCGCTTTGGGTAGTATTGAGATTTTAACAATATTTGTTATTCCTATCCAGGAGCATGGAATCTTTTTCCATTGTTTTGTGGTTTCTTCAATTTCTTTCATAAGCTTTCTATAGTTTTCAACGTATAGATTTTTCACCTCTTTGGTTAGATTTATTCCTAGGTATTTTATGGTTTTTGGTGCAATTGTAAGTGGGATTGATTCCTTGATTTCTCTTTTTGTTGCTTCATTGTTGGTGTATAGGAATGCAACCGATTTCTCTGCATTGATTTTTTATCCTGAAACTTTGCTGAATTCATGAATCAATTCTAGCAGTTTTTTTTGTGGAATCCTGTGGGTTTTCCATCTAGAGAATCATGTCATCTGCAAAGAGTGAAAGTTTGACCTCCTGGCTGATTTGGATGCCTTTTATTTCTTTGTGTTGTCTGATTGCAGAGCCTAAGACCTCCAATACCATGTTGAATAACAGTGGTGAGAGTAGACATTCCTGTCTTTTTCCTGACCTTAGGGGGAAAGCTCTCAGTTTTTCCCCATTGAGGATAATATTAGCATTGGGTCATTCATATATGGCTTTTATGATCTCGAGGTATGCTCCTTCCATCCCTAGTTTCTTGAGGGTTTTTATCAAGAAAGGATGTTGTATTTTGTCAAACTCTTCCTTGCATCTATTGAGAGGTTCATGTGTTTCTTGTCCTTTCTGTTATTGATGTGATGAATCATGTTAATTGTTTTGCTGATATTGAATCAGCCCTGCATCCCAGGTATAAATCCCAATTGGTCATGATGAATAATTTTTTTAATGTATCGTTAGAGCCAGTTGGCTAATATCTTGTTGAGTATTTTTGTACCCATGTTCATCAGGGAAATTGGTCTATAGTTCTACTTTTTAGTGGGATCTCTGTCTGGTTTTGGAATCAAAGTAATGCTGGCTTCAAAGAAAGAGTTTGGAAGTTTTCCTTCCATTTCTATGTTTTGGAACAATTTCAAGAGAATAGGTGTTAACTCTTCCTTAAATGTTTGGTAGAATTCCCCTGGAAAGCCATCTGGCCCTGGACTCTTGTTTTTGGGGGAGATATTTGATTACTAATTCGATTTCTTTACTGGTTATGGGTCTATTCAAATTTTGTATTTCTTCCTGTTTCACTTTTGGTAGTGTATATGTTTCTAGGAACTTACCCATTTCTTCCAGATAGTCCATTTTATTGGTGTATAATTTCTCATAATATTCTCTTATTATTGTTTTCATTTCTGCTGTGTTGGTTGTGACCTCTCCTCTTTCATTCTTGATTTTATTTATTTGGGCCCTTTCCCTTTTCTTTTTGATCAAACTGGCTAGTGGTTTATCAATTTTGTTGTTTGCTTTAAAGCACCAGCTTGTGGCTTTATTTTTCTGTTCTACTTCTTTTTTTTTTAATTTCAATAGCATTAATTTCTGCTCTAATCTTTATTATTTTCTGTCTTCTGCTGGTCTTGGGTTTTATTTGCTCTTCTTTTTCCAGCTCCTTAAGGCATAAGCTTAGGTTGTGTATCTGAGATCTTTTTTCCTTCTTTAGGAAGGACTGGATTGGTATATACTTTCCTCTTATGTCTGCCTTTGCTGCATCCCAGAGGTTTTAGGTTGTGGTGTTATCATTTTCATTGACTTCCATACACTTTTTAATGTTCTCTTTAACCTAATGGTTAGCCCATTCATTCTTTAGCAGGATGTTCTTCAGTCTCCAAGTATTTGTTACCGTTCCAATTTTTTTTCTTGTGGTTGATTTCGAGTTTCATAATGTTGTGGTCTGATAATATGTACGGTTTTATCTCAATCTTTTTGTACTTTCTGAGGGTGACTTATGTCCCAGTATGTGGTCTATTCTGGAGAACATTCTATGTGCCTTGGAGAAGAATGTATATTCTGTTGCTTTAGGATGAAATGTTCTGAATATATCTGTTAAGTCAATCCGGTCCATTGTGTCATTCAAAGCCATCATTTTCTTGTTGATTTTCTGTTTATATGATCTGTCCAATGTTGTAAGTGGGGTGTTGAAGTCCCCTCCTGTTATGGTATTATTATCAATGAGTGTCTTTATGTTTGGGATTAATTGATTTATATATTTGGGTGTCTGCACATTTGGAGCATTAATGTTTACAATTGTTAGGTATTCTTGGTGGATAGACTCCTTGATTATGATATAATGCCCTTCTGCATCTCTTGATACAGTCTTTATTTTAAAGTCTAGATTTTCTGATATAAGTATGGCTACTCCAGCTTTTTTTGGCAAACATTAACCTGATAGATGGTTCTCCATACCCTTAGTTTTAATCTGAAGGTGTCTTTAGGTCTAACGTGGGTCTCTCGTAAACAGCATATAGATGGATCTTGTTTTCTTATCCATTCTGTTACCCTCTGTCTTTTCATTGGAGCATTGAGTCCATTGATGTTTAGAGTGAGAACTGAAAGAAATGAATTTATTCCCATTATGTTGCTTGTAGAGTTGGAGTTTCTGCTGGTGTTCTCTGGTCCTTCCCAATCTTTGTTGCTTTTGGTATTTATTTATTTATTTATTTATTTATTTATTTATTTATATTTTCATCTTGTCTCCCCTGAGAAAGTCTGTCTTAAAATTTCTTGCAGGGCTGGTTTAGTGCTAACAAAGTATTTTAACTTTTGTTTGTTTAGGAACTTTTTATCTCTCCTTCTGTTTTGTATGACAACCTTGCTGGATAAAGAATTCTTGGCTGCATATTTTTCTGATTCAGTGGATTGAATATATCTTGCCACTCCTTTTTGGCCTCCCAAGTGTCTGTGTATAGGTCTGCTACAAACCTTATCTGTCTTCCCTTGTAGGTTAGGGACTTTTTTTCTCTTGCTGCTTTCATGATTCTTGTCTTGCCTGAGTATTTTGTGAATTTGACTATGATATGCCTTGCTGATGGTCGCTTTTTGTTGAATCTAATGGGAATCCTCTGTGCTTCCTGAATTTTGATGTCTGTGTCTTTCCCCAGGTTAGGAAAGTTTTCTGCTATGATTTGCTCACATAACCCTTCCACCCCTATTTCTCTCTCTTCCTCTTCTGGGACCGCTATGATTCTGATGGTGTTCCTTTTTAATGAGTCACTGATTTCTCTAATTTTTAATTTGTATCTTTTGCCTTAATTCCCTTCTTTTTTTTATCCTTCCTTAGTCTCCATAAATTTGTCCTCTATATCGCTGATTCTCTCTTCTGCCTCATCCATCCTTGCCGCCGTGGCATCCATTCGAGATTGCAGCTCATTTATAGCATTTTGTATTTCATCCTGACTAGCTTTTACTTCATCTCCACAGAAATGGATTCTAATCTATTTTGACTCCAGCTAGAATTTTTATTTTCATGATTCTAATTTGTGGATCAGACACCTTGCTTGTATCTGTGTTGGTTAAGTCCCTGGCTGTCATTTCTTCCTGCTCTTTCTTTTGGGGTGAATTCCTCCATTTCATCATTTTGAAGGAGAAAAGGAAATTGTGAGGCAAAAAAACTTACACAATTTTAAATTTTAAAAAATATTAAAATTAAAAAATTAAAAGCAAACAAACACACACACACAAATCAAATAAATTATGCTAGATCCTAGGTGTGTTTGGTCTGGTTGTGGAAAGGGGCTTGATAGATTAGAGAAAAAAGGGGAAAGAAAAAAAGCAAATCATTTGATAATTTGAAAAAATGAATACACTGAAGTAGACTAAAATGAAATATAGAAGTAAAATAGAAGTTGAAAAAATTTACATGAAGGTAAAAAATATAGTAGAAAAACATGAAAGAACATATTTTTAGTAAAAATTAAAAATAAAAATGAATTTTTCTCTTTCTGTATTGAAGACAAAGAAGAGAAATTAAAAAAGAGAAAAAAAAGGAAAGAAATTTGAATAGATGGACTGGCAAACAGACTGAAATACAACTGACATTACTTTGTTTTACCCTAGAAGTCAAACTATGAAGTGCTTTATAGTCCATAAACTAAGCAGGTGGCTAGACTTGTGTTCTTTAAGAACGAGGTTGGTCCAGTTGGGCGGTGCTTAGTGTAACAGCTCCGTTCTGCACTAGATGGTGCTGCTTAGCTTACTGGAGTGGATTGTTGTGGCACTTATAGGTGCATATCTCATGCGTGGGAGCAGTGAAAATGGTGTCACCCAGCTACCCGGTCTCTATATTGGAACACTGTTCTCCCTGATTAGCAATTGCGCACCCGTGGTTTGTCTTCAGCATCTGTCCACTCCCTGCTTTTACACAGTCTGTGGCCAAGCCCCAGGCAGCACCTTCCTCCTGAGTTTTGTCTCTGATGTGGCTGTTTTTCTCGACTCCTTCTGAGGGACTGCGGCTTTGACCAGTTCTGCCCCTCTGCAAGAGGGTTTCATAGAGTAATGGCTAGGTGCCGGCTGCACCCAGGAATGTTTGCAAGACCATGCTGCTGCCGATGCTGAGACTGTGGCTGGTGCCAGCCTGCCCTAGAAAAAGTTTGCAAGATAGTGTAGCAGCAGTGTTTCAGGGATTATGGAAAATCACAACACACATCTGGCACCAGTCTTCACCCTTAATAACCTTGTTCCAGCACCAGAAAATGTCGTTGTTCTCCTGGGTCTACTGGGGCCTTGCCTTTGGAGTATCCACACAGCCTTTACCAGATGTCCTCCTATCAGGGGAACTGCCTCTCCCCATGTCCCCTGAAGAACCCCGGACTCCACTCTGCTGCTGAGAATTCACCCTTCTCACCAGAGCACCATCAGGTATTGAGCCATGGAGTTTCAGACTCTGCACTTCCTCTGTTTATAGGGTTTAAACCCTTTTCTTTCTCCCTTCTCCTTTCTCCCCTTTTAGTTCAGTCCCTGTGGCTGTTTCCACTTTTCCACTTTCTCTCCAGCTGCTTTGTGGGCAGTGATTTTCACATATTCTCACCTCTCCATCTTTGTCCTTTCTATGCACACAAAAGTGGCTCCCTGCCCTCTGCAACTTCTCTCTCACCCAGTTAACCTCTCTGCTCTGTGTACCTGCTGAGTTCTGTGGTTCAAGTTGTGCAGATTGTTGTATTAATCTTCAGATCAGTTTTCTAGGTGTGTAGGATGGTTTAGTGTTGGTCTGACTGTATTTCATGGATGTGAAGCAAACAAAAAAATTCCATGCTGTTTCACCATCTTGGCTCCTCCCCATATTACATCCATTTATTTTTTGAGTTCCTTGACTGATTTTTTACAGAAATATTCTTTTTTCTTTTTTTTTTTACTGCTTTTATGCTTCCTACTTTCATATTGTCACTTTTGGTCTCTCCTGTCCACTCAAAGTGTCCCCTTTAATAATACTTGCAGAGCTGGCTTTGTGGTCATGAACTCCTTTAGTTTTAGTTTGAGAAACTCTTTATCTTTCTTTCCATTCTGAATGATACCCTGCTGGATAGAGTATTCTTGGCTGCCCCTTTTTTCCCATTCAACACTTTGAATATATCATGTCACTCCCTTCTGGCTTGCAAAATTTCTGCTTAAAAATCTGCTGATAGCCTTATGGGGCTTCCCTTGTATGCAACTATATTCTTCTGTCTTGCTGCTTTAAAATTTTTCTTTATCACTACATTTTGCCATTTTAATTACAATATGACTTGGGGTGGATCTGCTTTTGTTGATTCCATTAGGGTTTGTAAGTGCCTTCTGCATCTGGATATCTGTAATACAAATGTTATTACTTTTGATGGAGTTTCTGAGTTCCCAAAGACTATTTTCATTTTGCATATATTTTTCTCTTTTTTGTTCAGGTTGATTAATTTCCATTATTCTTCATTCTAGGTCATTAGCTCATTCCTCTGCTTTTTCCAGCCTGCTGTTTGTTTCATCAAGTGTGTTTCTCATTTTATTTATTGGACCCTTTATCTCTGCTATGTTATTCCTTATTTGTGTTAAGGGTGACACTAATGCCTTCCACTCTTTCCTCAAGTCCAGTGAGTATCTTTATTATCATTACTTTAAATTCTCTCTCAGGCAGGTTACCTATATCTCTTTCACTTAGACCTCTGGTAGTGGCTTTGTCCTCTTCTTTAATGTAGGACAAATTCCTCTGTTTCCTCATTTTATCTAAGTCTCTGTGTCTGTTTCTCTGTGTTAGTAATGTCATCTCTGTCTCCTCTTCTTGAGGATAATGGCCTTATGAACAAGAGCTCCCATAGTGCCCTGCTGTGTAGTGTCACCTGTTCCCTAGGGCCTGAGGCTTCAGAGAATGTCTCCAGTGTGTGCTGTGTATGTGTCCTGGCCACTTTATACTTCAGGCCAGTCATCTGAAGAGGCTCTCTTTGCCTGTTTTGGGCCATGTTTTATCCCTGGCCTAAATGTAGCAAGTTTTAACTAGATGTTCTCTTGTATACTTGTGAAATAAGAGTTGTTGCTACTGCCACTGGAGCCAAGGCCCCACAAAACTCCCTGTTTGAGAGATGTATCATTGGAAGGGGTTTGGTTTGGTGTTCTGGGTGAGGGAGCCACTGTGCTGAGACTAAGGTAAGTATGACTGTAAAGAGTAGTTTCACCAGAGCATTGCAGGGGTGGGACATTGGTGTAAGCAAGTTAGGTAATAAATGTCAGTACTATGCTGGTTCCTGTAGTTGGCCTTGTGCTTATGCTGAGGGGTAGGGGAGAGAAATGTCACCTACCAGTTTCTTTGTTCCTGGAAGGGCCTCTCCTTGAACACTGCCTCTCTGGGACATGCCCTAACATGAGAAATTGACCTTCCTACTGTGTTCCCCAGGTGCTCCCCAGAGTGCTATTTCCTTGCTGTATGTCTGTGAACTGTTTGCCCTGCTTTCTTTCAAGGTGCAGCCTCAATGCCCTTCATGCCCATTCACAGCCACACTCACTGAGATTTGAAACCCCAGTCTCTAAGCCCTGCTGATTGCAAGAACTCTGTTAATTTAGCTCCTTTTGCTGTAGGGATTTGTCTTTCCTGTGTGGGCTCATCTGCATGCTAATCTGTCTCTCACCCTTCTCTGTAGCCATGGCTCCCTCCCCACTGCAGCAGCCACTATCTATATATCTCTTATTATGCATCTCTATACTTTCTACATTCTTCAGTGTGGCCTATTCTCCTCTTTTAGTAAGGCAGTTTGTTTTGCCAGTCTTTAGGTTGGTTTCTGGGGGTATTTGATAGTTATCTAGCTATATTCATGAAAGGAGATGAACCTAGGATCCTCCTACTCCACTGCCACCTTCCTCAATTTCATACTATGTAAATTGTACTTCAAGAAAGAGAGATGACAACAAAAAATACTTATGCCAGTTTTTGGATTATATATATATATTTTTTCTACTAGGCAGGATCATTATATGTTAAACTTGTTTTTCTCCCTCTTTTTCTTCTTCATTTCATGTGCCAAGGTGTATAAGTTTATTTGGAGATCCTCTTGGGACCCAGACATCTCATTCTTCATATCCTTGCTTATATATCACCAAATGGTCATAGGAATTTAAATATAAAAGACAGTAGAAAATACTTTAAATATAAAGGAACCTCATGCTTTAACATAGCATATGTTAGAGTTATTAGGAATATGTAGATGTACTAATAAAGAGACTATTTCAACTGGGATTGATTCTATTTCACCTGGGATTCCATGGTTGACTATGACAGTAGGAGAGTAGTATTTAGGTAAGGGAGGTTGGTAGGGCAGGATTTGTGTATGCCTGTGTCCTTAAGAGAAATACCATCTAAAAACACCTAAATAGCCTTATTTATTTTTAAAAAGTTTATTTTATTTATTTATTGTGAGAGAGGCAGGGAGGAAGGGGCAGAAAGAGTGGGAGAGAGAGAATCCCAAGCAGGCTCTGCACTGTCAGAGTGCAGAGCCCAATGCAGGGTTCAATCTCACAAACCATGAGATCATGACCTGAGTGGAAATCAAGAGTCAGACGCTTAATTTACTGAGCCACACAGGTGCCCAACCTAAGTACTGTTAACCCCAATATTGGGTTGGGAAGATACATGCATAGCGAATAGCATTTGGAAACAAGTTGAAGCTGCAGCTGTCATCAGCAACTGTACAACTAAGCTTGGGTTAGTAAGAAAGAAACTTCATTTTGAGAGTAGAATGAGATTGTACCTCAACTCTTCATGACCTCAGCCTAGATCTCTCACAGTATGGTATAGACATTTTTTATTATGGTTCATAAATAGCCTGATTTGAAGACATCAGATTGCATAGCTGGTATCACATCTCTTGGGTAGAGATCTTTGAACAGGCTTTTAAACATGTCTATCAAAACTTTGCCTGTTTTTAAGAAAGTTATACCTGCTTAAGAGATGTGATGCTACCTCTTCAATCTGTGGAGTGATTAGTTCTTGGTAGGGCCAAAGATGACCATCTTAAAAATGGCATTTTGATGCTTCTATTTTCGCTATGCCAAAGAGGAAAGATTCTCTACAAAAGAAAGATAATCTATAGAAAGGGACTTTGTTGTTTTTATTATTAGTAGTGAAGGCTTATCAAAATTTGGGAAATTAAAAACAAAGAAAAAATAAGTTTAGGGGAAATTATTTGTGAGGAATTTGAGGATACAGGCTTGGTGAATGCCAACAGCAGAGTTTCAGAATTAAAAACGTTGACTTCTGCAGGATTGGGGGAAATACCACATGACAGCACTAGTTACCTTTTCACAGAATTTGTTCCCAATAGAATTATGGAGGTTATGGGCACTGGCCAATAATAATCTGGCTGAAGCATATAAGTAACACTGAAACCAAATTTTCTTCAAATGTGTTATTTCTCTCCTTTATTTACTCAAATGCTTTGAAGTATTTTCTGGGGTCTTCTCTTGTTAACTGTCACGTGGCTCTAAATTGTATTGTATACAGTTTTGTGTCTAATTGTGTTCTAAGGGTAGCATATTGCTTGAGATGGACTGTTGAAGTACATGGGGGGAATTCTAACAATATTTTCCATAATTTTTTTGGCATAGAATTACTGCTATGGTGTATTTTATGTTGTATGAACTCCTTAAAATGTTGAAAAATAGGCTTACTCCATATCAAAAAGCAATACAGTAAAAAAATAGGCAGAGGACCTGAATAAACATTCTTCCAGGAAGACATACAGATGGATAAAGACACATGAAGAGATTCTCAGGGAGGGGCCAAGATGGTGGAGCAGCATGGAAGTTTTGTGTCTCTCATCCCTGAAATGAAGCCAGATCAACACCAAATCATCTTGCACACCTAGAAAATTGATCTGAGAATTAACTCAACAATATGCAAAACTTGAACCACAGAACTCAGCAGGTATGTGGCACAGAGAGGTGAACTGGGGGAAAGAGAAGCCATGGAAGGTAGGAAGCTATTTTTGCTTGCAGAGGGAGGACAGAGATGGGGTGTGGGGGAGAGTACAAGAAAGGCACTCCCCCTGAAAGCAGCTGGAGAGAAAGAGAAAGAGTGGAAATAATTAGAAGGGAATTAATAAGAAAGGGAGAAAGAGAGGGTTTGGATACCATTAAGACTCTATGAATAGAGGAGTGCAGAGTCTGAAACTCCACAGCTCAATACCTGGCAGTGCTCTGGTAGGAAGGGCAAATACCCAGGAGCAGACAGTGAGGTCTGAGGGGTCCTCAGGCCACACACAGAGAGGCAGTTCCCCTGATGAGAGGACATTTGGTAGAGGCTTTGTGGCCTCTGCACAGGCAAAGGTCCCAGAAGACCCTAGAGATCAGCCATATTTGCTGGTGTGGGAACAAGCACATAAGGAGGCAGTAGAGACTGGTGCCAGATATGTGTTGTGATTTACCATAATCCCTGAAATGCTGCTGCTACATGATCAAACTTTTTCTGGGGCAGGGTGGCACCCGACTGCAGTCTCTGGGCCTCTGCAGTGGCATGGTTGCATGAGCATTCCCAGGGGCAGGCCAGCACTGGACATTGCTTGGCAAAACACTCTCCCAGAGGGTCTGAGTGGGACAAAGCCGCAAGGCCCTCAGGAGTGAGGGGTTTTGAAACCTCATCTGAGATAAAACTCAGGAGGGAGGTGTTGTTTGGCAGGCTGACAACTTAGTGGCAGACAGGGTAGAGGTGGGGAGTGGACAGAGCCCAGAGACAAAAGAAGGGTGCTTGATTTCCAGTGGACAAGAGGACAGAGTTCTGATACCAGAGACTGGGTAGCTGGGTGTGGCCATTTTCACCTCTCTCGTGCATGAGCATACACGTGTACACACACCACAACAATCCACCCCAGTAAGCTAAGCAGTGCCATCTAATGGAGAACAGAAGTGTTACACTAAGCCCCATGCAACTGTTCCGACTGTGCTGTAAGGAATACAAGTCTTTCTGCCTGCTTACTTTACAGACTATAATGTGCTTCATAGTTTGACTTCTAGGGGAAACTGAATGTAATTTCAATTGTATTCCATTCTGTACCCTGGTCTATCTATTCAATTTTGTTTTCTTTTTATTTTATTTTCTTGAAAACAGAAAGAGAAAAAAATTATTTTTTATTTTCTATTTTTATAAAAATATTTTAAATATTTTAATTTTTTTTGAATGTCTATTTATTTTTGAGAGAGAGAGACAGAGCATGAGCAGGGGAGGGGCAGAGAGAGAGGGAGACACAGAATTCAAAGCAATCTCCAGACTCTGAGCTGTCAGCACAGAGCCTGATGTGGGGCTCAAACTCACAAGCCATGAGATCATGACCTGAGCTGAAGTCAGATGGTCAACTGACTGAGCCACCCAGGTGCCCCAAATATTTTAAATATTTTTTCTACTATATTTTTTACTTCTTTTGAAATTTTTTTCTCCTATTCTATTTTCAACATTTCATTTATTCTATTTTATTGTATCCATTTTTTAAATTTTCAAATGTTTTCCTCTTTTCTTTTCTTTACTTTCCCTTTCCCTCTATTCTCTCAAACTTCTTTCAACAACCAGACCAAAACACACCTAGGATCTAGCATCCTGTCTTTGATTTTTTTGTGTTGTTTTTAATTTTAATTTTTAATTTTATTAAGTATTTTTCTTTCTCCAAATTGACAAAACAAAGGAATCCACCCAAAAGAAAGAACAGGAAGAAATGACAGCCAGGGACTTAACCAACACAGATACAAAGAGATGTCTGAACCAGAATTTAGAATTATGGTAATAATACTAGCTGGAGTAAAAAATAGATTAGAATCCCATTCTGCAGAAATAAAGAAGTAAAAGCTAGTCAGGATGAAATAAAAAAAAAAAAAAACAACTGAGCTGCAATCTCGAATGAATGCCACAGCGGCAATGATGGATGAAGCACAGCAGCAAATAAGCAATAAGGAGGACAAACTTATGGAGAATTTGAAGCAGAAAAAAAGAGGGAGAGTAAGGCAAAAGAGCATGATATAAGAATTAGAGAACTCAGTGATTAATTAAAAAGGAATAACTTCAGAATCATAGGGGTCCCAGAAGATGAAGAGAGAGAAAAAGGGGTAGAAGTTTTATGTGAGCGAATCATAGCAGAAAACTTTCTTAACCTGGGGAAAGACACAGACATCAAAATCCAGAAGCACAGAGAACTCCCATTAGATTCAACAAAAACTGACCATCAACAAGGCATATCATAATCAATTCCATAAAATACACAGACAAGGAAATAATCATGAAAGAAGCAAGGGAAAATAAAGTTCTTAACCTATCAGGGAAGACAGATCAGGTTTGCGGCAGACCTAGCCAAAGAAACGTGGCAGGCCAGAAAGGAGTGGCAAGATATATTCAATACGCGGAATCATAAAAATGTTTATCCAAGAATTCTTTATCATGCAAGGCTATTATTTAAAAAGGAAGGAGAAATAAAAAGTTTCCCAGAAAAACAAAAACTAAAGGAATTCATGACCACTGAACCAGCCTTGCAAAAATTTTAAGGGGAACTTTCTGAGGGGAGAAAAGATGAAACAAAATTAAAAAGACCAAAACAACAAAGACTAACAAGGACTAGAGAATACCACCAGAACCTCCAACTCTACAGGCAACACAATGGCAATAAATTCATCTTTCAGTACTCACTAAATATCAGTAGACTAAACACTCTAATCAAAAGACAGGGTAACAGAATGTATAAGAAAACAAGATCCACCTATATGTTATTTACAAGAGACCCATTTTAGACCTAAAGACACCTTCAGATTGAAAGTAAGGGGATGGAGAACCATCTATCACGCTAATGGTAGCCGAAAGAAAGTCAGAGTAGCCATACTTATATAAGGCAATCTAGATTTTAAAATAAAGACTATAACAAGTGATGAAGAAGGGCATTATATCATAATGAAAGGGTCTATCCACCAGGACCTAACAATTGTAAACATCTATGCCCCAATCTGAAAGAACCCAAATATGTAAATCAATTAATCACAAACATAAAGAAACTCATTGATAGAAATACCATAGTAGTAGGGGACTTCAACACCCCCACTTGCAACAATGGAAAGATCATCTAAACAGAAAATCAACAAGGAAACAATGTCTTTGAATGACACACTGGACTGAATGGACTTAACATATATATTCAGAACATTTCATCCTAAAGCAGCAGAATATACATTCTTGTCCAGTGCACATGGAATACTGTTCAGAATAGATCACATACTGGAACAAAAATCAGCCCTCAACAAGTACAAAAAAATCTTGATCATTTCATGCATAGTTTCAGACCACAATGCTATGAAACTCAAAATTAACCACAACAAAAATTTGGAAAGAACAAATACTTGGAGACTAAAGAACATCCTACTAAATAATGAATGGGCTAACCAAGAAGTTAAAGAAGAAATTAAAAAGTCCATGAAAGCCCGAGCAACTAGGTGGCTCAGTCTGTTAAGTGTCTGACTTCAGATCAGGTCATGATCTCATGGTTCATGGGTTCAAGCCCTGCATTGGGCTCTGCACTGACACATCAGAGCCTGGAGCCTGCTTCAGATTCTATGTCTCCCTCTCTTTATGCTCCTCTCCCACTCATGCTGTGTCTGTCTTTCTCTCTCTAAAATAAACATTAAAAAATTTATAAAATAAAAACTACACGGAAGCCAATGAATATGATAACAACACAGCCACAAACCTCTGGGATGCAGCAAAGTTGGTCATCTGAGGGAAGTATATAGCAATCCAGGCCTTCCTAAAGAAGGAAGAAAGGTCTCAGATACACAACTTAACCTTACATCCTAAGGAGCTGGAAAAAGAACAGTAAATAAAACCCCAAAAGAGCAGAAGACAGGAAATAATAAAGATTAGAGCAGAAATCAATGTTATTGAAATAAACAACAACAACAACAACAACAACAACAACAGAACAGATCAATGAAACCAGGAGCTGGTTCCTTGAAAGAATTAACAATATTGACAAACCCTTAGCCAGTATGATCAAAAAGAAAAAGGGAAGTAACCAAATAAATAAAATCAAGAATGAAAGAGGAGAGATCACAACAAACACTGCAGAAATACAAACAATAATAAGAGAATATTATGAACTATTACATGCCAATAAATTGGGCAATCTGGAAGAAATGGACAAATGCCTGGAAACATATAAACTACCAAAACCGAAACAAGAAGATATAGAAAATTTGAACAGACCTATAACTGGTAAAGAAATCGAACTATAATAAAAAATCTCCCCCAAAACAAGAGCCCAGGGCCAGATGGCTTCCCAGGGGAATTCTACCAAACATTTAAAGAAGAGTTAACACCTATTCTTTGGAAGCTGTTCTAAAAAATAGAAATGGAAGGAAAACTTCCAAACTCTTTCTATGAAGCCAGCATTACTTTGATTCCCAAACCAGAAAAAGACCCCACTAAAAGGAGAACTACAGACCAATTTCCCCGATGAAGGTGGATGCAAAAATCCTCAACAAAATACTAGCCAATTGGATCCAACAATACATTAAAAGTATTATTCACTATGACCAAGCGGGATTTATACCTGGGATGCAGGTCTGGTTCAATATCTGCAAAATAGTCCATGTAATACATCACATCAATAAAAGAAATGACAAGAACCACATGATCCTCTCAATAGATGCAGAGAAAGCATTTGAAAAAATACAACATCCTTTCTTGATAAAAGCCCTCAAGAAAGTAGGGATAGAAGGAGCATACTGCAAGATCATAAAAGCTATATATAAAAGACCCAACACTAATATCATCCTCAATGGGGAAAAACTGAGAGCTTTCACCCTAATGTGAGGAACACGTCAGTGATGTCCATTCTCACCACTGTTATTCAACATAGTATTGGAAGTTTTAGCCTCAGCAATCAGACAACACCAAGGAATAAAAAGCATCAAAATTGGCAAGGAGGAAGTCAAACTTTCATTCTTAACAGACGACCTGATACTGTACATGAAAAACCAAAAGATTACACAAAGAAACTGCTAGGATGGATCCATAAGTTCAGCAAAGTCGCAGGATATAAAATCAATGCACAGAAATCGGTTGCATTTCTATACACCAATAATGAAGCAACAGAAAGATAAATCAAGGAATTGATCCCATTTGCAGTTGCATGAAAAGCCATAAAATACCTAGGAATAAATCTAACCAAAGAGGCAAGAAATGTATACACTTGAAACTATAAAAAGCTTATGAAAGAAATTGAAGAAGACACATAAAAATGGAAAAAGATTCCATGTTCATGTTCTGGAAGAACAAATGTTGAAATGTTGATACCACCCAAAGCAATTTACATATGCAGTGCAATCCCTATTAAAATAACATCATTATTCTTCACAGAGCTAGAACAAACAATCCTAAAATTTCTATGGAGCCAGAAAAGACCCTGAATAGCCAAAGCAATCCTGAAGCTGGAGACATGACAATCCCGGACTTCAAGATGTATTACAAAGCTGTAACCATCAAGACAGTATGGCACAAAAACAGACACATAGATCAATGGAACAGAATAGAGAACCCAGAAATGGATCCACGAACGTATGGCCAGCCAATCTTTGACAAAGCAGGAAGGAATGTCCAATGGTATAAAGACAGTCTCTTCAGCAAGTGGTGCTGGGAAAACTGGACAACAACATGCAGAAAAATGAATATGGAACACTTTCTTACTTTCTTACAGCATAAACAAAAATAAACTCAAAATGGAAGGAAGACCTAAACATAAGACAGGAAGCCATCAAAATCCTCGAGGAGAAAGCAGGCAAAAACCTCTTTGACCTGGGCCGCAGCAACTTCCTACTCAACATGTCTCCAGAAGGAAGTGAAACAAAAGAAAAAATTAACTGTTGGGATCTCATCAAGATAAAAAGCTTTTGCACATCCAAGGAAACAATCAGCAAATCTAAAAGGCAACCAACGGAATGGGAGAAGATATTTGCAAATGACTTATCAGATGAAGGGTTAGTATCCAAAATCTATAAATAACTTACCAAAGTCAACACCCAAAAAACAAAGAATCCAGTGAAGAAATGGGCAAAAGACATGAATAGACACTTTTCCAAAGAAGACAGCCAGATGGCCAACCGACACATGAAAAAAATTCTCATCAGGGAAATCCAAATCAAAACCACAGTGAGATACCACCTGACACCTGTCAGAATGGCTAACATTAACAACTCAGGAAACAACAGATGTTGGCGAGGATGAGGAGAAAGAGGATCTCTTTTGTACTGCTGGTTTGCATTGCTGGCAGAATGCAAACTGGTGCAGCCACTCTGGAAAACAATATGGAGGTTCCTTAAAATTTAAAAATAGAGCTATCCATCCTGTGACCCAGTAATTGCAATTGCACTACTAGATATATATCCAAGGGATACAGGTATGCTATGTCAAAGGGGAACATGCACCCCAATGTTTATAGCAGTGCAATTGGCAATAACCAAAGTATGGAAAGAGCTCTAATGTCCATTATATATATATATATATATATATATATATATATATATAATGGAGTGTTATATATATATATATATATATATAATGGAATGTTGCTAGACAATGAAAAAGTGAAATCTTGCATTTGCAACAACGTGGATGGAACTAGAGGGTATTATGCTAAGTGAAATTAGTCAGAGAAAGACAAATATCTGACTTTAGTCATATGAGCAATTTAAGATTCAAAACAGATGAATATAAGGGAAGGGAAGCAAAAAGAATATAAAAACAGGGAGGGGGAAATATTGGAGATTTAAATACAGAGAACAAACTGAGGATTGCTGGAAGGATTGTGGGTGGCAGGATGGATAAATGGGTAAGGGACATTAAGAGAGACACTTGTTCGGATGAGCACTGGGTTATACATAGGGGATGAATCACTGGAATCTACTCCTGAAAACATTATAGCAGTATATGCTAACTAACCTGGATGTAAATTAAGAATAAATAAATTAATTAATTAGAAAATAAAAAAGGAAAAAAAAAGAAAAAAATGTAATTAAAGGATAAAAAAATGAAGTAAACTTAGCCCAGAGAAGAATGCAAAGTTCTGTTTCAGTATTGTGAATAAATAATATTCTTCTGCATCTGTAGGAATTCTTACGTAACAACATGGGTAAATGAAAGTACTGCCATCTGCTTGATTACTTCCTATGATGGAGGACCAACACTAAATACAGAGAATGAAGAAGTGTAGAGTATTGTGAGATACTTCTTGTTAGGAAAATATTTCTTCTATTAAACCTGTTTAAAAATTAAAAAAAAAATTGAAGAAGTGACTGAAAAAAAAGAAAAGATTCTCAACACCACTCATCATCAAGAAAATGCAAATCAAAACCACAAGATATCACCTTACATCTGTTAGACTGGGTAAAAACAAAAAGACAAGAAATAACACGTGTTGTGATGATATGAAGAAAAAGGAATCCTTATACACAGTTGTAGGAAATGTAGGTTGTTACAGCCACTGTGGAAAATAGTATGAAGGTTCCTCAAAAAAAAAAAAAAGTTAAAAATAGAAGTAGCATACAATCCAATAATTCCATTATTGGGTATTTGCCCAAAGAAAATGAAAACACTAATTTGAAAAGATATTTACACCCCAATGTTTTTTGCAACATTATTTAAAATAACCAAGTATGACAGCAACCTAAGTGTCCATCATTAGATGAGTGGATAAAAAGATGTGGTACACACACACACACACACACACACTACAATATCACACAGCCATAAGAAAGATGAGATTATGCCATTTGAGACAACACTGATAGACCTAAAGAGTATTATTAAACTGAGTGAAGTAATTAAGACTGGAAAAGACAAATACCCTAAGATTTCACTCATAAGTGGAATCTAAAAAAATGAATAAACAAACAAAAAGCAGAATCATACCTATAAATACAAAGAAGAAGCTGATGATTGCTAATGGGAAAGGCAGTGAGGAGTTGGGCAAAATTGGTGAGGTGTAGTGGGAGATACAGGCTTCCAGTTATGGAATAAACAACTCACAAGAATAAAAGGTACAGCCTAAAAAGTATAGTAAATGATATTGTAATAACAGTGTATGGGGATGGTTGGGGTTCACTTGTGGTGAATATAGCATAGTGCATAAACTTATGAAATCACTATGTTATACACTTGAAACTAATGTAAAATGTGTGTCATTACACTAAAAAAAGGAAACAAAAAAAATTACTTTGTAGGTGCCCAAAGAGTTGGATCCGTTTCAATGAAATTAGTGCAGTTTGGACCCCATAATGTACTCACACCCCTCTGTATGAGATCAAGTTGAATCAAAAATTGAAGTGGACAAAAATTGGAGCTTTACTTTTACATTTCAATGGCAGATCGAATCTATTTGTATTAGTTTTTATATTTCTGTAACAAATTGCCACATATTTAGTGGCTTAGAATAACAGATTTATTATCTCACAGTTCTCTAGGTCAGAAGTCTGACATGGCCCTCATTGGGCTAAAATCAAGATATAAACAGGATTCTTGTGCCTTTATGGAAACTTTTCAAAGGAGAATATGTCCCTTGTCCTTTCCAGCCTCTGGAAGCCACCTGTATTCCTTGGCTCATAGCTTCTTTGCTTCATTTTCAAAGTCAGCATCATCAGTGCAAGTCCTTCACATGTTGCTATCCCTCTGGTTGTCTGCAGCTGGGAAATATTTCAGCTTTAAAAGACTCATGTGATTAGAGTGGGCCTATCTGGATAATCCAGAGAAATTTACCAATCTCAAGGTCCTTATGTTTAATCACATCTACAGATTCCATTTTACCATGTAAGGTAACATACCCACAGGTTCCAGGAAGTAAGATGTAGACATCTTTTGGGGTGCATTTTTCTCCTACTACATTACTCTAGGTAATTTAGGCAAAAGAGATTTCATATATAATATTGAATAACTTATAGAATCATTAGGAGGGCTAATGTAACAGACTTTAAGTTGAGCTTTCTGGAAGGACTTCCAAAGCTACACTGTAAATCTACATCACCTAATGTTCCCTTTGTATAATTAGACACTCACTGCAATGGAGAAACTTTCCTAACAAAAATGACATTCTACTACAGCAGGACCCCAAGATGCTGATCTTGTTATGATTTACATCCACAAAATGTATTACACCAAATGTTGCTTCTCAACATTCCTAAAGCTAATGTCTGAATTCTGGGACCTTTGCTAATACAACCACAGGAAATCCAAACATCCCCAAAATTTTAGCTGCCAACAATGGTATGACCTATTCCATACTGTCACCATCTAAGAACATTTCACTAGCCAAACACAAGTCACTTCTGGAAATTTAGCTCCATGAGAGTCCTAAAAATGCAGTTTTCTGTTCTCTGGCCCCTGCTCAATAGGTAGGCATAGAATTAAGGTGGGAATGGATTTGAAGGCCAGTTTACTGTATCTCCTCATGTCAGTCTCCATACACACCCATTTTCCCATTTTTAAACATACATGCAACATCAACCTCTTCCTGCTGAACATTAAATAAACATTCCTCTCCCCTAAGTGAATAAAATATGCTTATCCTTCTCTCAAAAGTGGAGGCATGGTAATCATAAAACAAATGCTGAACACTATTTTCAATTTTCACCTCTTACTATGCCCTAGTTAAAACACTACGGAAAAGGAAGAACAGAGAAAAATGATTCAAATGTAAATATTTTAGCAGAATGAAGAAGTCAATATGGGAAAGATGAAGAGTTGGAACGCTTGGTAATTATTCTTTAAAAATTTTTTAATGTTTATTAATTTTTGAGAGAAAGAGAGCATTAGTGGGAGAAGGGGGGAGAGAGAGAGGGAGACACAGAATCAGGAGCATACTCCAGGCTCTGAGCTGTCAACACGGAGACCAACGTGGGGCTGTAATTCATGAGTGGTTAGGTCATGACCTGAGCTGAAGTTGGACACCCAACCAACAGAGCCACCCAGGCAGCCCCCCCTCCACCTTGGTAGTTTTTCTTGCATACAGTTACTATAGTTTTCCATTGACTCTGATCACTGGACATGGAAGTGCCAAGGAGCATCAAGAACATCTTGTGAGTTCCAGATATATTCTTGTACTCTCATTGTTTAACAATAGTACCATACATCCTTAGTAATAAGGCTCAAGTACCCCCAAAATAGTATTTTTTTGCCAGGTAGCCCATTAGCTTGATGAACTCCAAATAACTGGTTGTCTTTTGAAATTCAGTTCAAAGAAACCACAGTTGAATCTCTCTGGTATAAGCATTATTTAGGTACCAAGACTTCTGTATCAGCAGAACTTGAAGTAGCAGAGACAGAAAGCAAATGTTGCAAGTGGGTTATTAAGCAGAGGAAAAAAAAACATTTATATCCCTTGGGTTTTGGGTTCATGCATTCTGTCTATGAGAGAAGGAACACTATACATTTGTTGCTGTATTTTGTGGGATTACACCTCCACCTCACAAATATGATTACAGTTGTCTTGACTGAGTCTTCAGTAGGCCTTTCCATTGTTCTACAAGGCCAGCTGCTTTTGATGATGTTAAGATCAACGAGCCCCTTGGGTATCAATTCATTGCTTCACTTCTATTGCTGTAAACTCACTTATTTGGTCAGAACCATTGTTGGGTGAGAGATATAGTCAGATGATAGGTGAAGACAAATATTAAAAAGAACTATTGACTTAGGGGCGCCTGGGTGGCTCAGTTGGTTAAGCATCTGGCATCAGCTCAGGTCACGATCTCATGGTTTGTTGGTTCAAACCTGGTGTCGTGCTCTGTGCTGACAGCTCAGATCCTGGGGCCTGCTTTGGATTCTGTGTTTCCCCCTCTCTCTGCCCCTCCCATGCTCATGCTCTTTCTCTCTCTGTCTCTCAATAGTAAATAAACATTAAAAAAAAACTATTGATTTCAATGAGGACAAATTGATATCCCTTCCATGAAAGCAGAGGTCAAATATAATCAACATACAACATATAACCAGTTGTTTTGTGTTGTGTCATAATTGCTGGAATATTTGTCACTCAGCAAAGGTAATAGCTAGAACAACATTGGTGAATATATGTCCAGATTGAATTTTCCCATTATCTATCACCTTGATCATTTTGTTCACAAGACCATTAAACAAACAAGGAAGTAAATAGCACAAGAAACTGGCATCCACAAAATTGGCATCTTGTCTACCTGATTAATAAGCACCTTTTCTGTAGTGAGTGCCCTTTGGTGAACATTCACATGGGCATAAATATTCTCACACTTTTGGCCAAGGCTGAAAGTCTACCCATGTGGCTCCCCCAAGATATCCATAATACAAGTCCAGTTTTTATTTCTCCAGGTTTATGATCATCCAGTAAAACTATTACCCATTACCCATGAATCAGTCATAGATCCATATTCCTTATGAACTTTCCTTCCAGGAAAAGGGAACAACTAATCTGTACCATCCAAAGTTCTACTCACTTGGGAGTATTATGTCTTCCTCTTCATTTTTTAGGGTTACATTCAAGAAGACTATAAAGCTGAATTGATCCTCTTCTGGTTAATGTCAGAACAGTCTATAATCTAGGCTCTATGTTTTCTCTTCTAGCCAACTGGTCATAGGAAATGTCTCAAGTGGCTTGAAAAGACAATGGAACATCATGAATAATTCAAGAAACTTGATCATAAAAATTAAGTGTGCCTTCAAAGTATACTCTGTCTGATATATCTAGATTGCCTCTCCTATAAGCAGTGTATAATTGGGTCTTGTTTATTTTTTAAAAACTTTATTCTGATAATCTCTGCCTTTTAATTCAATTTTAATATAGTTATTGAAAACATTGGATTAAGGTGTACCATTTTATCATTTATTTTCTGTTTATCCTTTTTATTGTTTCTCTATTTCCTCCTTTTTTTTAAATTAAAACAATTAAGTTTATTGATTTTGAAAGAGAGACAGCAGGGGAGGGGCAGAGAGAGAATGAGAGAGAGAATTCCAAACAAGTTCTGCACTGCCAGCACAGAGCCTGACATGGGGCTCAACCCAGAAATTGTGAGATGATAACCTCAGCCCAAACCAAGTCAGATGCTAAACCAACTGAGCTACTCATGTGCCTCTCTATTTCCTCCTTTTTACATTCTTTTAGATTTATTTTAATATTTTATTTTAGATTTCATTTAAATTCTTTTAAATTTCATATGGGTTTTTAGTTTAGCCATCTCTCTTTTCATTTTGTTCAGTAGTTACTCTAGAAATTATAACATATTACCTTAACTTTTCACAATATTAATTTAGAGTTAATATTGAACAACTTCACATGAAATGTAAAAATTTTGCATTTGTATAGGTCCATTTACTCCCCTGATATTACAGTTTTCACATGTATTACATGTGCATACATGGTAAACCCAACAAGAAAATGCTATGTATTTTTTCCTTTTAAAAAAATCATGTGTTGGGACGCCTGGGTGGCTCAGTTGGTTAAGTGTCCAACTTCAGCTCAGGTCATGATCCTGTGATCCATGGGTTCGATCCCCATGTCAGGCTCTGTGATGACAGCTGGGATTCTGGAGCTTGCTTAGGATTCTGTGTCTCCCTCTCTCTCTGACCCTTCCCAGCTCATGCTCTGTCTGTCTCTCTCTCAAAAATAAAAAATAAATAAATAAATCATGTGTTTTTTAAAAGAAATTAAGAGAAGATGGCGGCTTAGGAGGACGCTGGGCTCACCGCACGTCCTGCTGATCACTTAGATTCCATCTACACCTGCCTAAATAACCCAGAAAACCGCCAGAGGATTAGCAGAACGGAGTCGCCGGAGACAAACGCAGACGAGAGGCCCACGGAAGAGGGTAGGAAGGGCGGCGAGGCAGTGCGCGCTCCACGAACTGGCGGGAGGGAGCCGGGGCAGAGGGGCGGCTCGCTGGCCAAGCAGAGCCCCCGAGTCTGGCTTGTAAAAGCGGAGGGGCCTGACGGACTGTGTTCCCACAACAAGCGCGACTTAGCGTCTGGGAGGTCATAAGTTAACAGCTCTGCTCGGAAAGCGGGAAGGCTGGAGGACAAAGGGAGGGAGAGCTGCTGAGCCCCCTGACAACAGAGCTCAGTTTGGTGGGGAACAAAGGCGCTCGCCAGCGCCATCTCCCCCGCCCATCCCCCAGCCGAAATCCCAAAGGGAACTGGTTCCTGCCAGGGAACTTGCTCGCTCCGCTCAAACACCCAACTCTGCGCTTCGGGGGAGCCAAACCTCCGGCAGCGGATCTGACTCCCTCTCGCTGCCACAGGGCCCCTCCTGAAGTGGATCACCTAAGGAGAAGCGATCTAAGCCTGCCCCTCCTGCCCCCGAGCACCTTGCCTACCCACCCCAGCTAATACACCAGATCCCCAGCATCACAAGCCTGGCAGGGTGCAAGTAGCCCAGAGGAGCCACACCACCCCACAGTGAATCCCGCCCCTAGGAGAGGGGAAGAGAAGGCACACACCAGTCTGACTGTGGCCCCAGCGGTGGGCTGGGGGCAGACATCAGGTCTGACTGCGGCCCCGCCCACCAACTCCAGTTATACACCACAGCACAGGGGAAGTGCCCTGCAGGTCCTCACCACGCCAGGGACTATCCAAAATGACCAAGCGGAAGAATTCCCCTCAGAAGAATCTCCAGGAAATAACAACAGCTAATGAGCTGATCAAAAAGGACTTAAATAACATAACAGAAAGTGAATTTAGAATAATAGTCATAAAATTAATTGCTGGGCTTGAAAACAGTATACAGGACAGCAGAGAATCTCTTGCTACAGAGATCAAGGGACTAAGGAACAGTCACGAGGAGCTGAAAAACGCTTTAAATGAAATGCATAACAAAATGGAAACCACCACAGCTCGGCTTGAAGAGGCAGAGGAGAGAATAGGTGAACTAGAAGATAAAGTTATGGAAAAAGAGGAAGCTGAGAAAAAGAGAGATAAAAAAATCCAGGAGTATGAGGGGAAAATTAGAGAATTAAGTGATACACTAAAAAGAAATAATATACGCATAATTGGTATCCCAGAGGAGGAAGAGAGAGGGAAAGGTGCTGAAGGGGTACTTGAAGAAATCATAGCTGAGAACTTCCCTGAACTGGGGAAGGAAAAAGGCATTGAAATCCAAGAGGCACAGAGAACTCCCTTCAGACGTAACTTGAATCGATCTTCTGCACGACATATCATAGTGAAACTGGCAAAATACAAGGATAAAGAGAAAATTCTGAAAGCAGCAAGGGGTAAACGTGCCCTCACATATAAAGGGAGACCTATAAGACTCGTGACTGATCTCTCTTTTGAAACTTGGCAGGCCAGAAAGAATTGGCACGAGATTTTCAGGGTGCTAGACAGAAAAAATATGCAGCCAAGAATCCTTTATCCAGCAAGTCTGTCATTTAGAATAGAAGGAGAGATAAAGGTCTTCCCAAACAAACAAAAACTGAAGGAATTTGTCACCACTAAACCAGCCCTACAAGAGATCCTAAGGGGGACCCTGTGAGACAAAGTCCCAGAGACATCACTATAAGCATAAAACATACAGACATCACAATGACTCTAAACCCGTATCTTTCTATAATAACACTGAATGTAAATGGATTAAATGCGCCAACCAAAAGACATAGGGTATCAGAATGGATAAAAAAACAAGACCCATCTATTTGCTGTCTACAAGAGACTCATTTTAGACCTGAGGACACCTTTAGATTGAGAGTGAGGGGATGGAGAACTATTTATCATGCGACTGGAAGCCAAAAGAAAGCTGGAGTAGCCATACTTATATCAGACAAACTAGACTTTAAATTAAAGGCTGTAACAAGAGATGAAGAAGGACATTATATAATAGTTACAGGGTCTATCCATCAGGAAGAGCTAACAATTATAAATGTCTATGCACCGAATACCGGAGCCCCCAAATATATAAAACAATTACTCATAAACATAAGCAACCTTATTGATAAGAATGTGGTAATTGCAGGGGACTTTAATACACCACTTACAGAAATGGATAGATCATCTAGACACACGGTCAATAAAGAAACAAGGGCCCTGAATGAGACATTGGATCAGATGGACTTGACAGATATATTTAGAACTCTGCATCCCAAAGCAACAGAATATACTTTCTTCTCGAGTGCACATGGAACATTCTCCAAGATAGATCATATACTGGGTCACAAAACAGCCCTTCATAAGTTTACAAGAATTGAAATTATACCATGCTTACTTTCAGACCACAATGCTATGAAGCTTGAAATCAACCACAGAAAAAAGTCTGGAAAACCTCCAAAAGCATGGAGGTTAAAGAACACCCTACTAACGAATGAGTGGGTCAACCAGGCAATTAGAGAAGAAATTAAAAAATATATGGAAACAAACGAAAATGAAAATACAACAATCCAAACGCTTTGGGACGCAGCAAAGGCAGTCCTGAGAGGAAAATACATTGCAATCCAGGCCTATCTCAAGAAACAAGAAAAATCCCAAATACAAAATCTAACAGCACACCTAAAGGAACTAGAAGCAGAACAGCAAAGGCAGCCTAAGCCCAGCAGAAGAAGAGAAATAATAAAGATCAGAGCAGAAATAAACAATATAGAAACTAAAAAAACTGTAGAGCAGATCAACGAAACCAAGAGTTGGTTTTTTGAAAAAATAAACAAAATTGACAAACCTCTAGCCAGGCTTCTCAAAAAGAAAAGGGAGATGACCCAAATAGATAAAATCATGAATGAAAATGGAATTATTACAACCAATCCCTCAGAGATACAAACAATTATCAGGGAATACTATGAAAAATTATATGCCAACAAATTGGACAACCTGGAAGAAATGGACAAATTCCTGAACACCCACACTCTTCCAAAACTCAATCAGGAGGAAATAGAAAGCTTGAACAGACCCATAACCAGTGAAGAAATTGAATCGGTTATCAAAAATCTCCCAACAAATAAGAGTCCAGGACCAGATGGCTTCCCAGGGGAGTTCTACCAGACGTTTAAAGCAGAGATAATACCTATCCTTCTCAAGCTATTCCAAGAAATAGAAAGGGAAGGAAAACTTCCAGACTCATTCTATGAAGCCAGTATTACTTTGATTCCTAAACCAGACAGAGACCCAGTAAAAAAAGAGAACTACAGGCCAATATCCCTGATGAATATGGATGCAAAAATTCTCAATAAGATACTAGCAAATCGAATTCAACAGCATATAAAAAGAATTATTCACCATGATCAAGTGGGATTCATTCCTGGGATGCAGGGCTGGTTCAACATTCGCAAATCAATCAACGTGATACATCACATTAACAAAAAAAAAAGAGAAGAACCATATGATCCTGTCAATCGATGCAGAAAAGGCCTTCGACAAAATCCAGCACCCTTTCTTAATAAAAACCCTTGAGAAAGTCGGGATAGAAGGAACATACTTAAAGATCATAAAAGCCATTTATGAAAAGCCCACAGCTAACATCATCCTCAACGGGGAAAAACTGAGAGCTTTTTCCCTGAGATCAGGAACACGACAGGGATGCCCACTCTCACCACTGCTGTTTAACATAGTGCTGGAAGTTCTAGCATCAGCAATCAGACAACAAAAGGAAATCAAAGGCATCAAAATTGGCAAAGATGAAGTCAAGCTTTCGCTTTTTGCAGATGACATGATATTATACATGGAAAATCCGATAGACTCCACCAAAAGTCTGCTAGAACTGATACAGGAATTCAGCAAAGTTGCAGGATACAAAATCAATGTACAGAAATCAGTTGCATTCTTATACACTAACAATGAAGCAACAGAAAGACAAATAAAGAAACTGATCCCATTCACAATTGCACCAAGAAGCATAAAATACCTAGGAATAAATCTAACCAAAGATGTAAAGGATCTGTATGCTGAAAACTATAGAAAGCTTATGAAGGAAATTGAAGAAGATTTAAAGAAATGGAAAGACATTCCCTGCTCATGGATTGGAAAAATAAATATTGTCAAAATGTCAATACTACCCAAAGCTATCTACACATTCAATGCAATCCCAATCAAAATTGCACCAGCATTCTTCTCGAAACTAGAACAAGCAATCCTAAAATTCATATGGAACCACAAAAGGCCCCGAATAGCCAAAGGAATTTTGAAGAAGAAGACCAAAGCAGGAGGCATCACAATCCCAGACTTTAGCCTCTACTACAAAGCTGTCATCATCAAGACAGCATGGTATTGGCACCAAAACAGACACATAGACCAATGGAATAGAATAGAAACCCCAGAACTAGACCCACAAACGTATGGCCAACTCATCTTTGACAAAGCAGGAAAGAACATCCAATGGAAAAAAGACAGCCTCTTTAACAAATGGTGCTGGGAGAACTGGACAGCAACATGCAGAAGGTTGAAACTAGACCACTTTCTCACACCATTCACAAAAATAAACTCAAAATGGATAAAGGACCTAAATGTGAGACAGGAAACCATCAAAACCTTAGAGGAGAAAGCAGGAAAAGACCTCTCTGACCTCAGCCGTAGCAATCTCTTACTCGACACATCCCCAAAGGCAAGGGAATTAAAAGCAAAAGTGAATTACTGGGACCTTATGAAGATAAAAAGCTTCTGCACAGCAAAGGAAACAACCAACAAAACTAAAAGGCAACCAACGGAATGGGAAAAGATATTCGCAAATGACATATCGGACAAAGGGCTAGTATCCAAAATCTATAAAGAGCTCACCAAACTCCACACCCAAAAAACAAATAACCCAGTGAAGAAATGGGCAGAAAACATGAATAGACACTTCTCTAAAGAAGACATCCGGATGGCCAACAGGCACATGAAAAGATGTTCAGCGTCGCTCCTTATCAGGGAAATACAAATCAAAACCACACTCAGGTATCACCTCACGCCAGTCAGAGTGGCCAAAATGAACAAATCAGGAGACTATAGATGCTGGAGAGGATGTGGAGAAATGGGAACCCTCTTGCACTGTTGGTGGGAATGCAAATTGGTGCAGCCGCTCTGGAAAGCAGTGTGGAGGTTCCTCAGAAAATTAAAAATAGACCTACCCTATGACCCAGCAATAGCACTGCTAGGAATTTACCCAAGGGATACAGGAGCACTGATGCATAGGGCCACTTGTACCCCAATGTTCATAGCAGCACTCTCAACAATAGCCAAATTATGGAAAGAGCCTAAATGTCCATCAACTGATGAATGGATAAAGAAATTGTGGTTTATATACACAATGGAATATTACGTGGCAATGAGAAAAAATGAAATATGGCCTTTTGTAGCAACGTGGATGGAACTGGAGAGTGTGATGCTAAGTGAAATAAGCCATACAGAGAAAGACAGATACCATATGGTTTCACTCTTATGTGGATCCTGAGAAACTTAACGGGAACCCATGGGGGAGGGGAAGGAAAAAAAAAAAAAGAGGTTAGAGTGGGAGAGAGCCAAAGCATAAGACTGTTAAAAACTGAGAACAAACTGAGGGTTGATGGGGGGTGGGAGGGAGGAGAGGGTGGGTGATGGGTATTGAGGAGGGCACCTTTTGGGATGAGCACTGGGTGTTGTATGGAAACCAATTTGTCAATAATTTTCATAAAAAAAATAAATAAATAAAAGAAAAGAAATTAAGAGAAAAACAGTTTGTTACATTAATCAATACATTTACCATTTCTGATGCTCTTCTTTTCATTACTGATGATTCAAGTTTCCTCCTGGCATCATTTCTCTTTGCCTTGAAATGTTTCCTTTACTAGCTCTTATCGTGTAATCTTGCAGTAATAAATTCTGTTATTTTCCTTTACCTGAAAGTAGCTTTATGTTATCTCCATTATTAAAGAATATTTTTACCAGATATAAAATTATAGATTGAAAGTTTTTTTTTCTTATATCACCTTAAAAATGTTTCACTGTTATCTGGCCTTCATGGTTTTGACAGTCATTTGAATCATTGTGCCTAGGTACATATTTCTTTACATTTATCTTTTTGGAATTCATAGAACTTTGTGAATGTTTAATTTATTTCTTCCACCACATTTGAGAAGTTTTCTGCCATTGCTTCTTTAAATATTTTTCTGTTCCTCTATGTCTCCTCACCTTCTGGGACTCCAAATATCCTATGTCATGCCTTTCAAAATTATTGTTCAGTCTTTGAAACTCTATCCATCCATCTTTCAATCTCTTTCTTCTCTCTTCTCCATATTAGATAATTTATATTGATTTTTTTTTCAGGTTCACTCTTTACTCTGTCATCTCTACTCAGATATTAAATCTGTGCAGTTATTTATTTCAGATTTTCTACTTTTCAGTTCTAAAGTTTTCATTTTTTTTAATATTCAAAAGGGTTTTCCCCCATTCACTGCAAGTGTGTTTTCCTTTACCTCACTGAGCATATGTACAAAATCTATAGCAATCCTTGTCTAATAATATGTGTCATCTCTATTTGGCATCTGTCAATTGCCTTTTTCTTCAAGAATAAGTCATATTTTCCTCCGTAGATCCAACAGTTTTGTATTGTATACTGGATATCAGGAAGACTTATGCTGTGGAGACTGATTTATGTTCTGAATAGTTCTGATGTTTTCTTCTGAATAGTGCTGATGTTTTTGTTTTAGACAATTAATTTGTTTAGACTCAAACTGAAAGCTGTCATACCTGATGTGGGCAGCAAATGAATACTTTTTTCAGTTTGCTTTATCTATGCTTATATCAGGGAGCAGCAGGAAAGTTTGACTGAGTTCAGACATGACATTTGGGGATCATCTTCTCTTTCTCATTTATGGAGTTCTTCCTCATTCTTTGGTTACCCTGTTTGTTTTGGTTTCCTTCCCATGGTTATTCTGACTTCCCTTGGTTCCTACGACTAAAAGATGGCAAACTTTCTATCAGATACTACCTGCCCCATATTGCCATTTCTCTCACTGTGGCTACCCTCAGGGCAAAGCTGACAAAAAAAGGGGGGGAACTCTCTTCCTTCAAGTAACTTGTTGCCAATTTCAGATCTCTCCAAAATCTACATACCTTTGTTCAGTCTTCAAAGTCATCAGACTCTGTTGCTGTTGTTGTTTTTGTTCAGAGATCATAGGTATTGTTTTCAGGAAGATTTTTCAGGCTTCTGATCTTATATAAACCGCTTCCGGTTTATGATGGAGTGCTGCTGAGCATGACCAACCTTATGGCTTGGTAGATAAGCTATCAAATAATCGTTCACCATGGACATTTCATTTCATGCAATCATCTGATGTCCTTTTATCAGGTTTTAGTCTCCTTCGAAGTCAAGTAACAAGCTAAAAGAAAATTTAGAGAAGGATAAAAATTATATGTTGCCTACTCAAGATTCACCGTGACTTATGGTTTCTGACTGAGTTACTTTTCCTTGGTAATAAGTGTTGGGGAAGGCCTTTTTTTTTAAAATGAGATCTCATTTATCTACTACAATTTACATACAGAAGTTTCAACTAGGAACTAGGAGGAAGATGAGGCAGAGGCAAAGAGAAGGCATTTCTATATATGCTTAAAATAAATCTAAACCATGAGAAGTTACACTCAATGAATTATTTGCTTACAGCAAATTATGGAATATGACTTCTGCTGTGGATCAGCTAGGCAGACTTCCCTTTTTTTTTTGTTCCCAGTCAGAGAAGTATTATGTCTCCTTCTTAGTGTGGTAGGAGGTACAAGGCACAAAAACCCTTCTTTCATTTTGTAACAAATATTCAGAAATGCCTCAGATACTGACTCTCAGAAAACTTCACTTAGGTGTGAGACACTTAAGTTTTGATGGATTATTTTCTTTTATTTCTATTATCTTTGTGCCTTACCTGGGAATCTTGGGTATCTGCCATCCCCAGGTTTCCACTATGTACCAGTAAAATGTCATTAATGTAGTAGACAAGGGTAATTTCCTGTAGGATGACAAGATATCAAATCTTTCATTTGGCATAGCACAGAGTTGTGGGGGTTATGTAGCCCTGAGGTAAGAGAAATAAGGTGGCTCAAAGTTCCTGCCAGATACACTAAATTCATTCAGATGTTTTTGTATCATTAGAAAAGAGACAATGGCATCTTCCAGATCAGTCACTATGTACCAATAACCAAGAATTGTCTTTATTTGCTCTGGTAAGGAAACTACCTGGAGCAGCATCTGAAATTGTAATCACTGTTTTATTGACCTTATATTAATCCACTGTTTCTCTTCAATACCTATCCATTTTCTGTACAAACCAATAGGGCAGTCAGATGGAAATGTGATAGGAATCACCAATCCTTTTAATTTGGTAAAATCTCTGAAATTTTCATAGGGATGTTTTTTTTTGTTAGAGAGTTAGATGGCTTCCCCTTGATCTATTATCCAATAATATCCTTTGCTCCATAGATTAGGGATCCAACTGAGGATTCTACCAGTTGTTAAGAATGGTTAGTCCAACTATACCCTCAATATTTAAAAAAGTAACTTTAGCTTGTGTTCAGGAACCACTGGGAGTTAGACACAGGCTCAAATATTTTGTCTGTTTATTTTTTAATATTCATAGATCTCTGTCTGTTTAGTGGACCACACGATTATTTCCAAGTTGGTGTCCACAAAAGTCCACTGGCTTTCCCCCTTTCTCCAGTGCACAATTATCCTCGTAAGTGGCTGTTACTCAGACTGGGAAATGTTAGGAGGATCATTCGTGTTTGTGATATTGACAGGAATTGCTTCCTCAGGAGTCTGTACTTTTTATTCAAGAAGTACTGGGTTTGTGAACTAACTACAGCATTGGACTCAGTGAAAGATATTGAACCTTCATGGTGATAACTCAAGTCAGGTATTTGTTCATCAGCCCTAGAGTTCCTTTTGAGATATAGGTTAAGTTAAATTGCTTTGTGGATTCCTCTTATATTTTTCTCTTGTGTACTCTATAATCAATTGGCCAACACCAAAGAATCCCTGCAGAGGAAGACTTGTAACTGTCATTCTGGTCCTGCTGCATTTTATATCCCCAAGAGCACCTTGTCTCTAGCAGTGAGGTTGTTGCTACCCTGTCTCTGCTTTATTTTTGCTATGATTAGTATCTGGGTGAAAGCAGAGAATTTATGAAGTCAGAAGTCATTGTGGTACTGGACTAACAAGGAATTTACAGACATATTTTTGGGTGCCTTTAACACATAGACTGGAATTTAGTAGGTCTTAGATAAATCTCAGGACCCTGAATTTTTACCAAATGTTTTAGGTAATTATTCAGGCAACCCCTTTTCTCTCTTCCACCATAACCATAACCCACTTATTTTTTTTTTTAATTCCAGAGTAGTTAACATATAGGGTTATACTATTTTCAGGTGAACCATAACCCACTTTAGGAAACATTTGTCGTCAATCATTAATGGCTGCCACAAATTCTTTTGAACACCTTACCTTCACTTTGATATATGGCCATATTTTTAATCCTACCTCCTCAACGTGGAATTAAGATGATCTTAATTTGTCAGTCTTCTGTCTCTCTGCACCGGCTGACTTAGGCTCCATCTGTCAGATAGGGTGGTAGCCTTCCATTTGCAGCAAAAATAATCTTGTCTTGGTCAGCAGGGACAGCATCTCCATTAGCAAGCTAGTTCTATGATATGGTTTGAGGAAAGGTTCTCAGAAACCCAACCTAGGATCTGTCTCTTCATCCCTTCTTATTATACTGTGATGTTTATAAAAATTTTCTCACTTGGAAAGAAAGGGTAAACTTAGTAGGCCTGGGTTGTTCAAACCCTGTATATTCCAAAGAAAAGACTGTTTTCAAGACTAGCCCTTGGCTGGGCCATGGGATATAATCTCTGGACCCTCATAACACTTTGTCCTATAAGAATGTTTTATATGTTTGAGGTCTTGGGCCAGGATGTACCAATTTGGCCAGATAAGCTCATCTTAACACTGTGATATATGGTGAATTCCCAATTGCAGGGGGTGGAGGAGAATTTTTGGAGTATGAGTCACACAGGAACCACATGTCTACATGACTGACCCCAATAAAACTGCACATAAAAGCTTGAGTAAGCTTCTCTGGTTGGCAATATTTAGTATATTGTCACACACCATTGCTGGGAGAATTAAATGCATCCCTATGTGACTATACTGGAGAGTACACTGTGTGTATGGAACTTGTACCTGGTTTCTCCTGCACTTTGTTCCATACACCTTTTTATTTTGCGGATTTTAATCTGTATTATTTTGTTGCAGCAAACTGTAACCATGAGTACAACAACTTTTCTGAGTCCTGTGAGTCTTTCTAGCAAATCATTGAGCTTGAGGATGGTCTAGGGAACCCCTGAAGCACCTGTCTAAAACAATTACAGTGGTTTCTATTATCTCCAAACAAGAACTATTACTGACACAGAATTGAAATAAAAAGATTTTCTAAGAAGTAGAAATCTGGGAGTAGCATCTGGAATGGTTGGGTCTAATGGCAGTAAGTATCTCACTAGTGTTAAATAATTGGACAGTAGTCAATAGCAAATATTGACCAAATAGTTATTTCAATGATATTTTATAGTTAACTGGACTAAAGTGAGAATTGAAAAAAAGCATTTGATGAACCAAGTGATTGTTTGTTGGTCTATCATTAAGAAGGCTCCTGAAGGCCATTTACAAAGTACAACACAGGAGAAGTTTTACGGAGAAGTAGGGTAGTAGTCTTAATGGTTTGGCCTGATAGAACTTTAATAAACGCTAATTTGTACTAAGGAATGAAGTAAGTGTGCAGTCCAGTATGTCTCTTTTGATCAGTACAGCTGGTTCTGTTTGGTTCTGGTTAGCCAAAAGTTGACACCCACCATCTCAATGAAGACTCACAGTCACACACCAAGTCCCAAGCCTGAGTTACTTGGTGACTCAGAGAATATAGAGTAATGTGAATGAAGAAGAGTCTGGGTATATATGAGGATAACACCACAAAGTTCATACTATCTATTTTCCTTCTACTTTTCCTGAAAAAATCATATTACTATTTAGTAGTGTCACCATTCACTGGGAGGAAAAAAATACCCAGACCTTTCGGGGACTAATAGATATTGGTTCTGAAATGACATACTGCCCCGAGAACAGAGAGATACCCTGATCCTTCAGTCAGAGTGGAAGTTTGTGAGCCTCAGCTGCATAATTTCTCAGTGGATCCAGTAGGTCCCCAAGCCATCCCATGGTTAATTCTACAGATTCTGAATGTGAATTATAATAGGTATGCTTGTATCTAGCAAGATCTTCACATTGGTTTCCTGACCCGTGGAGTGAGGGCCTACCATGGTACAAAGGTGTGAAACTATCCTGTGTTAAAACAAAAACAAAAACAAAAACAAAAACAAAAACAAAAACAAAAACAAAATAATACCATTTCACAATGGGAATATTATTGATTAGTGTCCCACTGCCAAAAACTTGAAAGATACAGAGGTGTTGATTTCTACCACCTTTCCCATTTAATTTGCCTGATTGGCCTATGCAAAAATCAGATGGGTATAGGAGAATAACAGTGTGGTTTATCATAGGTCCAATCAGGTGGTGATATCAATTGCAGCTTCTATTCTTGAGGTGGTTATTCATTATTTCTCTCTCTCTCTCTTTCTCTCTCTCTCTCACACACATGGACATTCAAACACACACTTTATCCCCTCTCACCTCATTTTTCTCTTCCATTTCCCTAACCCTAACCCTAACCCTAACCCTCTTTTTAAAAATTTAAATTATGCAATATATCATATCTAGAGAATTATATAAAATCTATATGTACTGTTTCATCAATGATAAATAGTGTATTCCTGTGAAAACACTACTCAAGGCAACATGTAAACTAGAAGTTCCCTGCATGCCCTTCTGTACTCATACACCTTCCGTCTATCCTAGAGGGAATCTATATGCTAAATTTAGTGACAATTTCACCTTTGTTTTTCTCTATAGGTTTGTTGTACGTATGTGTGCCTTCAGGTAACATAGTATTTTGAGCTTTATACAAACTAAATAGTATATTTTCCTTTGTGATCTTTATTTAAATGTATTAGGGTGTCATCAGGATGAAATGCAGGTGTAATCTCTTCTGAAACTCAGGGTTCTCTTTCAAGCTCACTAGCTACTGGCAGAATCCAATTCCTTCCATTCATGGTACTTATGTTCCCATTTTCTTACTGGCTGTCAACTGGAGACCACTCAGCTTTTAGAGGCCATCTTCAGATACCTGCCATATGGGTTCCACCTCTCACAACATGACAGCTCATTTCTTCAAGGCCAGCAGGATAGTTTCTCACAAGTATGCTACAATGGAGTTTTATTATATAACATAATATAAGGAATGACTATCCCATCATATACACAGGTCCCACCCACACTCAAGTGGAAGGGATTCTTGAATGTATACCTGGGAGTTGGAAACTTGGAGGCCATCTTAGAATTCCACTTGCTACAAAAAACATGATATTTATACTTTATTTAACTTAAATGGTATATGTTATTCTATTTTATCTATATTATTCATTTCTAATTCTACTCTTGAATTACATTTGTGTTATTGTCTAGATTTTTATTAAAACAAACAAGCTACATGAACATTTCTATACATTTGTCTTCTTGCACATGTGCAAGAGCTTCTCTATGATATGCAATGAGGAGTAAAATTGCTTGTTCAATAGGTTATGTATGTGGGGGTGCCAGGGTGGCTCAGTCGGTTAAGTATTCAACTCTTGTTTTTGGCTCAGGTCATGATCTCACAGTTCGTGAGTTCAAGCTCCACATTGGGCTCTGAACTGACAGTGTAGAGCTTGTTTGGGATTTCTCACTTCCCCTCTCTCTGATCCTCCCCAGCTTGCTATCTCTCTCCCTCAAAAAAATACGTAAAGAAATTTAAAAAATACGTTGTGTGTGTGTCCAATGTCACTAGGTGATTATATTACTCCCAATGTCATTTACCAATTTACACTACCTCAGCATTGTATGAAAGTAACCATTGGTCTACAGCCTTGTAACTCTTGCTTTTTTTTCAGACCTTTATATTTTTTGCCAAGCTAGCAGGGTAGTAATTGAATATCATTGTAAATAGACTTTGTCTCCATTTGGTTGCCAATGAGATTGAGCATCTTTTCATATGTTTGCTGACTATCTTCTTTTTCTTCAAATAGTCTCCTAACTGGAAGGGCTGAGATGCAAGAGTGGTTGCTGGGCTTCTTCGGGTTTTGGATGTAACAAATGTTGCATCCATACTGTTCATGGGGAAACCCATTAAGCTGACAGTTCTGCATGGATCTTGAACAAAAGAAGGTTCTCCAGTTGGAGCAGGCTGCAACCTGCTATCTGGCCCTTAGAAGCCAATGGATCCAGTCAAACTTGAAGTGCTTGTGATTGATTAGATACTGCATGGTGTCTGTGGCAAGTCACAACAAGAGAAATGTGACAAAGACTCCAGAGTTTTGGAGAAAATATAGGTCCCCTTTGATAAATAATTTCCCTTTGAGAAATAATTCTTCTCTTGCAATTGAACTTAGGTAGGAGATATCAAAAGTATATGCATCCTGAGTTGCCTTCATGTACTGGGTATTGTCTGAACTGACTGAGCAACAAAGTTTCTCAAGGTATATGGTCTATAAGACGCTGGGTTCTGAGGATTAGGCAAGTTGCTTGAACAGCTGACTCATATTCCTAATAGGCCAGTTCTTGATGCCATTTAACCCTTACCTGTGGTCATATGGAGATTTTTATAGCATTACCAGTTGATTTGAATCTAGTACACAGTGGGCTCACATGAGATTCTCTTACCAGACAGAAATGATTGCTACAGTGTTTTCTCTTTGCTTAAGAGAGGTACTGAAGTTTGGTGCGGGAAATAAAACTTTCAGGTGAGAAGAAGTTTGAGTGGTTTGATGAAGTTTTCATTGATTTATGGGGCCAGTGGCTAAGGATTAGTTTTATGGGCAAGGACTTGCAAAAAACAACATAGAGGGGCTCCTCGGTGGCTCAGTTCATTAAGTATCTGACTTCTGCTGAGGTCATGAACTCACAGCTCATGAGTTCAAGCCCTGCATCAGGCTCTGTGCTGACAGTTCAGAGACTGGAGCTTGCTTCAGATTCTTGTTTCCCCTCTCATTCTGCCCTTCCCCCCACTCGGGCTCCATCTCTCTTTCTCAAAAATAAATAAAACATTAAAAAAAAAGAACAACATGGAAACACTGGGGGCAAAATGGTTTAGTATGAGGATGAAACTCTGAAAATGACACTGCACTGTGAATGAATCAGTGTCCCATGATAATTCCACCAAACAAATCTTCTTATGAAGTGTATCAGTCAGTGTCCATTCAGGATAGAATCCATAAAGTAGTGTGAATAGGTAAAATTTAATGTAAAGAATTATTAACTATATAGTACTGAATAAATGAGGGATTTTTCTAATTAGAAATAAAAAGAAAACTAAAAAAACTAATAAAAGGAGTGTCTGCTGTCTTTGGCCTGAAGAAGAATCTCCCAGGGATGAAAGCTGCCAGAAGACTAGCAGAATGGACTCTCCATAGCCAACCATAGACAAGAGGCCCACAGAAGAGGGTAGGAAGGGTGGAGAGGTGGTGTGTACTACATGGACTGGTGGGAGGGAGCTGGGTGGTGGAGGGGCAGCCTGCCGGGCAAGGCAAGGCCCCTGAAGTCTGGCCTGCAAAAGCGGAGTGGACAGACTCCATGAGTTCTGACAGCTGGCGGAACTTAACATCTGAAATGTTAAAAGTCAACAGCTCTGTTCTCGGAGGGCGGGAGGGGGAGAGAACACCTGGAGGGAGAATTGTTGAGCCCGGGAAGACAGAACTCAGCTTGGCTGGGGAACAAAGGCACTGGAAAGTGCCATTTACCTCTCCTACATACCAGCTGAAATTCCAAAGGGAACCAGTTCCTGTCACTAAACTTGCTTGCACCGCCCAAACGCCCAATGCTGTGCTTCTATGGATCCATCACTCCCACATGCCTGCCTCCTTCCCAGTGCTGCAGGGCCCCATCCGTGGAGACCACCAATGACAAAGTGAGCTAGGCCTTCCCCTCCTGCCCCTATGCACCTTGCAGATCCACCCAGGCTAATACGCCCTTGGCCAGATCCCATCAAAGCATCACCACAAGCCTGGCAGTGTGCATGTAGCCCAGAGCGGAGCCACACCACTCCACAATGAGTCCTGCCCCTGGGACAGGGGAAGATAAGGTACACACCAGTCTGACTGTGGCCCCAGTGGTGGGCTGGGGGCAGACATAGGGTCTGACTGAGGCCCTGCACACCAACACAAGTTACTCTGGACAAAACAGAGGAAGTGCCCTGAAGTTTGGCGCTACTGTAGGGACTACCCAAAATGATGAAATGGAAGAATTCTTCTCAAAAGAAACTCGAGGAAGTAGTGACAGCTAATGAATTGATCAAAACCAATTTAAGCAATATAATGGAACAAAAATTTAGAATAGTAGTCATAAAATTAATCTCTTGGTTTGAAAAAAGCATAGAGGACAGCAGAGAATCTATTGCTACAGAGATCAAGGGACTAAGAAATAGACATAAGGAACTAAAAAATGCTATAAATGAGGTGCAAAATAAAATGAAGGCAGCCATAGCATGGATTGAAGAGGCAGAGGAGAGAATGGGTGAATTAGACGATAAAATTATGGAAAAAGAAGAAGCTGAGATAAAGAGAGATAAAAATTCCAGGAGTATGAGGGGAGAATTAGACAACAAAGTGATGCAATCAAACAGAACAATATCTGTATCATAGGAATTCCAGAAGAAGAAGAGAAAGAGAAAGGGGGTGAAAGTGTGCTTGCACAAATCAGAGCTGAGAACTTCCCTCATCTGGGAAGGAAACATGCATTGAAATCCAAGAGGCACAGAGAACTCCCTTCAGGGTAACTTGAATCGATCTTCTACATGACATATCATAGTGAAACTGGCAAAATACAACAATAAAGAGAGAATTTTGAAAGCAGCTAGGGATAAACAGGCTCTAACAATGGGCCCTAAATACAAAGGTAGACACATAAGTGTAGTAGCAGACCTCTCTACTAAAACTTGACAGGCCAGAAAGGAATGGAAGGAAATCTTCAATGTAATGAACAGGAAAAGTGTGCAGCCAAGAATCCTTTATCCAGCAAGTCTGTCATCCAGAATACAAGGAGAGATACAAGTTTCCCAAACAAACAAAAACTGAAGGAATTCATCACCACTAAACCAGCCCTACAAGAGATCCTGAGGGGGAGTCTGTGAGTGAAATGTTGAAAGGACCACAGTGTGACACAGACATCACTACAAGCATGAAACCTACAGATATCACAATGACTCTAAACCCATATCTTTCAATAATAACACTGACTGTAAATGGACTGAATGCTCCAGCCAAAACACATAGGGTATCAGAATGGATTAAAAAACAAAAAAACAAAACTCATCTATTTGCTGTCTACAAGAGACTCATTTTAGACCTGAGGGTACCTTCAGATTGAATGTGAGGAGATGGAGAACTATCTATCATGTTAATGGAAGTCAAAAGAGAGCTGGAGTAGCCATACTTATATCAGACAAACTAGACTTTAAATCGAAGACTGTAACAAGAGATGAAGAAGGGCATTATATAATAATTACAGGGTCTATCCATCAGGAAGAGCTAACAATTATAAATGTCTATGTGCCAAATATGGGAGCCCCCGAATATATAAAGCAATTAATCACAAACATAAGCAACCTTATTGATAAGAATGTGGTAATTTCAGGGACTTTAATACCCCACTTACAACAATGGATAGATCATCTAGACACAGGATCAATAAAGGGCCCTGAATGATACATTGGATCAGATGGACTTGACAGATATATTCAGAACTCAGCACCCCAAAGCAATAGAATATACTTTCTTCTCGAGTGCACATGGAACATTCTCCAAGATAGATCGCATACTGACTGGGTCACAGATCAGATCTTAATAAGTATAAAACAATTGAAATCATAGCATGCATACTTTCAGACCACAATGCTATGAAGCTTGAAATCAACCACAGGAAAAAGTCTGGAAAACTTCCAAAAGCATGGAGGTTAAAGAGCACTCTACTAAAGAATGATGGGTCAACCAGGCAATTAGAGAAGAAATTAAGAAACATATGGAAACAAATGAAAATGAAACTACAACAATCTAAACGTTTTGGGATGCAGCGAAGGCAGTCCTGGGAGGAAAATACATTGCAATCCAGGCCTATCTCAAGAAACAAGAAAAATCACAAATACAAAAATCTAACACCACACCTAAAGGAAACAGAATAAAAACAGCAAAGACACCCTGAACCCAGCAGAAGAAGAGAAATAATAAAGATCAGAGCAGAAATAAGCAATATAGAATCTAAAAAAGCTGTAGAGCAGACCAATGAAACCAAGAGTTGGTTTTTTGAAAATATACAAAAAATCGATAATCCTCTAGCCAGGTTTCTCAAAATGAAAAGGGAGATGACCAAAATAGACAAAATCATGAATGAAAATAGAATTAACAACCAATCACTCAGAAATACAAGTAATTATCAAGGAATGCTATGAAAAATTATATGCCAAGAAACTGGACAACCTGGAAGAAATGGACAAATTCCTAAGTACCCACACACTTCCAAAACTCAAATAGGAAGAAATAGAAAGTTTGAACAGACCCATAACCATCAAAGAAATTGAATCAGTTATCAAAAATCTCCCAACTAATAAGAGTCCAGGACTAGATGGCTTACCAGGGGAATTCTATCAGACACTTAAGGCAGAGATAATACCTATCTTTCTCAAGCCCTTCCAAAGGAAAACTTCCAGACTCATTCTATGAAGCCAACATTACTTTGATTCCTAAACCAGACAGAGACCCAGTAAAAAAAGAGAACTACAGGCCAATATCCATCCTTGATGAATACGGATGCAAAAATTCTCAACAAGATACTAGCAAATAGAATTCAACAGCATGTGAAAAGAAGTATTTACCATGATCAAGTAGGATTCATTCCTGGGATGCAGGGCTGGTTCAACATTCGCAAATCAATCAAAGTGATACAGCACATTAATAAGAGGAAAGGTAACAACTATATGATCCTGTCAATAGATGCAGAACAAGCATTTGACAAAATTCAGCATCCTTTCTTGATAAAAACCCTCGAGAAAGTAGGGATAGAAGAAACATACTTCAATATCATAAAACCCATTTTTGAAAAGCCCACAGCTAATATCATCCTCAATGGAGAAACACTGAGAGCTTTCTCCCTGAGATCAGAAACATGACAGGGATGTCCACTCTCACTGCTGTTGTTTAATAAAATGTTGGAAGTTCTAGCATCAGCAATCAGACAACAAAAGAAAATCAAAGGCATCAAAATTGGCAAAGATGAAGTCAAGCTTTCACTTTTTGCCGATGACATGATATTATACATGGAAAACCCAACAGACTCCACCAAAAATCTGCTAGAACAGATACATGAATCCAGCAAAGTCACAGGATACAGTATCAATGTACCGAAATCAGTTGAATTCTTATACACTAATAATGAAGCAAGAGAAAGACAAAGAACCTGATCCCATTCACAATTGCACCAAGAATCATGAAATGCCTAGGAATAAATCTAACCAAATATGGAAAAGATCTGTATGTTGAAAACTATAGAAAGCTTATGAAGCAAAATGAAGAAGATATAAAGAAATGGAAAAGCATTCCGTGCTCATGGGTTGGAAGAATAAATATTATTAAAATGTCAATACTACCCAAAGCTATCTACACATTCAATGCAATCCCAATCAAAATTGCACCAGCATTCTTCTCGAAGCTAGAACAAGCAATCCTAAAATTTGTATGGAACCACAAAAGGCCTCGAATAGCCAAAGTAATTTTGAAGAAGAAGACCAAAGTGGGAGGCATCACAATCCCAGGCCTCTACTACAAAGCTGTAGTCAGCAAGACAACATGATATTGGCACAAAAACTGACACATAGACCAATGGAATAGAATAGAGACTACAGACTTGGACCCACATAAGTATGGCAACTAATCTTTGACAAAGCAGGAAAGAATATCCAGTGGAAAAAAGGCTGTTTCTTTAACAAATGGTGCTGGGAGAACTGGACAGCAACATGCCGAAGAATGAAACTAGACAACTTTCTTACATGATTCACAAAAACAAACTCAAAATGGATGAAGGACCTGAATGTGAGACAGGAAACCATCAAAGCCCTAGAACGGAAAGCAGGTAAAAACCTCTCTCATCTGAGCTGCAGCAATTTCTTACTTGAACCCCTCCAAGGCAAGGGAATTAAAAGCAAAAGTGAAATATTGGGACCTCATGAAGATAAAAAGCTTCTGCACTGTGAAGGAACAATCAACAAAGCTAAAAGGCAACCGACAGAATGGGAAAAGATATTTGCAAATGACATACTGGACAAAGGACTAGTATCCAAAATCTATAAAGAACTCACTGAACTCCACACTGACAACAAATAATCCAGTGAAGAAATGGGCAGAAGACATGAATAAACACTTCTCTAAAGAAGATATCCAGATGGCCAACAGGCACATGAAAAGATGCTCAACGTCACTCCTCATCAGGAAATAAAAATCAAAGCCACACTGAGATACCACCTCACACCAGTCTGAGTGTCTAAAATGAACAAATGAGGAGACTCTAGATGCTGGAGAGGATGTGGAGAAACGGGAACCCTCTTGCACTGTTGGTGGGAATGCAAACTGGTGCAGCCACTCTGGAAAACAGTGTGGAGGTTCCTCAAAAAATTAAAAGGAGACCTACCCTATGATACAGCAATAACACTGCTAGGAACTTACCCCAGGGATACAGGAGTGGTGATGCATAGGGGCACTTGTACCCCAATGTTTATAGCAGCACTCTCAACAATAGCCAAATTATGGAAAGAGCCTAAATGTCCATCAACTGATGAATGGATAAAGAAATTGTGGTTTACATATACAATGGAATTCTACTTGGCAATGAGAAAGAATGAAATATGGCCCTTTGTAGCAACGTGGATGGAACTGGAGAGTGTTATGCTAAGTGAAATAAGCCATACAGAGAAAGACAGATACCATATGGTTTCACTCATGTGGATCCTGAGAAACTTAACAGAAGTCCATGGGGGAGGGGAAGAAAAAAAAAGAGGGAGAGGGCCAAAGCATAAGAGACTCTTAAAAACTGAGAACAAACTGAAGGTTGATAGGGAGTGGGAGGGAGGGGAGGGTGGGTGATGGGTATTGAGGAGGGTACCTTTTGGGATGAACACTGGGTGTTGTATGGAAACCAATGTGACAATAAATTTCATATTAAAAAAAATAAAATAAATCAACAAGTAGCACAGTAGGAGAGGCTCTCAATAATCTGGCAAATACAATGACCTATCCTGTAGATGTCAATCATCCTCTTTCTTTGGCTACCTCCGTAGCTCAATGGACTCAAACAATAAGTCAATGTTGCAAACATGGGGGTTATGCATGGATGCAACACACAAAATTACCCTTAGGGGTAGTGTAGCTATAATTATTAATGAATGCCAAATCTGTCAACAGCAAAGAACAATTCTGGTCTCTGCAAAAGGCATAAACCACCTGATTGCAATAAAATATATCTGTACCATATCATGGAAAGGAAAATTAATACTGAATTAGACATCTATTTTTGAAAGGAAGTTGGAAACTTTTACCTCGCCTCCAGTTTGAAAAATTGCAGAAAGTGTCTATGATTGTCCCAACTTGGATCACAAACCCATATCTTGATTTAATATCTGGGGCCTATGAGATACCTCTGTTGGCCCCCATCATGTATTCTGTCTGTGATTAAGAGGGTAGTATCCATATGAAAATGGAAGCTGACATTTAGACCATGTTGATAGAGTCATGAGATTGGATGTTAGTTTCTTAGACCTGTCATAAAAACGTACCATAGACTAAGCGGCTTAAACAACACAAAAGTTGTCTCACAGTTCTGGAGGCTATAAGTCTAGGATCAAGGTATTAGAAGGTTTGGTTTCTCCTGTGGCCTGTCTTTGGTTTGCAGATGGCCAGCTTGCTGTGTCCTCATAATGTTTTTCCTCTATGCAATTGCACCCCTGGGTGTATCTCTGTCCAAATTTTCTTATTATGAGGACACTGATAATATAGATTAATACCTCATTTTAACATAAACATATCTTTAAATGCTCTATTCCCAAATAAAGTCATATTCTGAGGTACTGAGTGTTAGGGCTTCAATGTGAAAATATTGAGGAGACACAAGTCAGCCCATAACAGAAGAATGATTTCCCAGAGAGGGAGGTGTATAGATAATTTGTGACCACTTGAAAAAAATATTATAAGACAGTTTTGGCTTCCTTAAATTCAGTGTGGTAGGGGTACAACAAGTTGGAAGCATGGACAACCAGTAGCCCAAATGTCACTGGACTCTGTCTTTTACCTCATTCCTGTGTAGGTTGACTCCAAAATTTTCTACTGAAAATTGTTTACTTCACATAGCAGGCAACTTTATTTTTATTTCTCTCTATCCTTAAATTTTTAAATGTAGAATTGGCTCCTCCCTTGTCCTTGGTTGAAATTTATCGAAGACTCAATGACTTTTTGGTCCTTTTTAGGTAAGAAAATATCCTTAGATTACTCCAGTCCACAAGGTTTAGTTCAATAATTAAACTATCTGATCCAAAGTAATAATTAGAAATGTCAAACTTTAATGTTGAGGCATATTTTCCTGTTACCCCAGCTTAGATATATTGTAGATTGGCTAATTGAAGTGGGGCAGGGGGTGTGGTTTTCATCTTCTGTCTTTATCTTCTTGAACTTCTACTGATCCTACTTCTACTGCTCATCCTTCCATCTCTCAAATTCCAGCTTTTACTTCTCTAGAGAAAATAGGCAGAAAATTCTAACCTGACTAATACTGTTATGAGATGGTCTGAGTGTTTCCTGCAATATGTGGATGTGTGGGAGGCTGGGCCCGGGTGCCAGGCTGAGACCAGGTCAAGCAACGGCTCCCTGTTGACTCAGCCAACCCGGTGGTTCCCCCTCCATCCCCCCACTTTCAAGGGCATGCGAAAGCCTTGTCAAGGCTGAGAAAGTTAATTCCTGAAGCCTGTGGTCTGCAGGTGTTGGCAGTAATGCTACCTTTCTTTTTCTACCCCGAGTCAGATAGAAACAAACATGGGAACTGTGTTTTGCTAGCAATCTATCAACAAGGTCTTGTGACCCATTCGGAAAGTTCACAAGGTACACAGAACTAAATGTTTTGGCTGGCAGTGATCATGTGAAACCTGTTTATTCTTAGAATTACCTGATCCATAAGAGTCTTATATTATAAAAGATTGTGTACAGCAACAATAAAGCTGTCACTTGTGCCATCAGCCCAGGGGGCCCTCCTGTTCCCAAACTTTCTCTTCTCTCCTCTTTTTTCTTGCATTCCCCTACTCTCAGGACCCTGACCTCGGTGATTGTCGTGCTGGTCGCGACATGGATGTTTAAAAATGACTATTTTAGGGCACTTGAGTGGATTTCCATGTGACCTCTTATCCACATCATTGAGGGTATCTCTCCTATAGTTCCACTGAGAAAGACAAATGCAGATTTTGTGGCTGATTTTTTTTTAATAAGAGATTACTTTAGCTTCTGAGATTTTGGAATTTTGTCCTGCTGTTGAGTTCTCTTCATTTATTGGTGGCTCTCCTGGATAGAATCTAAGATAACTCCTCTCGAGAGTAACCTATCTCTAATCCCTGGGAAATGTTCATCCATTATTTTTCCTGATAAATGTGGACCTGAAAGTTGTCCAACCTGGTCACACTTCATTACATCATTCACAGAGCGCTAGCTGACCAGTTTTCCTTTTTAGGGATTTTAGGTATGAATTAATATATCAGTTTTCTAGAACTATCATAACAAAGTATCACAAGCAGAATGGCTGAAAACAACAGAAATTTATTATCTCATGGTTCTGGAGCTTAGAAGTCTGACATCAAGTTGTTAGCTGGGCTGTGCTCTAGCTGAAGCCTTCAGGGGAGGATCCTTCCTTAACTCTGAGTCTCTGGTAACCCAAGGTGTTCCTTGGTTCATGGAAGCATAATTCAGCATTTACCCTGTCTTCACATGGCATTCCTTTCTGTGTTTCTGTCTTCAGATGGTTGTCTTCTTATAAGGATAGTAGTCACATTGGATCAGGGGATTACTCTACTCCAGTATGGCTTCATTTTAACAAACTATATCTGAAATGACCATATTTTTGCATAAGATTACATAATGAGGTACTGTAGTTAGGACTTCAATATATCTTTTTGTGGGGGACATAACTCAACCCATAAAAATCAGCTACGAGTTTGCTCCATGAGACTTAAAATACACACATTAAGATTCTCAAATAATTGCCTTAAGTTCCACCTCTTGAGTTAAAGTGGGAAGCAACCCTCCCCTCAGCCCACCAGCAGTCCTCTCTCAAAATTTATTTAGTAATTGCCCACACTTTTCACAGCCTGCCCAAATGATTTTATAGTGGAGAAATGTACTCTTGAAGGCATTAGAGGGCTGAGAAGTATCTGAGAATTGACAGAAATCTAGAGAGATAAAATTGGTATATGGAACTTCTTATTACCAAGGATCCTTTCATAAATGCCAGAAGTGGTTGAAAATTAGCAGCACTTGTGACAAACTTGTAAGCCTGGGGGACAAGGTTAGAGTCAAGAGCCTATCCTGGTTGGGGTCACTGACAAACCCTGTGCTTTGAGATGAGAAATAAAGGGTGGAATCTTACAAATATGGGCAAACATAAATAAACCAAGACATTCTATAAAATTGCAGGGCTGAAATTAAATTAATGTGACCAAAGATTACTAGTATACTTAGGAAGTAAATACAATGCGAATGGCAAGCCATTTTTAGTGGGCTTTAAAAATATGTAAAAAATTGAAATACACAACAATAATACCTATAGATTTGGAGAGGTCAATGAAGTTAAAGTGTTCCATATCCCTGTATAGTCAAGAAAGATGACAAAAATAAAGATAATATATGAGTCAAGGATGCAGGATAATGTCTAGCTTGAAAACCTATAGAACAGTAAACATTTTTTCCCAAAATCACAAAGTGGCAAACTCAACAATAAAACAAATCAATGAAATAGAGAAAAAAAGAAAAAAAAACAAAAAGAAAAGATGGCAAAATAAAAAAATTGGGGAACAAAAATAATTTTGTGTGTAAATACATTAAATGAAAAAGGATTAAATGTTTCAGAGAGGGTAATAGTGGTCAGAATGAATAACATGAAACCCAACTGTATGCTGTTATTTTAAATACAAGAATACAAGAAGCAAAAGTAAAAAAAAGTTAAAGTATAGAAAATTATAAACAAAAAGGCTAGTATCACATATTAATACCAAATAAACATTAAGGCAAAAGTCTAACTAGAGATCAACAGAGATACATCATAAAAATACATTTTTTTAAATATGTAATTTATTGTCAAATTGGATTCCATACAACACCCAGTGTTCATCCCAAAAGGTGCCCTTCTCAATACCCATCACCCACCCTCTCCTCCCTCCCACTCCCCATCAACCTTCAGTTTGTTCTCAGTTTTTAAGAGTCTCTTATGCTTTGGCTCTCTCCCTTTTTTTTCTTCCCCTCCCCCATGGGTTTCTGTTAAGTTTCTCAGGATCCACATAAGAGTGAAAACATATGGTATCTGTCTTTCTCTGTATGGCTTATTTCACTTAGCATAACACTCTCCAGTTCCATCCACGTTGCTACAAAAGGCCATATTTCATTCTTTCTCATTGCCAAGTAGAATTCCATTGTGTATATAAACCACAATTTCTTTATCCATTAGTCAGTTGATGGACATTTAGGCTCTTTCCATAATTTGGCTATTGTTGAGAGTGCTGCTATAAACATTGGGGTACAAGTGCCCCTATGCATCACCACTCCTGTATCCCTTGGGTAAATTCCTAGCAGTGCTACTGCTGGGTCATAGGGTAGGTCTCTATTTAATTTTTTGAGGAACCTCCACACTGTTTTCCAGAGTGGCTGCACCAGTTTGCATTCCCACCAACAATGCAAGAGGGTTCCTGTTTCTCCACATCCTCTCCAGCATCTGTAGTCTCCTCATTTGTTCATTTTAGCCACTCTGACTGGCGTGAGGTGATGATATCTCAGTATGGTTTTGATTTGTATTTCCCTGATGAGGAGTGATGTTGAGCATCTTTTCATGTGCCTGTTGGCCATCCGGATGTCTTCTTTAGAGAAGTGTCTATTCATGTCTTCTGCCCATTTCTTCACTGGATTATTTGTTTTTTTGGGTGTGGAGTTTGGTGAGCTCTATACAGTTTTTAGATACTAGCCCTTTGTCCGATATGTCATTTGCAAATGACCATTTTGTTGGTTGCCTTTTAGTTTTGTTGTTTCCTTCGTAATGGAGAATCTTTTTACCATCATGAGGTCCCCCCAATAGTTCATTTTTGCTTTTAATTCCCTTGCCTTTGGGGATGTGTCAAGTAAGAAATTGCTGCAGCTGAGGTCAGAGAGGTCTTTTCCTGCTTTCTCCTCTAGGGTTTTGATGGTTTCCTGTCTCACATTCAAGTCCTTTCTCCATTTTGAGTTTGTTTTTGTGAATGGTGTAAGTGATCTAGTTTAATCCTTCTGCATGTGGCTCTCCAGTTCTTCCAGCACCATTTGTTAAAGAGACTGTCTTTTTTCCATTGGATGTTCTTTCCTGCTTTGTCAAAGATGAGTTGGCCATACTTTTGTGGGTCTAGTTCTGGAGTTTCTATTCTATTCCATTGGTCTATGTGTCGGATTTTGTGCCAATACCATGTTGTCTTGCTGACTAAGCTTTGTAGTAGAGGCTACAGTCTGGGATTGTGATGCCTACCACTTTGGTCTTCTTCTTCAAAATTCCTTTGGCTATTTGGGTCTTTTGTGGTTCCATACAAATTTTAGGATTGCTTGTTCTACCTTTGAGAAGAATGCTGGTTCAATTTTGATTGGGATTGCATTGAATGTGTAGATAGCTTTGGGTAGTATTGACATTTTAACAATATTTATTCTTCCAACCCATGAGTCGGAATGTTTTTCCATTTCTTTATATCTTCTTCATTTTGCTTCATAAGCTTTCTATACTTTTCAGTATACAGATCTTTTACATCTTTGGTTAGGTTTATTCCTAGGCATTTTATGCTTCTTGGTGCAATTGTGAATGGGATCATTTTCTTTATTAGTCTTTCTGTTGCTTCATTTTTAGTGTATAAGAATGCAACTGATTTCTGTACATTGATATTGTATCCTGCAACTTTGCTGAATTCATGTGTCAGTTCTAGCAGACTTTTGGTGGAGTCTATCGGATTTTCCACGTGTAATGTCATGTCATCTGCAAAAAGTGAAAGCTTGACTTCATCTTTGCCAATTTTGTTGCCTTTGATTTCCTTTTGTTGTCTGATTGCTGATGCTAGAACCTCCAACACTATGTTAAACAACAGCAGGGAGAGTGGACATCCCTGTCGTGTTCCTGATCTCAGGGAGAATGCTCTCAGTGGTCTCCATTGAGGATGATGTTAGCTGTGGGCTTTTCAAAAATGGGTTTTATGATGTTGAAGTATGTTTCTTCTATCCCGACTTTCTCGAGGGTTTTTATTAAGAAAAGATGCTTAATTTTGTCAAATGCTTTTTCTGCATTGATTCACAAGATCATATGTTTCTTTTCTTTTATTAACGTGATGTATCACGTTGATTGATTTGTGAATGTTGAACCAGCCCTACATCCCAGGAATGAATCCCACTTGATCATGGTGAATACTTCTTTTCACATGCTGTTGAATTCGAGTTGCTAGTATCTTATTGAGAATTTTTGCATCCATATTCATCAGGGATATTGGCCTGTAGTTCTCTTTTTCTTATCGGGTCTCTGCCTGGTTTAGGAATCAAAGTAATGTTGGCTTCATAGAATGAGTCTGGAAGTTTTCCATCCCTTTCTATTTTTTGGAATAGCTTGAGAAGGATAGGTAGTATCTCTGCTTTAAACGTCTGATAGAACTCCCCTGGGAAGCCATCTGGTCATGGACTCTTATTTGTTGGGAGAGTTTTGATAACTGATTCAATTTCTTCACTGGTTAGGGGTCTGTTCAAGCTTTGTATTTCCTCGTGATTGAGTTTTGGAAGTGTGTGGATGCTTAGGAATTTGTCCATTTCTTTCAGGTTGTCCAGTTTGTTGGCATATAATTTTTCATAGTATTCCCTGATAATTGCTTCTATTTCTGAGGGATTGGTTGTAATAATTCCATTTTCATTCATGATTGTATCTATTTGGGTCATCTCCTTTTTCTTTTTGAGAAACCTGGCTAGAGGTTTATCGATTTTGTTTATTTTTTCAAAAAAACAACTCTTGGTTTCATTGATCTGCTCTACAGTTTTTTTAGATTCTATATTGTTTATTTCTGCTGTGATCTTTATTATTTGTCTTCTGCTCATTTTGGGGTGTCTTTGCTGTTCTGCTTCTATTTTCTTTAGGTGTTCTGGTAGATTTTGTATTTGGGATTTTTCTTGTTTCTTGAGGTAGGCCTGAATTGCAATGTATTTTCCTCTCAGGACTGCCTTTGCTGCATCCCAAAGCGTTTGGATTGTTGTATTTTCATTTTCATTTGTTTCCATATATTTCTTAATTTCTTCTCTAATTGCCTATTTGACCCATTCATTCTTTAGTAGGGTATTCTTTAACCTCCATGCTTTTGGAGGTTTTCCAGACTCTTTCCTGTGGTTCACTTCAAGCTTCATAGCATTGTGGTCTGAAAGTATGTATGGTATGATCTCAATTCTTGTATATTCATGAAGGGCTGCTTTGTGACCCAATATGTGATATATCTTAGAAAATGTTCCATGTGCACTCGAGAAGAAAATATATTCTGTTGCTTTGGGATGCAGAGTTCTAAATATATCTGTCAAGTCCATCTGATCCAATGTATCATTCAGGGCCCTTTATTGATCCTGTGTCTAGATGTTCTATCCTTTGTTGTAATTGGAGTATTAAAGCCCCCTGCAATTACCACATTCTTATCAATAATGTTGCTTATGTTTGTAATTGTTTTATATATTTGTCGGCTCCCATAATTGGTGCATAGACATTTATAATTTTTAGCTCTTCCTAATGGATAGACCCTGTAATTATTATATATTGCCCTTCTTCATCTCTTGTTACAGCCTTTAAAGTCTAGTTTTTATGATATAAATATGGCTATTCCAGCTTTCATTTGACTTCCAGTAGCATGATAGATAGTTCTCCATCCCCTCACTTTCAATCTGAAGGTGTCCTCAGGTATAAAATGAGTCTCTTGTAGACAGAAAATAGATGGGTCTTTTCTTATCCATTCTGATACCCTATGTGTTTTGGTTGGAGCATTCAGTCCATTTACATTCAGTGTTATTATAGAAATACATGGGTTTAGAGTCATTGTGATGTCTGTAGATTTCATGGTTGTAGTTATGTCTCTGGTACTTTTTCTCACAGGATCCCCCTTAGGATCTCTTGTAGAGTTGGTTTAATGGTGATGAATTCATTCAGTTTTTGTTTGTTTCAGAAGTCCTTTATTTCTCTTTCCATTCTAAATGACAGACTTGCTGGATAAAGGATGCTCAGCTGCATATTTTTTCTGTTCATCACATTGAAGATTTCCTGCCATTCCTTTCTGGACTACCAAGTTTCTGTAAATGAATCCATCACAAGTCTTATCGGTCTCCCTTTATATGTTAGAGCATGTTTATCCCTAGCTGCTTTCAGAATTTTCTCTTTATCCCTGTATTTTGCCAGTTTCACTATGATATGTCGTGCAGAAGATTGATTCAAGTTACGTCTGAAGGGAGTCCCCTGTGTCTCTTGGATTTCAATGCCTTTTTCCTTCCCCAAATCAGGGAAGTTCTCAGCTATGAATTCTTCAAATATACCTTCTGTACCTTTCCCTCTCTCTTTCTCCTCTGAATCCCTATTATGTGTATATTATTGCATTTAATTGTGTCACTTAGTTCTCTAATTCTCCCTTAATTTTCCTGGATTTTTTTTATCTCTCTTTTTCTCAGCTTTCTCTTTTTCCATCATTTTGTCTTCTAATTCACCTATTCTCTCCTCTGCGTCCTCAATCTGAGCTGTGGTCGCCTCCATTTTATTTTACACCTCATTTATAGCATTTTTAAGCTCTTCCTGACTTGTTTCTTAGTCCCTTGATCTCTGTATCAATAGATGCTCTGCTGTCCTCTATACTTTTTCAAGCCCAGTTATTAATTCTATGACTATTATTTTGAATTCACCTTCTGTTACATTGCTTACATCGTTTTTGATTAGTTTGTTGCCTGTCACTACTTTCTGGAGTTTCTTTTGAGGAGAATTCTGTTTCATCATTTTGGATAGTCCCTGGAGTGGCACGGAACTGCAGGACTCTTCCCCTGTGCTGTCTGGAGTAACTTGTGTTGGTGGATGGGGCTGCAGTCAGACCTGATGTCTGCCCCCAGCCCAATGCTGGGGCCACAGTCAGAGTGGTGTGTACCTTATCTTCCCCTCTCCCAGGGGCAGGAGTCACTGTGGAGTATTGTTGTCCCTGTGTTGGCTACTTGCACACTGCCAGGCTTGTGGTGCTGCTTGGATGGGATCTGGAGCAGTACCCAGGGTGGATATGCAAGGTGCATATGGGTGGGAGGGGCAGACTCAGCTCGCTTTGCCTTCAGTGGTCAGCTGCAGAAGGGGCCTTGTGGCGTTGGGAGGGAGGCAGACCCGTCGGAGGGATGCATCCACAGAAACATAGCATTGGGTGTTTTTGCGGTGCAAGCAAGTTCCGTGATGGGAACTGGTTCCCTTTGGGATTTTGGCTGGGGGATGGATGAGGGAGTTGGTGCTGGCGAGCACCTTTGTTCCCTGCCAAGCTGAGCTCTGTCCTCTGTGGCTCAACAACTCTCCCTCCCATTGTCCTCTAGCCCTCCTGGTCTCGGAGCAGAGCTGTTGACTTATAACATTCCAGATATTAAGTCCTGCTGGCTGTGAGAACACACTCCGTCTGGCCCCTCTGCTTTTGCAAACCAGACTCAGGGGCTCTGCCTTTTTGGGTGGGCTGGCTGCCCCTCCACTGCCCCGGTTCCCTCCCACCAGTCCGTGTAGCTTGCATAACCTCTCCACCCTTCCTACCCTCTTCCATGGGTCTCTTGTCTAAGCTTGGTTCTGTAGAGTCCATTCCGCTAGACTTCTGGTGGTTTTCTGGGTTATTTAGGCAGATATGGGTGGAATCCAAGTGGTCCGCAGGACGTGGGGAGCCCAGCATCCTCCTCCACCATCATCTTCCTAGTTTTGTCAACAATAAAACTTTAAGTCACCCAGAAGATAGAATTGCTCTAAAAATATGTATCTAATAATATAGCCTCAAAATATATAGCTAAAAAATAAATGAATAAATCCACAATAAGAGTCGAATATGCTAATATACTTCTCTAGTGATTGACAAAACAAGTATACCAGAAATTGGTAAGCATATGAAAGATTTAAATAACACCATTAAGAAATTCAACCTAGTTGAGTGAAATCTCCCAGGGTCTAACAGTGATAAATTCCAGTTAGAGAGAGGGTGTTACAAAACAAACAAACAAACAAACAAACAAACAAATGATTGGTGTCCTCTCAGAATGCCAGATTTTGAATGTCATGAGGTAAAATAATAGCTAAGTTCAAAACCTACAAGGAGAAAAACTTCCACGTTTGAGGAGGTAAACATTTTATAGTTTCTAAATCAGAATCCTGGGAGGACCATCTATAATTAATGTGTTTTTTCAAATACAAAAGATTAAAAGCCAACTAAATTCATTAAAACTTAGAGACTTTCAATAGAAAATTTAAACTTTTATAAAAGGAAGAATTTTCACAGAGGCAAGGAACTCTAAAATACAATTACCTTTTTTTTCTTCCAAGATTTTATTTAAATTCAAGAAATTTAACATATAGTGTAGTATTGGTTTCAGGGGTAAAATTTAGTGATTCCTCAGTTACATATATAAAAACCAGTGTCATCCTTAATGACCATCACCCATTTAGCCCACCCCTCCATTCACCTCCCCTCCAGTAACCCTCATTTTGTTCTCTATAGTTAAGAGTTTCGTATGGTTTGTCTCCCTCTCTGTTTTTTATTTTATTTTTTTCTTCCCATACTCTGTGTTCATCTGTTTTGTTTCTTAAATTCCACATATGAGTGAAATCATATGATATTTTCTTTCTCTAGCTGACTTATTTTGCTTACCATAATACACTCTAGCTCCAAGCACATCATTGCAAATGGCAAGATCTCATTCTTATTGATGTCTGAGTAATATTCCACAGTATATATACACCATATATACAGTAGACAATATAGTTATGGGTCCATTTGTGGGTTCTCTATTCTGTTTCATTAATCTATGTGTCTGTTTTTGTGCCAGTACCATAATGTCCTTTTTACAAATGTTTCCTCCTTAAAGTTTATTTATACTTATTGAGAGAGAGAGAGAGAGAGAGAGAGAGAGAGAGAGAAGAGATAGGAAGAGAATCCCAAGCAGGCTCCATGTGATGTCGGTCTTGATCTCATGAAACTGATCATAACCTGAGCTTAAGTCAAGAACCAGATGCTAACCAACTGAGCCACCCAGGCACCCCAGTACCATACTGTCTTGATGATTACAGGTTCAGAATACAGCCTAAAGTCCGGAATTGTGATGCCTCCCACTTTGCTTTTCTTTTTCAATATTACAGTAGGTATTCAGGGTCTTTTATGGCTCCATACAAATTTTAGAATTTTTGTTCTAGTTCGGTGAAAAATGCTGGTGTTACTTTGACAGGGATTGCATTGAATGTATAGATTGCTTTGGGTAGTAAAGACATTTTAAGAATATTTGTTCTTTGACTCCACAAGCATGGGGTATTTTTCCATTTCTTTGTGTCCTCTTCAATTTCTTTCATAGGTTATCTATAGTTTTCAGAGTACAGATATTTTTCTTCGTTGGTTAGGTTTAGTCCTAGGTATCTTCTGGTTTTTGGTGCAATTGTAGGTGGGATTGATCCATTGATTTCTCTTTCTGCTGCCTCATTACTCATGTATAGAAATGAAACTTTGATTTTATATCCTGCGACTTTGCTGAATTCATGTATGCAGTTCTAGCAATTCTTCAGTGGAGTCTTATGAGTTTTCTACATACATTATCATGTCATCTGCAAACAGTGAAAGTTTGAGTTCTTCCATGCCAATTTGGATGCCTTTATTTCTTTTCGTTGTTTAATTGCTGAAGCTCAGACTTCCAATACTATGTTGAACAACAGTGGGGAGAGTGGCCATCCCTCTCATGTTCCTGACTTTAGGGAAAAGCTCTCTTTTTCCCCATCGAAGGTGATATTAGCTGTTGATATTTTGTATATGACCTTTATGATGTTGAGGTATGTTCCTTGTATCCCTACTTTTTTGAGGGTTTTTATCAAGAAAGGATGCTGTATTTTGTCAAATTCTTTTTCTGCATCTATTGACAGGATCACATGGTTCTTATCCTTTCTTTTATTAATGTGATGTATCATGTTGCTTGATTTTCAGATATTGAACCACTTTTGTATCTCAGCAATAAGTCCCACTTGATTGTGGTGAAAAATTCTTCTAATGTATTGTTGGATTCAATTTGTAAGTATCATGTTGAGAATTTTTGCAGCCATGTTCATCAGGGGTATTGATTCGTCTTTTTAGTGGGGTCTTTGTCAGGTTTTGGAATCAAGGTAATGCTGGCCTCATAGAATGAGTTTAGACATTTTCCTTCCATTTCTATTTTTGGAACAGTTTGAGAAGAATAGGTATTAACTCTTCTTTAAATGTTTGGTAGAATTCCTCTGGGAAGCCATCCAACCCTGGACTCCTGTTTTTGGGAGATTTTTGATTACTGATTCAATTTCTTTACTGGTCATGGGCCTGTTCAAATTTTCTATTTCTTCATGTATCAGTGTTGATAGTTTGTTTCTAGGAATTTACTCATTTCTTCCAGATTGCCCAATTTGTTGGCATATAATTGCTCATTATATTCTCTTATAATTGTATTTCTGTGGTGTTGACTGTGATCTCTTCTTTCATTTGTGAGTTTGATACAGATATTATTACACTTTGTGGAATTGCCGACTTTCCTAAGTCTGTATTCATGATCTAATAGTTTTATTTTCCTCTTCTTTTCACCTTAAATGTTTCCATAACTTTATCTTCTATATCACCTATTACTCTGCTTCTTCCACCCTCACTCTGATTACATCCAGTCCATTTTGCATCTCAGTTATAGTATTTTTCATTTTGGCCTGACTAGTATTTAGCCAAGGGTTTCTCTGGTGTCTTCTACACTTTTTTTCAAGCACAGCTAATATTCTTAAGACTCTTGTTCTAAATTCTTTTTTCAGGTATATTGTTTACATTTGTTTTGAGTAAATCACTGGCTGTGACTTCTTCTTGATTTTTCTTTTGGGGATAATTCCTTCATCTTTTCACTTTGTCTAGTTTTCTGTGTGTTATGAAACCTTGTTATGTTTCCTGCTCCTGAGAGTAATGTTATATTAAGTAGGGGTAATACACTCTCCAGGTGTTTGCTATGTAACCTCTACTTTTGTGTTTTGGCTTATCTTTCCCACAGATCAGTTCTTTGTGAGAGTTTCTCCTTGCTTGCAGTGGGAAGTGTTTGCATTTAAACAGTTGTGCATTGATTCATGCATTAAAATTAGCCTGATTTAAAAAAGAGTAGTCCAAAAAAAGAAAAAGGAAAAGGAACAATAAACAAAGAAAAAAGCTGTAAGCCTGATTCAAAGAAAAAGAAAGAAAAAAGCCTGATCTAAAAAATGAGAAAAGGAAATGAAAAAACAACCAACCAAACAAAAAACTATGAATAAACAAAATTTTTTTTTCCAAAGGGAGAGGGGGGAGAGGAAGGAAGGAAGGAAGGAAGGAAGAAAGAGAGAAAACCTAGTCTTATTTCCACTAGAACTGAAGCTGACACTTTAGAGCACTCTATGGTCAGATCTGGGGCCTGTGGGGTGCCTGTTTTCATCTGAGGGAAAGGCTCACTGTTGTGGATCAGAGTCAGACCTGCCCTAGTAAAGATGTCCCTGAAGGGTGCAGGTAGGAGGATTTAGTGTAAGCAGCTCCAGTCTCCTGTGGGGGCGCCATGTTTCTCACTGAAGTTAGACTGTGCTGATGGGCAGGGGGCATGGGGGTGAGGAAGATAGCATCAACTCACTCTCTTGTTCCCAGGGAAGGGAGCACACACCCCAGTCTGTTCATTAATCCTTCACAGAAAAGCAAACAATATCCCCTCTGTGTCCCAGGCTTCCATCAGATCGCTGCCTTCAACCCGTTTGTGCCTGGGCCATTGGCATTCCAAGTGACATTTTTTTCCTGTGTTTTATCTCTGGAATTGGCTAGTATTCAAAACTCCCAATATTAAGGGACCCAGCAACACACAGACCAATTCTGTCTTCCAGAGGAGAGACTTTCAGTGTTGTGACTGGTGCTGTTTTGTCAGAGGAAAGCAGTCTTGTGGCTATGCAGGTGTTTGGAGTTTATGGTAAAGCACAGTGTAAAGCTGCAGTTTATTCACCCTCTGCATGAACTTCTGTCATCTGCTGTTGAATGTCTCCTCAATGGCACCCACTGGTTTTTTGTCCAAGGAGAGACAATATACCCTCTTTCAAACATACTCCAGGAAAGGGAATGTTCTATCCCAGTGCAACCCAGGGGATCCCTACACCACACTGTCTGCCCCCAGGTCTCTGCCCTCCTTCTCCCCAGGAGTACCACTGACCACCTGGCTTGAATTTGGTGAATGGTATGGACTTTTAAAAAAATATATAATTTATTGTCAAATTGGTTTCCACACAACACACAGTCCTCATCCCAAAAAGTTCCCTCCTCCATGCCCATCACTCACTTTCCCCTCTCCCCCACCCTCCATCAACCCTCAGTTCTCTGTATTTAAGAGTCTCTTTATGGTTTGCCTTCCTCATTTTCTGTTTGTAACTTTTCCCCCTCTTCCCCTCCCCCATGGTCTTCTGTTAAGTTTCTCAAGATCCACATATGAGTGGAAACATATGGTGTCTGTCTTTCACTGACTGCCTTATTTCACTTACCATAATACCCTCCAGTTCCATCCATGTTGCTGTAAATGGTCAGATTTCATTCTTTCTCACTACCAAGTAGTATTCCATTATATATATAATATATATGCATATAATATGTATTATATGTATTATATATGTATATATATACATTATATATATAATATATATATTATATGTATTATATATATATTACATCTTCTTTGTCCATTTATATATATTTATATATTTTCCTGTGTTTTATCTCTGGCATTGGCTAGGATTCAAAACTCCCAATATTAAGGGACCCAGCAACACACATATATATGTATATATATATATATACATATATATATATATGTGTATATATGTATATATATATTTATATATATAATACATATACATATATACATATATAATATATATATATATATATATTACATCTTCTTTGTCCACTCATTAGTTGATGGACATTTAATCTCTTTCCATAATTTGATTATTGTTGAAAGCACTGCTATAAACATTGGGATACATGTGCCCCTATGCATCAGCACTCCTGTATCCCTTGGGTAAATTCTTAGCCGTGTTATTGCTGGGTCATAGGGTAGTCTTATTTTTAATTTTTGAGGAACCTCCACACTGTTTTCCAGACTGGCTGCACCAGTTTGCATTTCCACTAACAGTGCAAGAGAGTTCTGCTCTCTCCACATCTATAGTTTCCCAATTTGTTAATTTTAGCCACTGGTGTGAGGTGGTATCTCAGTGTGGCTTTGATTTTTATTTCCCTGATGATAAGTGACATTGAGCATCATTTCATGTGTCTGTTGGCCATCTGGATATCTTCTTTTGAAAAGTGTCTATTCATGTACTTTGGCTATTTCTTCACTGGATTATTTGGATTTTTTGTGGGTGTGGAGTTTGGTGAGTTATTTATAGATTTCGAATACTAGCCCTTTATTCAATAATGTCATTTGCAAATATCTTTTCCCATTCCATCAGTTGCCTTTTAGTTTTGTTGATTGTTTCCTTTGGCATGGACTTTTAAAACCTCAGAATTTGAGCTCCCTGTTTGTAAAAACTTGAAATAGTCAGCTCCTCTTGATTCCCTAGTCAATGGTTTTGAGGGAGTGTTTTTCTTGTGCAAACTCTTTCTCTGTTTCTCTCTCTGCCCTCTCACAGGAAAAGGGGTCCCTCCCCTCTGAAGCTTTTTTCTCCCCCAATTGACACCTCTGCATCTTACACCTGCCATGTTCTTTTCCTTGAATTGTGAAGATTGTTATGTTAATCCTCAGATCTATTTCCTAGGTTTCCAAATTTATTTGATGTTGATCTACCTGCATTTAAGGGATGAGACAAGTCCTGGATCCCTCTATTACTCTTTCATCTTTTTTTTTTTAAATTTTTTTTTTCAACGTTTATTTACTTTTGGGACAGAGAGAGACAGAGCATGAACGGGGGAGGGGCAGAGAGAGAGGGAGACACAGAATCGGAAACAGGCTCCAGGCTCTGAGCCACCAGCCCAGAGCCCGACGCGGGGCTCGAACTCACGGACTGCGAGATCGTGACCTGGCTGAAGTCGGACGCTTAACCAACTGCGCCACCCAGGCGCCCCAATTATTACTCTTTCATCTTAACTCTCCTCTGAAATATAATTAAATGTGTATTCTGGAAATGAAAAATACCACGTATAAAATTAAAAACTCATTGGAGGGATTTAACAGAAGATCAGGCATAGTGAAGACAGGAGCCATGCAGTTGAAAACTGATCAATAAAAAATTTTCAAACAAATTACACAGAGAAAAGATATTTGAAACAAGTAATCAAACAGCCTAAAGAGTCAAATAACCTACTATATATTTAATGTGAATTTCAGAAGAGAAGAGAAAAAATAAGGCAGAAAGAATATTTGAGGGGCGCCTGGGTGGCTCAGTCGGTTGAGCGTCCGACTTCGGCTCAGGTCATGATTTCACAGCTCGTGAGTTTGAGCCCCGTGTCAGGCTCTGTGCTGACAGCTCAGAGCCTGGAGCCTGTTTCAGATACTGTGTCTCCCTCTCTCTCTGCCCCTAACCCACTTGCATTCTGTCTCGGTCAAAAATAAATAAACATTAAAAAAAATTTAAAAAATAAAGAATATTTGAAAATAGAATAACAATAATTTCTTTAACTTGTTGAAAGCTATCAGTTTACAGAGTAAATAAAATTGGTGAACCTCAGGCAGAATAAATACAAAGAAAATATTACTGAAGCACATCAGAGTCAAACCACCAAAAAGCAAAGATAATGAGATAATCTAAAAGTAGTCAGAGAAATGAGATACAAACCTCTTAAGGACCAACAATAAGACTTACAGCTAACTTTTTATCAAGATTATGAATGTCATAAGACAGTGGAATAATGACTTCAAAGGACTAAAAAACAACCACAACAAGAAAGTCTAGAATTTTATACTCAGAAAAATAATATCCTTATAAACATATGTAAAATTAAAATGTTTTAGGGGAGCCTGAGTGGCTCACTTGGTTGAGTGTTCAACTTTAGGTCAGGTCATGACATCATGGTTTGTCAGCACAGAGCCAGCTTCAGGTCCTCTGTCCACCTCTTCTGCTTTTTCTCTCTCAGAAATAAATAAAACATTAAAAAATGTCTTAAACAGAAAAGTTGAAAATATTTATAGATAGCAGGTCTTTTCTCAAAGATATTTGAAAATAAATTCTTTAAACTGAAAGAAAATCATCCCAAATAGAAGCATAGAACTGCAAGAAGGAATAAAGTGTACTGGAAGGAGGGACACGTCAGTGGCTCAGTTGGTTAAGCATCTGACTTTGATTCAGGTAATGATCTCACAGTTCAAGAGTTTGGACCCTGTATAGGGTTATGTGGTGAAAGCTTAGAGCCTGGATCCTGCTTTGGATTCTGTGACTCACTCTCTCCCTGCCCCTCCCTGGCTTGTGCTCTCTGTCTCTGTCTCTCTCTGTCTCAAAAATAAATAAACATTAAATTTTTTTTTAAAAGAGTACCGGAAAAGGTAAATATGTGTGAAAAATACAAATGGATAATAATTAGTAGAAATAATAATAATGTATTATGAGATTTACTACATATAGAAATAAAAACATGACAGCAATAGCACAAAGAATGAGGATAATAAATGAGTTAAAAATGTGATGTTCTTGCATGGATCAGGAGGTTATAAAAATAATGAACTTAAGGTAGATTGTAGTAAGTGAGGGATTCATATTAGATCTCTAGGTAACAATTAAAATATTCAAGAACATCTAATAGAGGTGAAAAATAGAATAATAAAAAAATGATTAATCCAGGGGCCCCTGGGTGGCTTGGTCGGTTAAGCGTCCGACTTCGGCTCAGGTCATGATCTCACGGTCTGTGAGTTCGAGCCCCACGTCGGGCTCTGTGCTGACAGCTCAGAGCCTGGAGCCTGCTTCAGATTCTGTGTCTCCCTCTCTCTCTGATCCTCCCTTGTTCATGCTCTGTCTCTCTCTGTCTCAAAAATAAATAAACGTTAAAAAAATTAAAAAAAATTGATTAATCCAAAAAAAAGGCTTCTTAGAAAAATAATGAGACAAAGAATAAACAAGATGAACAGAAAAATAAATAGCAAGTTTGTAGACATAAATCCAACCATTTTATTAGTTACATTATATATGGATACTTAAACATTTCAGTTGAAGATACCACTGGATACAAAAACAAGACTTGAGTATGTGTTATTTATAAGAGTAGCAGTTTAAATATAAGGACACAGTTAAATGGAAAGTAAAAGGATAGAAAGAAATTATACCATGCAAACATTAGGCAAAAATTAAACTAGTTACTAATATATAACAGTTTAATAGACTTTAAGGCAAGAAAAAAACCACCAATTAAATAATTAATAATGCTAACATTTTCTGCATGTAATGTTTTACCTATGTGTACCTAATAGGTTCAAAACATATAATGCAAAATTTAACAGAACTAGAAGAAACTGATTTAAAATCATACAATAGTATTTGGAGATATTAACACATATCTCTCAGTACATACTATAACATCAATAAAAAACTTAACAAGGATATAACATATTTGAGCAACATGTTTAATCAAATTAATCTATGTAAAACACTACAGTTAACAGTTGCAGTCACATTTTCTTTTTATGTATACATGGAACAGTTACCAAAGTATAACATATGTTGTTCCCTTAATCAAGTTCTAAATTAAAAAGATTTCAGATTTAATTTTTTTCAGATTTAAAAGCTTTCTCACCACTTTGGATTTAAATTTGAAATAAAGAACACAAAGTAAATAGACAAATCATTAATAGTTTAGCAATTAAGCAACTCACTTCTAAACAATCCATGAGTAAATGGATAAATTATAGTGAATGCTAAAAAATAGTTTGAACTGGACCAATAGAATTTAGAAACGGTGGGGAGGAGTTAAAATGAAAGAGTAGTAAGGGGACCCTGGGCTTATCTCATCCTTCAAACACAGCTGGAGCAACATCAAGCTATTTTGAACACCTAGGAAATTGGTCTGAGGATTAAAAGGACAATCCGCATAATTTGAGGGAGAGAACACAGCAGGTACATGGTGCAGAGAGGTAAACTGGGGGATAGAAGAGCTGCAGTACTGCGGAGAGGAGGGATCTGTTTTCATGGAGAGGAGAAAAACAAAGAGGGAGAGAGAGCAGTGGGTCAGGTTTATACAAGAAATAATGCCCCCTGAAAGCAGCTAAAGAGAAAGAGTGAAAACACATATAGGGGACTGCACAAGAAAAATTCTCCCCAAAACCATTGATTGTGAGAAAAAGATACCACCAGTTTTTTATAAGCAGCAGAACAGAGTCTGTAATTTAAGAGGTCATTGCCTGGTGGTACTCTTTCAAGGAAGCAGGGCTGAGCCCCAAGAGAAGACAGCACAGTCTGAGGATCCCCTGGGTCACATGGGGTCTCCAAGAAGTTCCCCTGCTTGGAGTGCATTTGATAGAGGTGATACAGCTTTTCTGTGAGCAAAAGACCTGTTGGGTGCCATCAAGCTGGTACCTTCACCTATATAGGAACAAAGATACTGGCTGAGGATAGCAAACCCTGGTGCTGGCTGTCTTGTGATTTACCATAAACTCTGAGGTGCTGCCACTTTCAGGGTCACAGGACCATTTTCTGGGAGCAGTCAACACCACCCAGTGTGGCCAGATGCTCTTCCAGAGGGTTACTGCAAATCTAAACTGCAGGGGTCTCTGAAGTGTGGGGTTTGAAACACAGCCACACCTGAGAGAAAACTCTGGAGGGAGGTGCCTCCAGGTAGGCAGGCAACTTGGACACAGGGTGAAGGTAGGGAGCTGATAGAAGCAGGAGACCCAGGAGGGGTGATTGATCGCACATCTGTATGAGCACAAATTTCTTAATCCAGATACTAGAGAGCAGGGAGAAGTAATCCACAGTGAGATAAACAGCGCCACCAAGAGGAGAACAGAGCTATTACACCAAACCCACTACTGCACCCTCCAGGCACATCTCTACTAGGGCAAGTTGAACTGAGAATCAAAGCAGCAGGCTCTTCCCCCAGAAAACTAACACAAATCCCTTCCACCAGTTTTGTCTACTGACTGTAGACTGCTACAGAGTTTCAGGTGTGGGGAAACTGGATCTAGCTTCATTTGAGTTTGTTTGTTCCTTCTGTTTCTGTTATTATTTTTTTTTTTTGCTGTTGTTCTCGTTTTTTTTCTTTTGTTTCTTAGATACAGAAAGAACAAAATTATTTTATTTTATTTATTTATTATTTTATTTTATTTATTTTTATTTTTTCTCTTTTTTGTTGTTTTTCCTTTTCTCTATCAACCTTCTCTTTTTTATTTATTTTTTTAAATTTTTTTTTCAACGTTTATTTATTTTTGGGACAGAGAGAGACAGAGCATGAACAGGGGAGGGGCAGAGAGAGAGGGAGACACAGAATCGGAAACAGGCTCCAGGCTCTGAGCCATCAGCCCAGAGCCTGACGCGGGGCTCGAACTCACGGACTGCGAGATCGTGACCTGGCTGAAGTCGGACGCTTAACCGACTGAGCCACCCAGGTGCCCCTCTATCAAGCTTCTCTTAACAAGGGCACCAAAATGCACCTTTATTTGATTTATTTAAATTTTTAAATGTTTATTCTATTCTTCTTCTTCTTCTTCTATGTTTCTTCCTGAAAAATGACAAGACAGGGGAATTCTTCTCAAAAGAAAGAACAGGAATAAGTGAAAGCCAGAGATATAATCAATGCAGAAATGCATATATAAGATGTATGAAATAGAATTTAAAACAGAGGTCATAAGGATACTAGCTGAGTTTTGAGAAAAAGCTGAGTTTTTGAGAAAAAACCATCCTACACACCAGGAAATCCCTTTATGTAGAGACAAAGAACTAAAATCTAGTCAGACCAAATTAAAAATGCTATAATCGAGATGCAAACCCAAACGGAGGCCATAAAAATAAGAATGGGTGAGGTAGACGAGTGAATTAGTGATATAGAAGATAAAATTCTGGAAATAATGAAGCTGAAGAGAGAAACAAAGATCAGGGATCTCAAAGGCAGATTTAGGGAACTCAGTGATTTATTAAAATGTTATTTATTGGTAACTTTCATATTATAGCAGTCTCAAAAGATAAAGCGACAGAAAAAGGGGCAGAAGGTTTATGTGAGCAAATTGTACCTGAAAACTTCCAAAATCTAGGGAAGGACACAGACATCAAAATCCAGGAAGCACAGAGAATTCCCATTAAATTCAATAAAAGCCAGCTATCACCAAGATATATCATAGTCAAATTCACAAAATACACAGAGAAGGAAAAAATCCTTAAAGCAGCAGAGGAAAAAAAAGTCCTTAACCTACAAGGAAAGACAGATCATATTCACAGCAGGTCTGTCCATAGAAACTTGACAGACCAGAAAGGAATGGCAAGATACATTTAATGTGTTGAATGGGAAAAAATATGCAAGCAAGAATACTCTATCCATAAAGCTTGTCATTCAAAATAGAAGGAGAGATAAAGAATTTCCCAGCCAAACAAAAACCAAAGATGTTTGTGACCACTAAACCAGACATACAAGAAATTTTAAGGGTGACTCTTTAAGTCTAGGGGGAAAAAAGACTAAAAGCAATAAGGACTAGAAAGGTACAGAGAGCATCACTAGAAACACCAACTCTCTATGTAATACAATTGCACTAAATTCCTATCTTTCAATGATAATGCTGAATAAAATGGACTAAATGCTCCAATCAAAAGACATAGGGTATCAAAATGGATTTAAAAAAGGATCAATCTATATGCTGCATATGAGACTCATTTTAGACCTGAAGATTGAAAATGAGGGGATGGAGAGGAGCCAAGATGGTGGAACAGCATGGAAGTTTATGTGTGTCTTGCATCCATGAAATACAGCCAGACCAACACTAAACCATCCTACACACCTAGAAAACTGGAAGATTAACACAACAATCTGCACAACCCAAACCACAGAATTCAGCAGGTACTTGACACGAAGAGCTGATCTTGTATAGCAAGAAACTGCGAAAGGTAGGGAACCTTTTTTGTGGTCAGAGAGAGGATGGAGACTGGGGAGGGAGGAAGCATTTTGGAAAAGCACCCCTCCTCAAAAGCAGCTGGAGAGAAAGTGGAAAATTGGAAACAGCCACAGGGACTAAACTAAAAAGGGAAAAAGAAGAAAGGAGAAAGGAGAGGTTTAAATTCCATTAAGACTGTAAACAAGGGGAGTGCAAAGGCTGCAACTCTGCAGCTCAATACCTGGCGGTGCTCTGGTGGGAAAGGTGAATCCCCAGGAATGGAGGGGTCCGGAAGATTCTCAGGCCACACGGGGAAAAGCAGTCCTTTTCCCTGTACTTTCCACTGCTGGAAGGACATTTGGTAGAGGCTGTTGAAGCCACCTGTTCCCAGTAGACCCTGGAAGGCAGCCACATTCGCTGGTGCTGGGGCAAGTTCATTGAGGGTAAAGCCTGGTGCCAGATGTGTGTTGCGATTTTCCATAATCCCTGAAATGCTGATGGTACGCTGTCTCGCGATCTTTTTTGGGGGGGCGGGCTGGCACCTGGCTGCAGTCTTGGGGCACCAGCAACAGCAGAGTCCAGCAGGTGTTCCTGGGTGCAGCCAACATTCGGCCATTGCTCATTCAGCCATGGCTTGGTGAGACCCTCCCACAGAGGGGCAGAACGGGTCAAAGCCGCAGTCCTTCAGAAGTAAGGGACTGGGGAAAACAGCCACAACTGAGACAAAACTTGGGAGAGAGGTACTTCCTGGGGCCTGGTCATGGAGAGTGGAAAAGTGGGGAAAGGAACAGAGCTGGAGAAAGAGGACTAGTGTGCGATTGCTAATCCAGGTGAACAGACTGGGTAGCTGGGTGGCCCCATTTTCACTGCTTCCACGCATGAGAATGCATACCTATGAACACCGCAAAAATACACCCCAGTAGGCTAGCAGTGCCATCTAGTGGAGAGCAGAGCTGTTACACCAAGCCTCGCTCAACTGGGCCAACTTCACTTTTCAAGAACACAAACCTCACCGCTGGCTAAATTTATGGACCATAAAGAGCTACATGGACTCACATCTAGGGGAAAACGAAGCAATTTCAGTCCTACTTCAATCTGTCAGCAGGTTCATCTATTCAATATTTTTTTCTTTCTTTCTTTTTTTTTCTCTTTCTCCTTTTTCTCTTTTACAATTCTTTTTTTTTCGAATACAGAAAGAGAAAAAAAACTCATTTTCATTTTCAATTATTAAAAATTTCTGGCTTTAATTTTTATTACTATACTCTTTACTTTTGTGTAATTTTTTTCAAATTCTACTTTACTTCTTTCATTTTATTTTAGTCTACCACAGTGTAGTCACCTTTTCAAATTTTCAAAAAAATTCCTTTTTTTCTTTCTTTTTCGTTTCTTTTCTTTTTCTCAAATGCAGAAAGAGAAAAACTTCATTTTTACTTTCAATTTCTTTAAAATATTTTTATTTAATTTTTATTAATATATATTTTGCTTTCATGTAGATTTTTTCAAATTCTATCTTACTCCCATCATTTTATTTCAGTCTACCACAGTGTATTCACTTTTTCAAATTTTCAAATGATTTTTTTTTCTTTTCTTTTCTTTTTTCTTTTTTTATCTTTTTTCTCTTTTGCTTTCTTTCCTTTTTTCTTAAATACAGAAAATGAAAAAATTCATATTTATTTTTAATTTTTATTAAAAATAATTTTCTTTAATTTTTTCTACTATATTCTCTACTTTTGTGTATATTTTTTTAAATTCTATTTTACCGACATCATCTCATTTTAGTCTAATTTAGTGTATTCATTTTTTCAAATTCTCAAAGGATTTCCTTTTTTTCTCCCCCCCTTATTTTCTTTTCTCGAATCTGTCAAACCACTTTCAACACCCAGACCAAAACACACCTATGATCTAGCATCATCTATTCAATTTTTTTGTGTGTGTTTAATTTGTAATTTTAATTTTTTTAATTTTAATTTTTTTTAATTTCAATTTTTCTACCACATTAATTCCATTTCTCCCTTCAAAATGACAAAACGAAGGAATTCTCCCCAAAAGAAAGAGCACGAAGAAACGACAGCCAAGATTTAACCAACACAGATACAAGCAAGATGTCTGAAACAGAATTTAGAATCAGGATAATAAGAATATGAGCTGGAGTAAAAAATGGATTAAAATCTCTTTCTTCAGAGATAAAAGCAGTAAAAAGTAGCCAGAGTGAAATTAAAAATGCTATAACTGAGCTGCAATCATGGACAAATGCAGTGGCGGCAAGAATGGACAAGGCAGAACAGAGAATCAGTGATATAGAGGACAAATTTATAGAGAATAACGAAGCAAAAAAAAAAGAGGGAGATTAAGGCAGAAGAGCACAATTTAAGAATTAGAGAAATCAGTGACTCATTAAAAAGGAACATCAGAATCATAGGGGTTCCAGAGAAGGAAGAGAGAGAAATATGGGTAGAAGGGTTATATGAACAAATCATAGCGGAAACTTTTCTAACCTGGGGAAAGACACAGACATCAAAATCCAGAAAGCACAGAGGACTCCCATTAGATTCAATAAAAACCGACCATCAACAAAGCATATCATAGTCAAATTCACAAAATACTGAGGCAAGGAGAGAATCATGAAAGGAGCAAGGGAAAAAAAGTCCCTAACCTACAAGGGAAGACAGATCAGGTTTGCAGCAGACCTATCCACAGAATCTTGGCAGGCCAGAAAAGAGTGGTGGGATATATTCAGTGTGCTGTGTCAGAAAAATGTGCAGCCAAGAATTCTTTATCCAGCAAGGCTGTCATTCAAAATAGAAGGAGAGATAAAAAGTTTCCCAGACAAAAAAATTAAAGGAGTTTGTGACCACTAAACCAGCCCTGTAAGAAATGTTAAGGGGGACTGTCTTAAGGGAGAAAAGATGAAAAAAAAATATATGTATATATCAAAAGCAACAAAAAATTACAAAGGACCAGAGAACACCACCAGAAACTCCAACTCTACAAGCATCATAATGGCAATAAATTCATATCTTTCAGGACTCACTCAAAACGTCAATGGACTCAATGCTCCAATCAAAAGACATAGGGTAACAGAATGGATAAGAAAACAAGATCCATCTATATGCTGTTTACAAGACACCCACTTTAGACCTAAAGACACCTACATATTGAAAATAAGGGGATGGAGAACCATGGTCAACAAAATGAGAGCTGGAGTAGCCATACTTATATCAGACAATCTAGACTTTAAAATAAAGATTGTATCAAGAGATGCAGATGGACATTATATATAATCAAAGGGTCTATAGACCAAGAAGACCTAACAATTGTAAACATTTATGCGCCAATGTGCAGGCACCCAAATATATAAATCAATTAATCACGAACATAAAGAAAATCATTGATAGTAATACCATAATAGTAGGAGACTTCAACACCCCACTCACAGCAATGGACAGATCATCTAATCAAAAAATCAACAAGGAAACAATGGTTTTGAATGACTCATTGGACCAGATGGACTTAACAGATATATTCAGAACATTTCATCCTAAAGCAGAAGAATATACATTCTTCTCCAGTGCACATGGAACGTTCTCCAGAATAGGCCATATACTGGGACACAAATCAGCCCTAAGTAAGTACAAAAAGATCGAGATCATACTGTGCATATTTTCAGACCACAATGCTATGAAACTCAAAATCAACCACAAGAAAAAATTTGGAAAGGTAACAAATATTTGGAGATTGAAGAACATCCTACGAAAGAATGAATGCGCTAACCAAGGTTAAAGAAGAAATTAAAAAAGTATATGGAAGTCAATGAAAATGATAGTACCACAACCCAAAACCTCTGGGATGCAGCAAAGGTGGTCATAAGAGGAAAGTATATAGCAATCCAGGCCTTCCTAAAGAAGGAAGAAAGATCTCAGATTCACAACCTAACCTTACGCCTTAAGGAGCTAGAAAAAGAACAGCAAATAAAACCCAAAACCAGCAGAAGACAGGAAATAATAAAGATTAAGCAGAAATTAATACTATTGAAACAAAAAAAAACCCAGTAGAACAGATCAATGAAACCAGAAGCTGGTTCTTTGAAAGAATTAACAAAATTGATAAACCACTAGCCAGTTTGATCAAGAAGAAAAAGGAAAGGACCCAAATAAGAAAAATCAAGAATGAAAGAGGAGAAATCACAACCAACACAACAGAAACAAGAACAATAATAAGAGAATATTATGAGCAATTATATGAGAATAAAATGGGCAATCTGGAAGAAATGGACAAATTCCTAGAAACATACATGCTACCAAAACTGAAACAGGAAGAAATAGAAAATTTGAACAGACCCATAATCAGTAAGGAAATCTAATTAGTAATCAAAAATCTCCCAAACAACAAGAGTCCAGGGCCAGATGGCTTTCCAGGGGAATTCTACCAAACATTTAAGGAAGAGTTAACACCTATTCTCTTGAAGCTATTCCAAAAAATAGAAATGGAAGGAAAACTTCCAAACTCTTTCCATGAAGCCAGCATTACCTTGATTCCAAAGCCAGGCAGAGACCCCACTAAAAAGGAGAACTATAGACCAATTTCCCTGATGAACATGGATGCAAAAATCCTCAACAAGATATTAGCCAACCGGATCCAACAATACATTAAAACAATTATTCACCACGACCAAGTGGGATTTATACCTGGGATGCAGGGCTGGTTCAATCTCTTCAAAACAATTAACATGATTCATCACATCAATAAAATAAATAACAAGAACCATATAATCCTCTCAATAGATGCAGAGAAAGCATTTGACAAAATACAGCAACGTTTCTTGATAAAAACCCTCAAGAAAGTAGAGATAGAAGGATCATACCTCAAGATTATAAAAGCCATATATGAACGACCCAATGCTAATACCATCCTCAATGGGGAAAAACTTAGAGCTTTCCCCCTAAGGTCAGGAACAAGGCAGGGATGTCCACTCTTACCACTGTTATTTATCATAGTATTGGAGGTCTTAGCCTCTGTAATCAGACAACACAAAGAAATAAAAGGCATCCAAATCAGCCAGGAGGAGGTCAAATTTTCACTCTTCACAGATGACATGATACTTTATATGGAAATCCCAAAAGATTCCATCAAAAATCTGCTAGAACTGATTCATGAATTCAGCAAATTTGCAGGATATAAAACCAATGCACAGAAATCGGCTGCATTCCTATACAGCAACAATGAAGTGACAGAAAGAGAAATCAAGGAATCAATCCCATTTACAGTTGTATAAAAAACCATAAAATACCTAGGAATAAATCTAAACAAAGAGGTGAAAAATCTATACACTGAAAACTATAGAAAGCTGATGAAAGAAATTGAAGAAGACACAAAGAAATGGAAAAAGATTCCATGCTCCTGGATAGGAATAACAAATATTGTTAAAATGTCAATACAACCCAAAGCAATCTACATATTCAACGCAATCCCTATCAAAGTAACACCAACATTCTTCACAGAGCTAGAACAAATAACCCTAAAATTTGTATGGAACAAGAAAGGACCCCAAATATCCAAAGCGATCTTGAAAAAGAAAACCAAAGCAGGAGGCATCACAATCCCAGACTTCAAGCTATACTACAAAGCTGTAACCATCAAGACAGTATGGTACTGGCACAAGAACAGACACTCAGATCAATGGAACAGAATAGAGGACCCAGAAATGGACCCACAAACATATGGCCAATGAATCTTTGACAAAGCAGGAAAGAATATCCAATGGAATAAAGACAGTCTCTTCAGCAAGTGGTGCTGGGAAAACTGGACAGCAACATGCAGAAAAATGAACCTGGATCACTTTCTTACACCATACACAAAAATAAACTCAAAATGTATGAAAGACCTAAATGTAAGACAGGAAGCCATCAAAATCCTCAAGGAGAAAGCAGGCAAAAACCTCTTTGACCTGGGCGGCAGCACCTTCCTACTCAACATGTCTCCAGAGGCAAGTGAAACAAAAGAAAAAATGAACTGTTGGGATCTCATCAAGATAAAAAGCTTTTGCACATCCAAGGAAACAATCAGAAAATCTAAAAGGCAACCGAGGGAATGGGAGAAGATATTTGCAAATGACAGATCAGATAAAGGGTTAGTATCCAATCTCTATAAAGAACTTATCAAACTCAACACCCAAAAAACAAAGAATCCAGTGAAGAAATGGGCAAAAGACATGAATAGACACTTCTCCAAAGAAAACATCCCGATGGCCAACTGACACATGAAAAAATGCTCCACATCACTCATCATCAGGGAAATACAAATCAAAACCACAATGAGATACCACTTGACACCTGTCAGAATGGCTAACATTAACAACTCAGGCAACAACAGATGTTGTTGAGGATGTGGAGAAAGAGGATCTCTTTTGCATTGTTGGTGGGAATGCAAGCTGGTGCATCCACTCTGGAAAACAGAGTGGAGGTTCCTCAAAAAACTAAAAATAGAACTACCCTATGACCCAGCAATTGCACTACTAGGCATTTATCAACAGGATACAGGTGTTCTGTTTCTTTTTTTTTTTTAATTTTTTTTTCAACGTTTTATTTATTTTTGGGACAGAGAGAGACAGAGCATGAACAGGGGAGGGGGAGAGAGAGAGGGAGACACAGAATCGGAAACAGGCTCCAGGCTCTGAGCCATCAGCCCAGAGCCCAACTCGGGGCTCGAACTCCCGGACCGCGAGATCGTGACCTGGCTGAAGTCGGACGCCCAACCGACTGCGCCACCCAGGCACCCCAGGTGTTCTGTTTCAAAGGGACACATGCACCCCAATGTTATAACAGCATTATCAACAATAGCCAAAGTATGGAAAGAGCCCAAATGTCCATCAATGGATGAATGGATAAAGAATACACACACACACACACACACACACACACACACACTAGAGTATTACTTGGCATCAAAAAGAATGAAATCTTGCCATTTGCAACTACATGGATGGAACTGGAGAATGTTATGCTAAGTGAAATTAGTCAGTCAGAGAAAGACAAAAACCATATGACTTCATTCATATGAGGACTTTAAGACACAGAAAGGATGAACATAAGGGAAGGGAAACAAAAATAATATAAAAACAGGGAGGGGGACAAAACAGAAGAGACTCATAAATATGGAGAACAAACTGAGGGTTGCTGGAGTGGTTGTGGGAGGGGAGATGGGCTAAATGGGTAAGGGGCATTAAGGAATCTACTCCTGAAATCATTGTTGCACTATATGCTAACTAATTTGGATGTGAATTTAAAAAAATGAAAAATAAAGTTAAAAAAAAGAAAGATAACAAAATATATTTTAACGTTTATTTATTTTTGGGACAGAGAGAGACAGAGCATGAACGGGGGAGGGGCAGAGAGAGAGGGAGACACAGAATGGGAAACAGGCTCCAGGCTCTGAGCCATCAGCCCAGAGCCCGACGCGGGGCTCGAACTCACGGACCGCGAGATCGTGACCTGGCTGAAGTTGGACGCTTAACCGACTGCGCCACCCAGGCGCCCCACAAAATATATTTTAAAAAAAAGAAAGAAAATGAGGGGATGGTGAGCCATCAAACACACTAGTGGACAACAAAATAGAACCAGAGTAGCCATACTTATATCAGACCAACTAGATTTTAAAACAAAGACCATAATAAGAGATGAAGAAGGGCATTATATCATAATTAAGCGGTCTATCCATCAAGAAATTTTAACAATTATAAATATTTATGCCCCCAAAATGAGACACCAAATATATAAATCAATTAATCAAAAACATAAAGACAGTCATTGATAACAATTATAAAATAATAGCAGGGGGCTTTAACACCCCACTTACAGCAATACACAGATCATCTAAGCAGAATACCGACAAGGAAACAGTGGCTTTGAATGACACACTGGACCAGATGGATTTAACAATATATTCAGAACATTTCATTCTAAAGCAGTAGAATACACATTAGTTTCTAGTGCACATGGAGCATTCTCCAGAATAGGTCATACTGGGTCACAAATCAGCCCTCAACAAGTACAAAAAGATCGAAATCATATCATGCATATTTTCAGATTACAATGCTATGAAAATTTAAATTAACCACAAGAAAAAACTTGGAAAGCCCTCACATACATGGAAGTTAAAGTACATCCTGCTAAAGAATGAATGGGTTAACCAGGAAATTAAAAAGAAATGAAAAAATACATGGAAGCAAATGAAAGTGAAAACATGACAGTCCGAACTCTTTGGGATGCAGCAAAGCCAGTCTTAAGTGGGAAGTATATTGCAATTCAGACCTATCTCAAGAAGCAAGAAAGGTTCCAAATACACAACCTAACTTTATACCTAAAGGAGTTATAAAAAGGACAGCAAATAAAGCCTAAAGCCAACATAAGAAGGGAAATAATAAAGATTAGAGCAGAAATAAATGATGTAGAAACAAACGAATAAACAATAGAACAGAGCAAACAAAACTAAGAGCTCCTTCTTTGAAAGAGTTAACAAAATTGTTAACCTCCCAGACTTATCAAAAAGAAAAGAAAAAGGACCCAATAAATAAAAGCACCAATGGATGAGGAGAGATCACAACCAGAACCACAGAAATGCAAACAATTATAAGAGAATACTATGAAAAATTATATGCCTACAAACTGGGCAATACAGAAGATATTGACAAATTCCTTGAAAAACATAAGCTACCAAAACTGAAACAGGAAGAAATACAAAATTTTAACGGACACATAACTAGTAAAGAAATGGAATCAGTGATCAAAAATCTCCCAATAAACAAGAGTCCTGGGCCACAAGGATTCCCAGAGAATTTTACCAGATTTTAAAAGACGGGTCATACCTATTCTTCTCAAACTGTTCCAAAAAATAGAAATGAAATGTAATGACCTTAATGCCAAAACTAGCAATGATTTTGATTTCTTAATATATATGTGATTTCCCTGGATAGTTTGTTGACATTTAGATTTCTGTGTTCCATTCAGAGAGTCTGGATCCATAAATTTGAGATAGAGCTCAGGAAACTGTTTTTTGTTTTTTGTTTTTGTTTTTGTTTTTGTTTTTGTTAGTAAGCACTGAAAGGAAACATCAAGACAAAGTGTTCATTAGACTATGCTGTGGCAGAGCTGTCAATAAGCAATGTCAGGAAACTGAAACAGGGGTATGATTATAGTAGTGAAGAGAAAGTAAAAAAATATAGAAAAATTATAGGAAAACCAATTTTGCTTCTTGCTTGGGGCAGTGCTAAAGATCTGACTGTGGAAAGTGATTAGTATCTAGGGTTTTCCATTCTGAGCACATCTGCCTCTCACACCAGGGCTGAGGCAAGTGGAGGTCTTACCTTCCTACAATGCCTGATAGATTAGCTAAAACTTCAGAGGTACATGCACTTACACCAAAAGAAGACATCATTTAAGTAGAACAATTATTTTAAAAGTAAAAATAACATAATCATAAAAATCATAAAATTTATAGATTGTGTCAGAAGCAGAAATTAAGAAGAGGACAAATGAATTAAATTATCCTAATAAATATACTAAAAGGAGACAAAGGACCCAGTTGGCAAGGTGAAACAAGAACAACAAAAAGCTGAAAAGAACTAACCAAAAATATTAGTATCAAAAAATATTTAAAATAAAGAATACATTCGATGGGATGAGTAGCAAAATGGACGTGTCTCAGGAATTAACTAAAACATTAGAAGACAAACTGAAGAAATTTTTTGGAAGAAAAACCAAATATATATATATATATTTTAAAGGGGCGCCTGGGTGGCGCAGTCTGTTAAGCGTCCGACTTCAGCCAGGTCACGATCTCGCGGTCCGTGAGTTCGAGCCCCGCGTCGGGCTCTGGGCTGATGGCTCAGAGCCTGGAGCCTGCTTCCGATTCTGTGTCTCCCTCTCTCTCTGCCCCTCCCCCGTTCATGCTCTGTCTCTCTCTGTCTCAAAAATAAATAAAACGTTAAAAAAAAATTAAAAAAAAAAAAGCAAAAAATACACATGTGGAGGAGAGAAATTGAACTGTCAATATCCAATAATAGGAGTCCCAGGAAGAGAAAATATAAATGGAGATGAGAAAATATTTGAAGAAATAATCAGATAAATTTTCCTAAATTAAATAAAGATGAAAGATTTCTGTTTCATTCTTATTTTTTTTACTTTTAAAAAATTGCTTTCATGTGTACATGTTAGTGATTCAACACTTACATAAACACCCGGTGCTCATCTCAGCAAGTGCACTCCTCAATCCATATCACTTATTTAACCTATCCCCCCACCACTTCTCCTTTGGTAACCATCAAATTGTTTCTATAGTTAACAGTTTTTGTTTTTCTTTTTCAAATTTTTTATTAAATTTGGTTAGTAAACGTACACTGTAATATTAGTTTCAGGTGTAGAATTTAGTGATTCATCTCTTACATACAACACTCAGTGCCCATCACAATTGCACTCTTAATACCACTCAGCTGTTTAAACCATACCCCTGCCATCCTCCCCTCCAGTAACCCTCAGTTTGTTCTGTGTATTTAAGAGTTTGTTTCCTGGTTTGCCTTTTTCTCCCCTACATTCATCTGTTTTGTTTCTTTTTTATTTAATTGTTTATTAATTTTTTCATGTTTATTTATTTTTGAGAGAGAGGGAGAGAGAGGGAGAGTGCAAGTAGGAGAGGGGAAGAGAGAGAGGGAGACACAGAATCTGAAGCAGCCTCTAGGCTCTGACCTGTCAGCACAGAGCCCGACATGGGGTTCAAACCCTTGAACTGTGAGATCATGACCTGAGCCGAAGTCAGATGCTTAACCAACTGAGCCACCCAGGCATCTGTCTTTTTTTTTTTAATTAATATTATTTATTTTTGAGAGAGAGAAAGAGTGTGAGTGGGGGAGGGCAGAAAGAGAGAGAGGGAGACAGAGAATCTGAAGTAGGCTCCAGGGTCTGAGCTGTTAGCAAAGAGCCTGATGCTGGGCTTGATCCCATGAACCATTAAATCATGACCTGAGCCAAAGTTAGATGCTTAACTGACTGAGCCACCCAGTGGCTCCAATCTGTTTTGTTTCTTAAATTCCACATATGAGTGAAACCACATGGAATTTGTCTTTCTGATTGACTTAGTTCACTCAGCATAATACTCTCTATCTCTATCCACATCATTGCAAATGGCAAGATTTCATTCTTTTTGGTGGCTGAATAATATTTCATTGTATATATATGCAACATTTTTTTAAACCATTCATCCATTGATGTACACTTGGGCTGTTTCCATAGCTTGGCTATTGTAGATAGACAATGCTGCTATAAACATTGGGGTGTATGTATCCCTTTGAATTAGAATTTTGTACTCTTTGGGTAAATACCTAGTAATGCAATTGCTGGATCACAGGGGAGTTTTATTTTTAACTTTTTGAGGAACGCCCACACTGTTGTCCAGAGTGGCTGCACCAGTTTGCATGCCCACCAACAGTGTAGGAGAGAAAGGGAAAGGGAACACCCCCTTTCACCACATCCTCACTAACACCTATTGTTTCTTGGGTTATTGATTTTAGCCATTCTGACATGTGTGAGGTGATATCTCATTGTAGTTTTGATTGTATTTCCCTGATGGTGAGTGATGAGCATATTTTCATGTGTCTGTTGGCCATTTGTATATCTTCTTTGAAAAATATTCATTCATGTATTTGCCAATTTTAAAACATTTTTTTATCATTTATTCATTTTTGAAAGGCAGAGAGAGAGAGTGCAAGTGGGGGAGGAGCAGAGAGAGAGAGAGACCCAGAAACAGAAGCAGGCTCCAGGCTCTGAGCTATCAGCACAGAGCCCAACACGGGGCTTGAACTCACGGACCACGAGATCATGACCTGAGCCGAAGTCAGTCACGTAACCGACTGAGCCACCCAGGTGCCCCAAGTCTTTGGCCCATTTTTTAATTGCATTATTTGTTTTTTGTATGTTGTGTTTGATAAGTTCTTTATAGATTTTGGATAGTTGGCTTTTATCTTATATGTCATTTGCAAATATCTTCTCCCATTCAGTAGGTTGTCTTTTACTTTTGTTGATTGTTTCCTTTACTGTGCAGAAGCTTTTTTATTTTGCTGTAGCCCCAAGAGTTTATTTTTGGTTTTGTTTCCCTGGAAGCAGAAAATATCTAGTAAGAAGTTGCTATGGCTGATGTCAAAGAGGTTACTGCCTGTTTTCTCTTCCAGGATTTTATCTCTCTTTTTCTCAGCTTCCTCTTTTTCCATAACTTTATCTTCTAGTTCACCTATTCTCTCCTCTGCCTCTTCAATCCGAGCCGTCGTCATTTCCATTTTATTTTGCATTTCGTTTAAAGCATTTTTCAGCTCCTCCTGACTGTTCCTTAGTCCCTTGATCTCTGTAGCAAGAGATTCTCTGCTGTCCTCTATACTGTTTTCAAGCCCAGCGATTAATTTTATGACTATTATTCTAAATTCACTTTCTGTTATATTGTTTAAATCCTTTTTGATCAGTTCATTAGCTGTTGTCATTTCCTGGAGATTCTTTTGAGGGGAATTCTTCCGTTTGGTCATTTTGGATAGTCCCTGGAGTGGTGCGGACCTGCAGGGCACTTCCCCTGTGCTGTGGTGTATAACTGGAGTTGGTGGGCAGAGCCGCAGTCAGACCTGATGTCTGCCCCCAGCCCACCGCTGGGGCCACAGTCAGACTGGTGTGTGCCTTCTCTTCCCTTCTCCTAGGGGCGGGATTCACTGTGGGGTGGCGGCCAGTCTGGGCTACTTGCACACTGCCAGGCTTGTGGTGCTGGGGATCTGGCGTATTAGCTGGGGTGAGTAGGCAAGGTGCATGGGGGAAGGAGGGGCAGGCTTAGATCGCTTCTCCTTAGGTGATCCACTTCAGGAGGGGCCCTGTGGCAGCGGGAGGGAGTCAGACCCGCTGCAGGAGGGCTCCGCAGAAGCACAGCATTGGGTGTTTGCACGGAGCAAGCAAGTTCCCTGGCAGGAACTGGTTCCCTTTGGGATTTTGGCTGGGGGATGGGCGAGGGAGATGGCGCTGGCGAGCGCCTTTGTTCCCCGCCAAACTGAGCTCTGTCGTCCGGGGGCTCAGCAGCTCTCCCTCCCTTTGTCCTCCAGCCTTCCCGCTTTCCGAGCAGAGCTGTTAACTTATGACCTCCCAGATGCTAAGTCCCGCTTGCTGTCAGAACACACTCCGTCCGGCCCCTCTGCTTTTCCCAGCCAGACTCGGGGGCTCTGCTTGGCTGCTGGGCCGCCCCTCTGCCCCGGCTCCCTCCCGCCAGTCCGGGGAACGCGCACTGCCTCGCCGCCCTTCCTACCCTCTTCTGTGGGCCTCTCATCTGCGCTTGGCTCTGGAGACTCCATTCTTCTGGTCTTCTGGTGGTTTTCTGGGTTAGTTAGGCAGGTGTAGGTGAAATCTAAGTGATCAGCAGGACGCGCGGTGAGCCCAGCGTCCTCCTACACCGCCATCTTCCTCTCTTCCAGGATTTTAATGGTTTCCTGTCTCACATTTAGGTCTTTGATCCATTTTGAGTTTATTTTTCTGTATGGTGTAACAAAGTGGTCCAGTTTCATTCTTTTGCATGTAGCTCTTCAGTTTTCTAAACACCATTTTTTTTGTTTTTCTTTTGTTTTTGTTTTCTTTTTCAAGTTTTTATTTAAATGCCACTTCGTTAACGTACACTGTATTATTGGTTTAAGGTGTAGAATTTAGTGATTCTTCACTTACATACAACACCAGTGCTCATATCAACAAGTGCCCTCCTTAATGCCCATCACCCATCTAGCCCATCCTCCATTCTCCTCCCTCCATAGGCCTTTAGTTTTTTCTCTATCATTAAGAGTCTCTTTTATGATTTACCTCTCTCTCCCCCCCCCATGTTCAGCTGTTTTGCTTCTTACATTCCACATATGAGGGGAATCACACAATGTTTGTCTTTCTTTGACTTATTTTGCTTAGCCTAATACACTCTAGTTCCCTCCATGTTGTTGCAAATGGCAAGATTTCATTCTTTTTGATTGCTGAGTAGTACTCCATTGTGTATATATACTACATCTTTGTCCATTCATCAGTCGATGGACACTGGGGCTCTTTGCCTAATTTAGCTATTGTTGATAGCGCTGTTATAAACAATAGGGTACATAAGCCCTTTAGAATCAGTATTTTTGTATCCTTTCATTAAATTCCTAGTAGTGCAATTGCTGGGTTGTAGAGCAGTTCTAGTTTAAACTTTCCAGGAACCACCATACTGTTTATTGAAACGTTTTGGGGTATTGTCTGTTTTGTTGTTGTTGTTTTGTTGTTGTTGTTGTTGTTGTTGTTGTTGTTGTTGTTTTGCTGACTGAGACCAGTTATCTGCTTCAGAGCAGAGAAATTCATCTCTCTCAACCCAACCTCCTGGAAACCTCAGCCCAGCTCCATCTTCTCAGGGGACTACCTCTGCCTCACTCAGGTTGCTAGTACCTTCTAGTACCTCACTCAGGTTGCTAGTAACAGTTGCTCTGTTAGCAGCTCTAAAGCTTGCCCAAATGGCCTCAGTAAAATATTAATAAATAATGATCATGACCTATTTACTCCAGGCCACTTGTATATCTCTTTTTCACTTTTTTAAAAATATAATTTATTGCCAAGTTGGCTAACATACAGTGTATACAGTGTGCTCTTGGTTTGGGGGGTAGATTCCGTGATTCATCATTTACATACAACACCCAGTGCTCATCCCAACAAGTGCCCTCCTCAATGCTCATTATGCATTTTATCCTCCCCCCATCAACCCTCAGTTTGTTCTCTGTATTTAAGAGTCTTTTATGGTTTGCCCACTCCCTCTTTGTTTGTAACTTTTTCCCCTTCCCCTCCCCCATGGTCTTCTGTTAAGTTTCTCAATGTCAACATATGAGTGCAAACATATGATATCTGTCTTTCTCTGACTTATTTCACTTAGCAGAATACCTTCCAGTTCTATCCATGTTGCTGCAAATGGCCAGATTTCAGTCTTTCTCATTACCAAGTAGTATCCCATTGTATATATAAACCACATCTTCTTTATCCATTCATCAGTTGATGGACATTTAGGCTGTTTCCATAATTTGGCTCTTGTTGAAAGCAATGCTATAAACATTGGGATACATGTGCCCCTATGCATCAGCACTCCTGTATCCCTTGGGTAAATTCCTAGCAGTGCTATTGCTGATTTATAGGGTAGTTCTATTTTTAATTTTTTGAGGAACCCCCACACTGTTTTCCAGAGCGGCTGCACCAGTTTACATTCCCACCAACAGTGCAGTAGGGTTCTGCTTTCTCCACATCCTCGCCAGCATCTATAGTCTCCAGATTTGTTCATTTTAGCTGCTCTGACTGGTGTAAGGTGGTATCTCAGTGTGGCTTTGATTTTTATTTCCCTGATGATGAGTGACATTGAGCATCATTTCATGTGTCTGTTGGCCATCTGCATGTCTTCTTTGGAAAAGTGTCTATTCATGTCTTCTGCCCATTTCTTCACTGGATTGCTTGTTTTTCGGGTATGGAGTTTGGTGAGTTCTTTATAGATTTTGGATACTAGCCCTTTGTCCAATATGTCATTTGCAAATATCTTTTCATTCTGTCGGTTGCCTTTTAGTTTTGTTGATTGTTTCCTTGCCAGTGTAGAAGCTTTTTTTCTTGATGAGGTTCCAGTAGTTCATTTTTGCTTTTAATTCTCTTGCCTTTGGAGATGTGTCGAGTAAGAAATTGCTGCGGCCGAGGTCAAGAGGCTGTTTCCTGCTTTCTCCTCTGGGGTTTTGATGGTTTCCTGTCTCACATTCAGATCTTTCATCCATTTTGAGTTTATTTTTGTATATGGTGCAAGAAAGTGGTCTAGTTTCATTCTTATGCATGTTGCTGTCCAGTTCTCCCAGCACCATTTGTTAAGGAAACTGTCTTTTTCCATTGGATTCTCTTCCTGCTTTGTCAAAGATGAGTTGGCCATACATTTGTGGGTCCAATTCTTGAGTATCTATTATTCCATTGGTCTATGTGTCAGTTTTTGTGACATACCATGCTGTCTTAATTATTACAGCTTTGTAGTAGAGGCTAAAGTCTGGGATTGTGATGCCTCCTGCTTTGGTTTTCTTTTCAACATTACTTTGGCTATTCAGGGTCTTTTGTGGTTCCACACAAATTTTAGGATTGTTTGTTCTACCTTTGAGAAGAATGTTAGTGCAGTTTTGATTTGGATTGCATTGAATGTGTAGATTGCTTTGGGTAGTATTGACATTTCAACAATATTTATTCTTCCAATCCATGAGCATGGAATGTGTTTCCATTTCTTTGTGTCTTCTTCAATTTCATTAGAAAGTTTTAGCATAAGTTTTAGCATGTATAGTTTTTAGCATACAGATATTTTGCATATTTGTTTAGGTTTATTACTAGGTATTTTAAAGTTCTTGGTGCAATTATAAATTGGATCTATTTCTAATGTCCTTTCTGTTGTTTCATTGTTGGTGTATAGAAATGCAACCCATTACTGTACATTGATTCTGTATCCTGAGACTTTGCTGAATTCATGTATCAGTGCTAGCAGCCTTGTGATGGAGTCATTCAGGTTTTCCATGTAGAGTATCATGTCATCTGTGAAAAGTGAAACTTTGACTTCTTTGCCAATTTGGATACATTTTATTTCATTTTTTGTGTGATTGCTGAAGGTAGGACTTCCAACATGATGTTAAACAACAGTGGTGAGAGAGGACATCCCTGTCATGTGCCTGATCTCAGGGTGAAAGTTCTCAGCTTTTCCCCATTGAGGATGATATTAGCTGTGGGCTTTTAATATATGGCTTCTATGATGTTTTGGTATATTCCTTCTATCCCGACTTTTTTGAGGATATTTATTAAGAAACAATGCTATATTTTGTCAAATGCTTTTTCTACATCTATTGACAGAGTCATATGGTTCTTATCTTTTCTTTCATTAATTTGATGTATCACATTGATTGAATTGCAAACATTGAACCAGCCCCACAGCCCAGGAATGAATCCCATTTGATCACGGTGAATAATTATTTTTATATGCTGTTGAATTCGATTTGCTAGTATCTTGTTGAGAATTTCTGCATCCATGTTCATCAGGCATATTGGCCTGTAATTCTCCTTTTTTGTGGGGTCTCTGTCTGGTTTGGGAATCAAGGTAAAGCTGGCTTCATAGAATGAGTCTGTAAGTTTTGCTTCCCTTTCTGTTTTTTTGGAATAGCATGAGCAGGATAGATATTAACTCTGCTTTAAATGCTAGAAATCCCCCGGGAAACAATCTGGTCTGGAACTCTTATCTGTTGGGAGATTTTGGACAACTGATTCAATTTCTTCCCTATGTAAAGTTCTGTTCAAAGTTTCTACTTCTTCATTTGAGTTTTGGTAGTGTGTGGGTGTCTAGGAATTTTTCCTTTTTTTTTTATTAAAAAAAATTTTTTTTAATTATGAAATTTATTGACAAATTGGTTTCCATACAACACCCAGTGCTCATCCCAAAAGGTGCCCTCCTCAACCCATCACCCACCCTCTCCTCCCTCCCACCCCCATCAACTCTCAGTTTGTTCTCAGTTTTTAACAGTCTCTTATGCTTTGGCTCTCTCCCACTCTAACCTCTTTTTTTTTTTTCCTTCCCCTCCCCCATGGGTTCCTGTTAAGTTTCTCAGGATCCACATAAGAGTGAAACCATATGGTATCTGTCTTTCTCTGTATGGCTTATTTCACTTAGCATCACACTCTCCAGTTCCATCCACGTTGCTACAAAAGGCCATATTTCATTCTTTCTCATTGCCACGTAGTATTCCATTGTGTATATAAACCACAATTTCTTTATCCATTCATCAGTTGATGGACATTTAGGCTCTTTCCATAATTTGGCTATTGTTGAGAGTGCTGCTATGAACATTGGGGTACAAGTGGCCCTATGCATCAGTACTCCTGTATCCCTTGGATAAATTCCTAGCAGTGCTATTGCTGGGTCATAGGGTAGGTCTATTTTTAATTTTCTGAGGAACCTCCACACTGCTTTCCAGAGCGGCTGCACCAGTTTGCATTCCCACCAACAGTGCAAGAGAGTTCCCGTTTCTCCACATCCTCTCCAGCATCAGCATAGTCTCCTGATTTGTTCATTTTGGCCACTCTGACTGGCGTGAGGTGATATCTGAGTGTGGTTTTGATTTGTATTTCCCTGATAAGGAGCGACGCTGAACATCTTTTCATGTGCCTGTTGGCCATCCGGATGTCTTCTTTAGAGAAGTGTCTATTCATGTTTTCTGCCCATTTCTTCACTGGGTTATTTGTTTTTCGGGTGTGGAGTTTGGTGAGCTCTTTATAGATTTTGGATACTAGCCCTTTGTCCGATATGTCATTTGCGAATATCTTTTCCCATTCCGTTGGTTGCCTTTTAGTTTTGTTGGTTGTTTCCTTTGCTGTGCAGAAGCTTTTTATCTTCATAAGGTCCCAGTAATTCACTTTTGCTTTTAATTCCCTTGCCTTTGGGGATGTGTCGAGTAAGAGATTGCTACGGCTGAGGTCAGAGAGGTCTTTTCCTGCTTTCTCCTCTAAGGTTTTGATGGTTTCCTGTCTCACATTCAGGTCCTTTATCCATTTTGAGTTTATTTTTGTGAATGGTGTGAGAAAGTGGTCTAGTTTCAACCTTCTGCATGTTGCTGTCCAGTTCTCCCAGCACCATTTGTTAAAGAGGCTGTCTTTTTTCCATTGGATGTTCTTTCCTGCTTTGTCAAAGATGAGTTGGCCATACGTTTGTGGGTCTAGTTCTGGGGTTTCTATTCTATTCCATTGGTCTATGTGTCTGTTTTTGTGCCAATACCATGCTGTCTTGATGATGACAGCTTTGTAGTAGAGGCTAAAGTCTGGGATTGTGATGCCTCCTGCTTTGGTCTTCTTCTTCAAAATTCCTTTGGCTATTCGGGGCCTTTTGTGGTTCCATATGAATTTTAGGATTGCTTGTTCTAGTTTCGAGAAGAATGCTGGTGCAATTTTGATTGGGATTGCATTGAATGTGTAGATAGCTTTGGGTAGTATTGACATTTTGACAATATTTATTTTTCCAATCCATGAGCAGGGAATGTCTTTCCATTTCTTTAAATCTTCTTCAATTTCCTTCATAAGCTTTCTATAGTTTTCAGCATACAGATCCTTTACATCTTTGGTTAGATTTATTCCTAGGTATTTTATGCTTCTTGGTGCAATTGTGAATGGGATCAGTTTCTTTCTTTGTCTTTCTGTTGCTTCATTGTTAGTGTATAAGAATGCAACTGATTTCTGTACATTGATTTTGTATCCTGCAACTTTGCTGAATTCCTGTATCAGTTCTAGCAGACTTTTGGTGGAGTCTATCGGATTTTCCATGTATAATATCATGTCATCTGCAAAAAGCGAAAGCTTGACTTCATCTTTGCCAATTTTGATGCCTTTGATTTCCTTTTGTTGTCTGATTGCTGATGCTAGAACTTCCAACACTATGTTAAACAACAGCGGTGAGAGTGGGCATCCCTGTCGTGTTCCTGATCTCAGGGAAAAAGCTCTCAGTTTTTCCCCCTTGAGGATGATGTTAGCTGTGGGCTTTTCATAAATGGCTTTTATGATCTTTAAGTATGTTCCTTCTATCCCGACTTTCTCAAGGGTTTTTATTAAGAAAGGGTGCTGGATTTTGTCAAAGGCCTTTTCTGCATCGATTGACAGGATCATATGGTTCTTTTTTTTTTGTTGTTAATGTGATGTATCACGTTGATTGATTTGCGAATGTTGAACCAGCCCTGCATCCCAGGAATGAATCCCACTTGATCATGGTGAATAATTCTTTTTATATGCCGTTGAATTCGATTTGCTAGTATCTTATTGAGAATTTTTGCATCCATATTCATCAGGGATATTGGCCTGTAGTTCTCTTTTTTTACTGGGTCTCTGTCTGGTTTAGGAATCAAAGTAATACTGGCTTCATAGAATGAGTCTGGAAGTTTTCCTTCCCTTTCTATTTCTTGGAATAGCTTGAGAAGGATAGGTATTATCTCTGCTTTAAACGTCTGGTAGAACTCCCCTGGGAAGCCATCTGGTCCTGGACTCTTATTTGTTGGGAGATTTTTGATAACCGATTCAATTTCTTCGCTGGTTATGGGTCTGTTCAAGCTTTCTATTTCCTCCTGATTGAGTTTTGGAAGTGTGTGGGTGTTCAGGAATTTGTCCATTTCTTCCAGGTTGTCCAATTTGTTGGCATATAATTTTTCATAGTATTCCCTGATAATTGTTTGTATCTCTGAGGGATTGGTTGTAATGATTCCACTTTCATTCATGATTTTATCTATTTGGGTCATCTCCCTTTTCTTTTTGAGAAGCCTGGCTAGAGGTTTGTCAATTTTGTTTATTTTTTCAAAAAACCAACTCTTGGTTTCGTTGATCTGCTCTACAGTTTTTTAGATTCTATATTGTTTATTTCTGCTCTGATCTTTATTATTTCTCTTCTTCTGCTCATTTTGGGGTGTCTTTGATGTTCTGCTTCTAGTTCCTTTAGGTGTGCTGTTAGATTTTGTATTTGGGATTTTTCTTGTTTCTTGAGATAGGCCTGGATTGCAATGTATTTTCCTCTCAGGACTGCCTTTGCTGCGTCCCAAAGCGTTTGGATTGTTGTATTTTCATTTTCATTTGTTTCCATATATTTTTTAATTTCTTCTCTAATTGCCTGGTTGACCCACTCATTCGTTAGTAGGGTGTTCTTTAACCTCCATGCTTTTGGAGGTTTTCCAGACTTTTTTCTGTGGTTGATTTCAAGCTTCATCGCATTGTGGTCTGAAAGTATGCATGGTATAATTTCAATTCTTGTAAACTTATGAAGGGCTGTTTTGTGACCCAGTATATGATCTATCTTGGAGAATGTTCCATGTGCACTCGAGAAGAAAGTATATTCTGTTGCTTTGGGATGCAGAGTTCTAAATATATCTGTCAAGTCCATCTGATCCAATGTCTCATTCAGGGCCCTTGTTTCTTTATTGACCGTGTGTCTAGATGATCTATCCATTTCTGTAAGTGGAGTGTTAAAGTCCCCTGCAATTACCACATTCTTATCGATAAGGTTGCTTATGTTTATGAGTAATTGTTTTATATATTTGGGGGCTCCGGTATTCGGCGCATAGACATTTATAATTGTTAGCTCTTCCTGATGGATAGACCCTGTAACTATTATATAATGTCCTTCTTCATCTCTTGTTACAGCCTTTAATTTAAAGTCTAGTTTGTCTGATATAAGTATGGCTATTCCAGCTTTCTTTTGGCTTCCAGTCGCATGATAAATAGTTCTCCATCCCCTCACTCTCAATCTAAAGGTGTCCTCAGGTCTAAAATTGGTCTCTTGTAGACAGCAAATAGATGGGTCTTGTTTTTTTATCCATTCTGATACCCTATGTCTTTTGGTTGGCGCATTTAATCCATTTACATTCAGTGTTATTATAGAAAAATACGGGTTTAGAGTCATTGTGATATCTGTATGTTTTATGCTTGTAGTGATGCCTCTGGTACTTTGTCTCACAGGGTCCCCCTTAGGATCTCTTGTAGGGCTGGTTTAGTGGTGACAAATTCCTTCAGTTTTTGTTTGTTTGGGAAGACCTTTATCTCTCCTTCTAGTCTAAATGACAGACTTGCTGGATAAAGGATTCTTGGCTGCATATTTTTTCTGTCTAGCACCCTGAAAATCTCGTGCCAATTCTTTCAGGCCTGCCAAGTTTCAAAAGAGAGATCAGTCACGAGTCTTATAGGTCTCCCTTTATATGTGAGGGCACGTTTACCCCTTGCTGCTTTCAGAATTTTCTCTTTATCCTTGTATTTTGACAGTTTCACTATGATATGTCGTGCAGAAGATCGATTCAAGTTACGTCTGAAGGGAGTTCTCTGTGCCTCTTGGATTTCAATGCCTTTTTCCTTCCCCAGTTCAGGGAAGTTCTCAGCTATTATTTCTTCAAGTACCCCTTCAGCACCTTTCCCTCTCTCTTCCTCCTCTGGGATACCAATTATTCATATATTATTTCTTTTTAGTGTATCACTTAGTTCTCTAATTTTCCCCTCATACTCCTGGATTTTTTTATGTCTCTTTTTCTCAGCTTCCTCTTTTTCCATAACTTTATCTTCTAGTTCACCTATTCTCTCCTCTGCCTCTTCAATCTGAGCCGTGGTGGTTTCCATTTTGTTTTGCATTTCATTTAAAGCGTTTTTCAGCTCCTCGTGACTGTTCCTTAGTCCCTTGATCTCTGTAGCAAGAGATTCTCTGCTGTCCTCTATACTGTTTTCAAGCCCAGTGGTTAATTTTATGACTGTTATTGTAAATTCACTTTCTGTTATATTATTTAAATCCTTTTTGATCAGCTCATTAGCTGTTGTTATTTCCTGGAAATTCTTCTGAGGAGAATTCTTCTGCTTGGTCATTTTGGATAGTCCCTGGCATGGTGAGGAGCTGCAGGGCACTTCCCCTGTGCTGTGGTGTATAACTGGAGTTGGTGGGCAGGGCCTCAGTCAATCCTGATGTCTGCCCCCAGCCCACCGCTGGGGCCACAGTCAGACTGGTGTGTGCCTTCTCTTCCCTTCTCCTAGGGGCAGGATTCACTGTGGGGTGGCGTGGCCTGTCTGGGCTACTTGCACAGTGCCAGGCTTGTGGTGCTGGGGATCTGGTGTATTAGCTGGGGTGGGTAGGCAAGGTGCATGGGGGCAGGAGGGGCAGGCTTAGCTTGCTTCTCCTTAGGTGATCCACTTCAGGAGGGGCCCTGTGGCAGCGGGAGGGGGTCAGATCTGCTGCTGGAGGTTTGGCTCCGCAGAAGCACAGAGTTGGGTGTTTGCGCGGAGCGAGCAAGTTCCCTGGCAGGAACTGGTTCCCTTTGGGATTTTGGCTGGGGAATGGGCAGGGGAGATGGCGCTGGCGAGCGCCTTTGTTCCCCGCCAAACTGAGCTCTGTCGTCCGGGGGCTCAGCAGCTCTCCCTCCCTTTGTCCTCCAGCCTTCCCGCTTTGCGAGCAGAGCTGCTAACTTATGTCCTCCCAGCCGCTAAGTCGCGCTTGCTGTCGGAACACCGTCTGCCCGGCCCCTCCGCTTTTGCCAGCCAGACTCGGGGGCTCTGCTTGGCCGGCGAGCCGCCCTTCCACCCTGGCTCCCTCCTGCCAGTCCGTGGAGCGCGCACCACCTCGCCGCCCTTCCTACCCTCTTCCGTGGGCCTCTCGTCTGCGCTTGGCTCTGGCGACTCCATTCTGCTAAACCTCTGGCAGTTTTCTGGGTTATTTAGGCAGGTGTAGGTGGAATCTAAGTGATCAGCCGGACGCGCAGTGAGCCCAGCATCCTCCTACGCCGCCATCTTGACTAGAATCCTCTCAACACCAAAATTCTTTATAGAACTAGAAAAAACAATCCTAAAAACTGTATATAACCAGAAAATACCATGAATAGCCAAAGTAATTTTGAAAAAGAAAACCAAGGCTGGAGTCATCACACTTTACGACTTCAAGCTGTATTACAAAGCTATAATCATCAAGACAGCATGGTACTGGAACAAAAAGAGAAGCATAGATCACTGGAATAGAACAGATAACCTAGAAATAGACCTGAAAATGTATAGCTAACAAATCTTCAACAAAGTAGGAAAGAGTACCCAATGAAAAAAAGACAGTCTCCTCAGCAAATGGTGCTGGGAAAACTGGATAGCAACATGCAGAAGAATGAAACTGGACCACTAACATACAAAATAGTTAATTAAAAATGGATTAAAGACCTAAATGTGAAACAGAAAACGATCAAAATCCTAGAGGAGAAAACAGGCAGCAATATCTTTGACCTCATCCACAGCAACTTCTTACTTGACATGTCTCCAGAGGCAAAGGAAGTAAAAGAAAAAATAAACTAATGAAACCTCATCAATATAAAAAACGTCTGCACAGTGAAGGAAACAATCAGCAAAACTAAAAGGCAAACAATAGAATAGGAAAAGATATTTGCAAATTACCATAGGATAAAGGGTAAGTATCCAAAACTTATAAAGAACTTACTTAACTCAACACCTAAAAAATGAATAATTCAATGAAGAAATGGGCAGAAGACATATATAGACACTTTTTCCAAGAAGATATCCAGATGACTAACAGACACATGAAAAAATGCTCAACATCACTCATCATCAGGGAAAAACAAATAAAAACTATGATGAGATATCACCTCACGCCTGTCAAAATGGCTAAAATTAAGACCTCAGGAAACAAAAGATCTTGGCCAGGATGTGGAGAAAGGGGAAGACTTTTGTACTGTTCGTGGGAATGGAAACTGGTGCAGACATTATGAAAAACAGTACGGAAATTCTTCCAAAATTTACAGATAGAGCTACCTAATGGCCCAGCAATCAGACTACTAGATATTTATCCAAAGGATACAAAAATGCTGATGTGAAGAGGCACGTGAACCCCAATGTTTATAAGCATTATCAACAATAGCCAAATTATGTAAAAAGCCCAAGTGTCCATCAACTGATGAATGGATAAAGAAGATGTGGCACATATATATGTGTGTGTGTGTGTGTGTGTGTGTGTACACACAATGGCAGTGATGAAAAAGAATGAAATCTTGCCATTTGCAATAATGTGAATGGAAATAGAGGGTATTGTGCTAAGTGAGATAAGTAAATCAGAGAAAGACAAAATCACTTGATTTCACTTATAAGTGGAATTTAAGAAATACAACAGGTGAACATAGGGGAAGGAAAGGATAAAAATAAGATAAAAACACAGGAATGCAAGCTGGTGCAGCCACTCTGGAAAACAGTATGGAGGTTCCTCAAAAAACTAAAAATAGAACTACCTTACGACCCAGCAATTGCACTACTAGGCATTTATCCATGAGATACAGGTGTGCTGTTTCAAAGGGACACATGCACTCCCATGTTTATAGCAGCACAATCAACAATAGCCAAAGTATGGAAAGAACCCAAATGTCCATCGATGGATGAATGGATAAAGAAGATGTGGGATATATATATATATATATATATATAATGGAGTATTACTCGACAATCAAAAAGAATGAAATCTTGCCAATTACAACTACGCAGATTGAACTGGAGGGTATTATGCTAAGTGAAACTAGTTAGAGAAAGACAAAACTCATATGACTTCACTCATATGAGGACTTTAGAGAGAAAACAGATGAACATAAGGGAAGGGAAACAAAAATAATATAAAAACAGGGAGGGGGACAAAACAGAAGAGACTCATAAATATGGAGAACAAACTGAGGGTTACTGGAGGTGTTGTGGGAAGGGGATGGGTAAATGGGAAAGGGGCATTAAGGAATCTACTCCTGAAATCATTGTTGCACTATATGCTAACTAATTTGGATGTAAATTTAAAAAAACAAAATTAAATTTAAAAAACATGTGAAAACCATAAGAGACTCTTAAATACAGAGGACAAACTGAGGTTTGCTGGAGGAGAGGTGGGTGGAATGATGGGATAAATATGTGATAGGCATTAAGAAGAGGAATTTTTAGAATGAGCACCAAGTGTCATTATATGAAATGATATCGGGTCTGACTGCGGCCCCGTCCATCAACACAAGTTACTCCAGACAACACAGAGGAAGAGTCCTGCAGTTCCACGTCACTCCAGGACTATCCAAAATGATGAAACGGAAGAATTCTCCTTAAAAGAAACTGCAGGAAGTAGCGACAGTTAACGAACTGATCAAAAACAATTTAAGCAATAAAACAGAACATGAATTTAAAATAATGTTATAAAATTAATCGCTGGGCTTGAAAAAAGTATAGAGGACAGCAGAGAACCTATTGCTACAGAGATCAAGGCACTAAGAAACAGGAGAAGCTAAAAAATGCTATAAATGAGGTGCAAAATAAATGAAGGCGACCATTGCTCGGATTGAAGAGGCAGAGGAGAGAATAGGTGAATTAGAAGATAAAATTATGGAAAAAGAGGAAGCTGAGAAAAAGAGAGATAAAAAAAATCCAGGAGTATGAGGGGAAAATTAGAGAAATAAGTGATGCACTAAAGAGAAATAATCTACGCATAATTGGTATTCCAGAGGAGGAAGAGAGAGGGAAAGGTGCTGAAAGTGTACTTGAAGAAATCATAGCTGAGAACTTCCCTGATCTGGGGAAGGAAAAGGGCATTGAAATCCAAGAGGCACAGAGAACTCCCTTCAGACGTAACTTGAATCGATCTTCTGCACGACATATCATAGTGAAACTGTCAAAATACAAGGATAAAGAGAAAATTCTGAAAGCAGCTAGGGATAAACATGCTCTAACATATAAAGGGAGACCGATAAGACTAGTGACGGATCTCTCTACTGAAACTTGGCAGGCCAGAAAGGAATGGCAGGAAATCTTCAATGTGATGAACAGAAAAAAATATGCAGCTGAGAATCCTTTATCAAGCAAATCTGCCGTTTAGAATAGAAGGAGAGACAAAGGTCTTCCCAAACCAATAAAAACTGAAGGAATTCATCACCACTAAACCAGCCCTACAAGAGATCCCAAGGGGGATCCTGTGAGACAAAGTACCAGAGACATCACTGCAAGCATGAAACCTACAGACATCACAATGACTCTAAACCCATATCTTTCTATAATAACACTGAATGTAAATGGACTAAATACTCCAACCAAAAGACATAAGGTATGAAAATGGATAAAAAAAAAAACGAGACCCATCTATTTTCTGTCTACAAGAGACTCATTTTAGACCTGAGGGCACCTTCAGATTGAAAGTGAGGGGATGAAGAACTGTCTGTCATGCTACTGGAACTCAAAACAAAGCTGGAGTAGCCATACTTATATCAGACAAACTAGATTTTAAATTAACGACTACAGCCATTAATTTTAATTAATTTAATTAATTGATTTAATTAACTAATTAATTAACTTCTCTTCTTCTACAGAGATGAAGAAGGGCATTATATAATAATTACAGGGTCTATCCATCAGGAAGAGCTAACAATTATAAATGTCTATGCACCAAATACGGGAGCCCCCAAATATATAAAACAATCACAAACATAAGCAACCTTATTGATAAGAATGTGGAAATCGCAGGGGACTTAATACCCCACTTACAACAATGGATAGATCATCTAGACACACGGTCAATAAAGAAACTAGGGCCCTGAATGAGACATTGGATCAGATGGACTTGACAGATATATTTACAACTCTGCATTCCAAAGCAACAGAATATACTTTCTTCTCAGGTGCACATGGAACATTCTCCAAGATAGATCACATACTGACTGGGTCACAAAACAGCCCTTCATAAGGATACAAGAATTGAGATCATACCATGCATACTTTCAGACCACAATGCTATGAAGCTTGAAATCAACCACAGGAAAAAGTCTGGAAAAACTCCAAAAGCATGGAGGTTAAAAAACACCCTACTAAAGAACGAATGGGTCAACCAGGCAATTAGGGAAGAAATTAAGAAATATATGGAAACAAATGAAAATACAACAATCAAAATGTTTTGGGATGCAGGGAAGGCAGTCCTGAGGGGAAAATACATTGCAATCCAAGTCTAGCTCAAGAAGCAAGAAAAAATAAAAACTACAAATTCTAACAGCATACCTAAAGGAAATAGAAGCAGAACAACAAAGACACACCAAACCAAGCAGAAGAAGAGAAATAATAAATATTAGAGCAGAAATTAACAATATAGAATCTAAAAAAACTGTAGAGCAGGTCAACGAAACCAAGAGTTGGTTTTTTGAAAAAATAAACAAAATTGATAAACCTCTAGACAGGCTTCTCAAAAAGAAAAGGGAGATGACCCAAATAGATAAAATAATGAATGAAAATGGAAATATTACAACAAATCCCTCAGAAATACAAGCAATTATCAGGGAATACTATGAAAAATTATATGCCAAGAAACTGGACAACCTGGAAGAAATGGACAAATTCCTAAGCACCCACACACTTCAAAAACTCAAATAGGAAGAAATAGAAAACTTGAACAGACTCATAACCAGAGAATAAATTGAATCGTTTATCAAAAATCTCCCAACAAATAAGAGTCCAGGACCAGATGGCTTCCCAGGGGAATTCTACCAGACATTTAAAGCAGAGGTAATACCTATCCTTCTCAAGCTGTTCCAATAAATAGAAAGGGAAGGAAAACATCCTGACTCATTCTATGAAGCCAGCATTACTTTGATTCCTACAACAGACAGAGACCAAGTAAAAAAAGACAACTACAGGCCAATATCCATCCTGATGAATATGGATGCAAAATTTCTCAATGAACATACTAGCAAATAGAATTCAGTAGCATATTATTCACCATGATCAAGTGGGATTCATTTGTGGGCTTCAGGGCTGGTTCAACACTTGCAAATCAGTCAATGTGATACATCACATTAATAAAGGAAAAGATCAGAACCATATGATCCTGTCAATCGATGCAGAAAAAGCATTTGACAAAATTCAGCATCCTTTCTTGTGAAAACCCTCGAGAAAGTCGGTATAGAAGGAACATACTTAAACATCATAAAAGTCATTTATGAAAAGCCCACAGCTAATATCATCCTCAATGGGGAAAAACTGAGAGCTTTCTCCCTGAGATCAGGACCACGACAGGAATGTCCACTCTCACCGCTGTTGTTTAACATAGTGCTGGAAGTTCTAGCATCAGCAATCAGACAACAAAAGGAAATCAAAGGCATCAAAATTGGCAAAGATGAAGTTAAGCTTTCACTTTTTGCAGATGACTTGATATTATACATGGAAAACCCAACAGACTCCACCAAAAGTCTGCTAGAACTGATATATGAATTCAGCAAAGTCGCAGGATACAAACCTAATGTACAGAAATCAGCTGCATTCGTATACACTAATAATGAAGCAACAAAGAGACAAATAAAGAAACTGATCCCATTCACAATTGCACCAAGGATAAAGTACCTAGGAATAAACCTAACCAAAGATGTAAAAGATCTGTATGCTGAAAACTGTAGAAAGCTTATGAAGGAAATTGAAGAATATACAATGAAATGGAAACACATTCCGTGCTCATGGATTGGAAGAATAAATATTGTTAAAATGTCAATCCTACCCAAAGCTATCTACACATTCAATGCAATCCCAATCAAAATTGCACCAGCATTCTTCTCAAAACTAGAATAAGCAATCTTAAAATTTGTATGGAAGCACAAAAGGCCCCGAATAGCCAAAGTAATTTTGAAGAAGAAGACCAAAGTGGGAGGCATCACAGTCCCAGACTTTAGCCTCTACTACAAAGCTGTCATCATCAAGACAGCATGGTATTGGCACAAAAACAGACACATAGACCAATGGAATCGAATAGAAACCCCAGAACTAGACCCACAAAAGTATGGCAAACTCATCTTTGACAAAGCAGGAAAGAATATCCAATGGAAAAAAGACAGCCTCTTTAACAAATGGAAGAACCGGATAGCAACATGCAAAAGGATGAAACTAGACCACTTTCTTACACGATTCACAAAAATAAACTCAAAATGGATGAAGGACCTAAATGTGAGACAGGAAACCATAAAACCCTAGAGGAGAAAGCAGGAAACGACCTCTCTGACCTTAGCTGCAGCAATTCCTTACTCGACACATCTCTAAAGGCAAGAGAATTAAAAGCAAAAATGAACTATTGGGACCTCATGAAGGTAAAAAGCTTCTGCACAGCAAAGGAAACAATCAACAAAACTAAAGGTCAACTGACGGAATGGGAAAAGATATTTGCAAATGACATATCCTACAAAGGGCTAGTATCCAAAATCTATAAATAAGTCACCACACTCCACACTTGAGAAAGAAATAATCCAGTGAAGAAATGGGCAGAAAACATGAATAGACACTTTCCAAAAAAGACATCCAGATGGCCAACAGGCACATGAAAAGATGCTCAACGTCGCTCCTCATCAGGGAAATACAAATCAAAACCACACTCAGATAACACCTCATGCCAGTCAGAGTGGCTAAAATGAACAAATCGGGAGACTACAGATGCTGGCAAGGATGTGGAGAAATGGAAACCCTCTTGCACTGGTGGCGGGAATGCAAACTGGTGCAGCCACTCTGAAAAACAGTGTGGAGGTTCCTCAAAAAATTAAAAATAGATCTACCCTATGACCCAACAATAGCACTGCTAGGAATTTACCCAAGGGATACCGGGTGCTGATGCATAGGGGTACTTGTACCCCAATGTTTATAGCAGCACTCTCAACAATAGCCAAATTATGGAAAGAGCCTAAATGTCCATCAACTAATGAATGGATAAAGACATTGTGGTTTATATACACAATGGAATACTATGTGGCAATGAGAAAGAATGTAATATGGCCTTTTGTAGCAATGTGGATGGAACTGGAGACTGTTATGCTAAGTGAAATAAGTCATACGGAGAAAGACAGATACCAAATGTTTTCACTCTTATGTGGATCCTGAGAAACTTAACAGAAGTCCATAAGGGAGGGGAAGAAAAAAAAGAGCTTAGAGAGGGAGAGAGCCAAAACATAAGAGACTCAAAAACTGAGAACAAACTGAGGGTTGATGGAGGGTGGGAGAGAGGGGAGGGTGGATGATGAGTATTGAGGAGGGCACTTCTTGGGATGAGCATTGGGTGTTGCATGGAATCCAATTTGAAACTAAATTTCATATTAAAAAAAAAAAGACAGGCCAGGACCTCTGCTGCAACTCCTGCAAACTAAGTGCTAGTGCATTAAAATGAAACAAAAATGTATAAACTTGAACATTTGGTTGTGTGAATAAGTTCTTTACAGTTCTTATTCAAGACAGACACTAAAGCAAATGACTTCAGAGAAAGAGTATATTTACACAGGGAGAGAGTACTATTTTCAGATGTTTCACTCCCCAGGACAGGTAAATAAAATTTCAGGAAGAATGTGCTCAACATACATTTTAATAAATAAATGGATTCAGTAACCACTATTTCTGGGCTCAGAAGGGGAATAAGGACTACATTTAAAAAAACCTATGAATTGTGTTTCAGGGTTTATTGGTATGACATATAGATGAAATATAGCTGCTGTTGGGGCGCCTGGGTGGCTCAGTCAGTTAAGCGTCCAACTTTGGTTCAGGTCATGATCTTATGGTCAGTGAGTTTGAGCCTCACATCAGGCTCTGTGCTGACATCTCAGAGCCTAGAGCCTACTTCAGATCCTATGTCTCCATCCCTCTCTGACTCCCCCCCCCACTCTCTCTCAAAAATAAATATAACTTCAAAAAATTTAAAGAAAAAGAAATATAGCTGCTGTTTAAAAAAAAATAGATGCACCATGTGGGTTGGGAAGATGGTAGAGTAGAAGGACCCTATGCTCACCTCATCCCACGGATACAACTAGATAACACACACATCAGCATAAATAACCCAGAAAAATGACCCCAACGCTAGAAGAACAAGCTCTACAACTAAAGGTAGAGGCCATATTAAAGAAGATAGGAAGGGGAAAGGCACAGTTTCTTAGGGAAGGGAAGAGCTGGGGTCATGTAGAAAAACAAGACCATTGCACTGGGAAGTCCTCTCAGGGAAGACATTTCCCCATAATATTTGGCTTTTAAAGCGAGAGGGGCCAGATTTTGTAGAATTTTCTTTCTAAAGTCTGTAATTTTACTTTATTTTATTTTAAAATATATTTTATTGTCAAGTTATCTAACATACAGTGTATACAGTGTGCTCTTGGTTTTGGGGGTAGATTCCTGTGATTCATTGCTTACATACAACACCCAGTGCTCATCCCAACAAATGCCCACCTCAATGTCCATCGCCCGTTTTTCCTCTCCCCCGTCCCCCCATCAACCCTCAGTTTGTTCTCTGTATTAAAGAGTCTCTTATGGTTTTCCTCCTTCTCTGTTTGAAACTATTTTCCCCTTCCCTTCCCCAATGGTCTTCTGTTAGGTTTCTCAAATTCCATATATGAGTGAAAACATATGATATCTATCTTTTTCTGACTGACTTACTTCACTTACCACAATACCCTCCAGATCCATCAATGTTGTTTCATATGGCAGAATTTCATTCTTTCTCATTGTCAAGTAGCATTCCATTGTATATATATACTACGTCTTTTTTTATCCGTTCATCAGTTGGTGGACATTTAGGCTCTTTCCATAATTTGGCTATTGTTGAAAGTGCTGCTTTAAACATTGGGGTACAAGTGTCCCTATGAATCAGCACTCCTGTATCTTTTGGATAAATTCCTAGTAGCCCTATTTCTGGGTCAAGGGTAGATATCTTTTTAATTTTTTGAGAAAACTCCACACTGTTTTCCACAGCGGCTGCACCAGTTTGCATTCCCACCAACGGGGCAAGAGGGTTCCCCTTTCTCCACATCCTCGCTAACTCTTTTGCTTCCTGAGTTGTTAATTTTAGCCACTCTGACTAGTGTGATGTCGTCCTCAATATGGTTTTGATTTTTATTTCCCCGATGATGAGTTATGTTGAGTATCTTTTCATGTGTCTGTTGGCCATCTGGATGTCTTCTTTGGAAAAGTGTCTATTCATGTCGTCTGTCCATTTGTTCACTAGATTATTTGTTTTTCAGGTGTTGAGTTTGGTAAGTTCTTTATAGATTTTGTATACTAACACTTTATCCAATATGTGATTTGCAAATACCTTCTCCCATTCTGTCAGTTGCCTTAGTTTTGTTGGTTGTTTCTTTTGCAGTGAGAAGTTTTTTATCTTGATGAGGTCCCAATAGTTCATTTTTGCTTTTATTTCCCTTGCTTTCAGAAATGTGTCAAGCAAAAAATTGCTGTGGCTGAGTCAGAGAGGTTGTTGCCTGTTTCTCCTCTAGGTTTTTGACAGTTTCCTGTCTCACATTTAGGTCTTTCATCCATTTTGAGTTTATTTTTGTGTATGGTGTAGGAAAATATTCCAGTTTCATTCTTCTGCATGTTGCTGTCCAGTTCTCCTAGTACCATTTGCTAAAGAGGCTGTCTTTTTTCCGTTGGATACTCTTTCCTGCTTTGTCAAAGATTAGTTGGCCATACACTTGTTGGTCCAACTCTGGTTTAGTTATTCTATTACATTAGTCTATGTGTCTGTTTTTGTGCCAATATCATACTGTCTTGATGATTACAGCTTTGTAGTAGATGCTGAAGTCTGGGATTGTGATGCTTACTTCATTGGTTTTCTTTTTCAGCATTAATTTGGCCTTTCAGGGTCTTTTGTGGTTCCATACAAATTTTAGGATTGCTTGTTCTAGCTTTGAGAAGAATGCCAGTGCTATTTTGATTGGGATTGCACTGAATGTGTAGATTGCTTTGGGTAGTCGATATTTAAACAATATTTGTGCTTCCAATCCATGATCATGATTTTTTTCCATTTCTTTGTGTTTTCTTCGATTTCCTTCATAAGTTTTCTATAGTTTTTACTATACAGATATTTTACATCTTTGGTTAGGTTTATTCCTAGGTATTTTATGTTCTTGGTGTAATTGTAAATGGGATCTATTTCTTGATTTCTCATTCTGCTGTTTCTTATTTGTGTATAGACATACAACCTATTTTTGTACATTGATTTTGTATCCTGCAGCTTTGCTGAATTCATGTGTCAGTTCTAGCAGCTTTTTGGTGGAATCGTTGGGTTTTCCATATAGAGTACATATCATCTGCAAAAAGTGAAAGCTTGACTTCTTCATTGCCAATTTGGATGCCTTTCATTTCATTTTGTTGTCTGATTGCTGAGACTAGGACTTCCAACACTATGTTAAACAACAGCGGTGAGAGTGGATATCCCTGTCATGTTCCTTATCTCAGGAGGAAAGCTCTCCGTTTTTCCCCATTAAGGATGATATTACCTGTGGGATTTTTATGTAACGCTTTTATGATGTTTTATGTTCCTTCTATCCTGACTTTCTTGGAGGGTTTTACTAAGAAAGGATGATGTTTTTTGTCAAATGCTTTTCAGCATCTATTGACAGAATCATATGGCTCTTATTCTTTCTTTTATTAATGTGATGCATCACATTGATTGATTTGTGAATATTGAACCAGCCCTGTAGCTGAGGAATGAATCCCACGTGATCATGGTGAATAATTATTTTAATATGCTGTTGAATTCGATTTGCTGTTATCTTGTTGAGAATTTTTGCATCCATGTTCATCAGGTTATTGGTCTGTAATTCTCCTTTTTAGTGAGGTCTCCTTCTGGTTTGGGAATCAAGGTAATGCTGGCTTCATAGAATGAGTCCAGAAGCTTTCCTTGTGTTTCTATTTTTTGGAACAGCTTGAGCAGGATATGTATTAACTCTCCTTTAAATGTCTGGTAGAATTCTCCTGGAAAACAATCTGGTCCAGGACACTTATTTGTTGGGAGATTTTTGATAACTGATTCAATTTCTTCACTAGTTATGGGTCTGTTCAAATTTTCTATTTCTTCCCGTTTGAGTTTTGGTGGTGTGTGGGTGTCTAGGAATTTGTCCATTTCTTCCAGATTGTCCAGTTTGTTGGCATAAAATTTTTCATAGTATTCTCTGATAATTGTTTGTATTTATGTGATGTTGGTTGTGATAAATCCAAATTCATTCGTGATTTTATCTATTTGGCTCATCTCCCTTTTCTTTTTGAGAAATCTGGCTAGGGGTTTACCAATTTTGTTTATTTTTTTCAAAAAACCAGCTCTTAGATTCATTGATCTGTTCTACTATTCTTTTGGATTCCATGTTGTTCATTTATACTCTAATCTTTATTATTTGTCTTCTGCTGGACTTGTGGCGTCTTTGCTGTTTTGCTTCTATTTCCTTTAGGCATGCTGTTAGATTTTGTATTTGGGATTTTCTTGTTCCTCGAGATAGGCCTGGATTGTAATGTATTTTCCTCTTAGGACTGCCTTTGCTGCACCCAAAGGGTTTGGACTGTCATGTTTTCATTTTCATTTGCTTCCATATATATTTAGTTTCTTCTTTAATTGCCTTGTTGACCCCTTCACTCTTTGGTAGGATGTTCTTTAACCTCCATGCATTTGGAGGCTTTCCAAATTTTTTCTTGTGATTGATTTCAAGTTTCATAGCATTGTGATCTGAATGCATGGTATGATCTCAATTCTTCTATATTTATTGAGGGCTGTTTTGTGACTCAGTATCTGATCTATCTTGGAGAATGTTCCATGTGCACTCGAGAAGAATGTATGTTCTGCTGTTTTAGAATGAAAAGTTCTGACTTTATCTGTCAAGTCCATTTGGTCCAGTGTATCATTCAGGGCCATTATTCCTTTATTGATTTTCTGCCTAGATCATCGTTCCATTGCTGTAAGTAGAGTGTTAAAGTCCCCTGAAATTACCGTCTCCTTATCAACAAGATTGCTTATGTTTGTGATTAAATCATTTATATATTTGGGGACGTCACTTTAGGGACATAAACATTTACAATTGTTAGCTCTTCTTGATGAATAGAGGCCATAATTATGATATAATACCCTTCTTCATCTCTTATTGCAACCTTTAGTTTAAAATCTAGTTGTCTGATATAAATATGGATACTCAAGCTTTCTTTTGACTTCCAGTAGCATGGTAGATATTTCTCCATCCACTCACTTTCAATCTGAAGTCGTCCTCAGATATAAAATGAGTCTCTTGTAGACAGCTTATAGATGGACCTTGTCTTTTTTATCCATTCTGATACCCTATATCTTTTGATTGAAAATTTAGTCCATTTAATTTAAGAGATATTATTAAAAGATATGGATTTAGTGCCATTGTGTTATCTGTACATTTCATGCTTGTGTTGATGTCTCTGGTCCTTTGTAGTTTTTGCAACATTCCATTCACAGAGTCCTTTAGGATCTCTTGCAGGGCTAGTTTAGTGGTCATGAGCTGCATCAGATTTTCTTTGTCTGGGATAGCCTTTATCTCTCCTTATATTCTGAACGACAGCCCTGCTGGATAAAGGATTCTTGGCTGCATATTTTTCCTATTCACCACATTCAATATTTCCTGTCAGTCACTTCTGGCCTGCCAAGTTTCAGTGGACAGTTGTGCTACTACCCTTATGTGTCTACCCTTGTAAGTTAAGTCCCATTTGTCCTGAGATGCTTTCAGAATTCTCTCTTTATCTTTGTATTTTGCCAGTTTCACTATGATATGCTGTAGAGAAGACCTATTCTTTTTACATCTGAAGGGATTTCTCTGTGCCTCGTGGATTTGTATGTCTGCTTCCTTCCCCAAGTTAGGGAATTTCTCAGCTATAATTTATTCAAGTAAACCTTATGCCCCTTTCTCTCTCTTCTTCTGGAACTTCTATGAAATGGATATTATAACATTTCATGGAATCACTTAATTCTCTAATTCTCCCCTTGTGGTCTAGTATTTTCTTATCTCTCTTTTTCTTGACTTCACCATTTTCCATAATTTTGTCTTCTATTTCACTTATTCTCCCCTCTGCTTCCACCATCCTTGCTGTACTGCATCTAGTCTATTTTGCATCTCATTTATAACATTTATTAATTCACTGTGACTATTTCTTAGTTCCCTGATGTCTGCAGCAGTAAATTTTCTGCTGTGTTCTATGCTTTTCTCAAGCTCAGCCTTTAATCTTGTGACTACTGTTCTAAATTGTTGATCAGATATATTGTTTATATCTGTCTTGAGTAATTCTCTAGGTGTCATTTCTTCCTTGAATTTTTTTTTTTGAGGAGGATTCTTCTGTTTCATCATTTTGGCTAGTTTTCTAGCCCTTACATGTTTTAATAGGTTGTTTTATGTCCTGTACTTGCGAGCATTCTTATATTAAAAAGAGGTCATACACTGTCCAGGGCTTGGAACTTAAGAAGGTGTTTCTGGAGTGTGTTGCATGCTCTCTGTTGTTGTGACTCTTGGTTGCTTTATTGTTCTACTCATAGTGGTGGTATGGACCTTCCATAAGGTGTGCTTTGATTTGTTTGTTGAAGTAACTCTGGAAAATTTTTCAAAAAGGGGTGCTGTGGTGGAAGTAGCCTTATCCCAAAGAGATAAATGACAAGGGTTGGCAAAAAGAAAAGAAAAAGCATTGACCAGGCAGAGAGTCTGAGAAACTATATGGCTTAATCCAGACAGAGAGAGAGAGAGAAATAAAGAAGAAGGATACAGAAGAGGTGCAAAAAGAATAGTTTAGAAATGTCTGCTTAAGTATTTTATATATATATATAGTGTGTGTGTGTGTGTGTGTGTGTGTGCATGTGTGTGTAGATGTATTAAATACACAAGAATCAAATCAGAAAATTCAAAACCCTGGTAATGTTTCTGTAACTCTGTATCCTGGATTCCTGGAATTCCAAGTCTTCTGGCCTCAATACTGCTGTGTTTGAGGGACAAGGGAACTTTGGACCCCTCTACTTCTTTGCCATGTTGACTCCTCAAGTCTGGAATTTTAAAAATAAGCAGGCTTGGCTCTGGGAAAGCTCGGAGAGTGTTAGAAAGCTGAGTTCACACTCATAAATAAACTGGATGACAAAAAGCCAGTGGAGATACAGCATAGTAGTAGCTGTTTGAAAAATGCCTGTGGCATAAGGGAGAGAGGGTTATGTACTCATCTCAGAGCTTGTCACAGAGAGGCAGGGATCACAGGAACACCTCTCCAGGAAAAGAAGAGAAGCTGGTAGGTGCCATTCCCTCCCCAGCCCCAGCATAAATACTCAGCTATCTGTAGGAACTATCACTGTGCTGACACTCACTACTTACCTTGCTTACACCAAGCCTCACTTTCCCCCCACACTTCAGTGGGTATTCCCTTTCCATTCATATTTGATTCAGTCCCTGAACCGTGGGTACTCTCACCCAGGAGACCAGAGGAAATCACATCAAGACTGAGTCCCTCAACTTGGGGCTTTGGATCTGACAGTGGCAATAACAGGTCTCATTTCACAAGCAACCAGTGCACAACTTGTTAAAATGGACTCCAACTGACGAGGGACCAAAACGTCCCCAACAGGCACAGAGAGCCTCTGCAGACTACTGGGTTGAGGGAAAAAGTGGCCAGGACACAACATCAGGACACATGCAACACACATAAAAGAAACACTCTAAAACACTGGGTCCTGGAGAAGAGGGGTCACCACACTGCAGGGCACTAAAGGAATTCTTCATTACCTTCAAGAAAAGGAGATATAGCTGGCTTTCTTAACACATAGAAACAAACACAGAAAGTTAGACAAATGAGGAAACAAAAGAATATGTCCCAAATGAAAAAGCAGAATGAAACCACAGCAAGAGACTTAAGCAAAACAGATATAAGTTATATGCCTGATAGAGAATCTAAAGTAATTATCATAAATATACTCACTGGATATGAGAAAAGAATGGAGGACATCAGTGAAACCCTTTACAATGATCTTAAGAAGTGAATCAAAATTGAAAAACACAGTAAATGAAATTAAAAATACACTTTATGAAATAAATAGCAGGCTAGAGGAATCAGAAGAACGAATTAATTAATAAGAAGAATAGAAATAAAGAGTAATAGAAAGTAATTGAGCTAAAAAAAGATGAGAGAAAAAGGAATTATCCAAAATGAGAATCACTGGGGAAATCAGTGATTTCATCAAGTGGAATAACATTCACATTATAGAGAGCTCAGAAAAAGAAAAAAAGGAAGCAGAAAATTTATTTGAAGAAATAATAGCTGAAAACATCTATAGTGTGGTGAAAGAAGCATATCCAAATGCAGGAGGCATAGGGTTCCCCCAAGGAGGTCCACAACAAGACACAAATTAATTAAAATGGAAAAAAAAAACTAGTGATAAAGAAAAAAAAGCATTCAGAGGAAAGAAAACAGATACATTCAAGGGAAACCCTATAAGGCTATCTTAGGTAGAAATTTTGCAAGCCAGAAGGAGTGAAATGACATATTCAAAGTGGTAAAAGGAAAAATATGCAGCCAAGAATACTCTATCTAGCAACGCTATCATTCAGAATAGAAGGAGAGATAAAGAGTTTCTCAGAGAAACAAAAACTAAAGGAGTTCATGAACACCAAAGCAGCACTATAAGAAACTCTAAAGGAGAATCTTTGAGTGGAAAGAAAAGATCATAAATGAGAGTATTAAAAATGGAAACAAAAAAATAAAATAAGCATATCTGTAAACATTATCAAAGAATTATAAAATAAAATGATGTAAAATATGACACTATATTCCTAAAGTGTAGGTAAGAGAGAAGTAAAGAATGGTTTTGAATTAAGCAACCATCAACTTAATATATACTGCTATATGCAGAAGAGATTCTATACAAACCTAATGGTAAACACTAAATTAAAAACCAGTAATATATTCAAAGAATAAAGAGAAAGGAATCTAAGTATGTCACTAAGGAAATCCAACAAAAAAAGAGAACAAGAGAAGAAAGGATCAGAAAAAAATTACAAAAACAACCACAAAACAAGTAACAAATTGCCAATGAATACATATCTACCAACAATTACTTTGAATGTAAATGCTACAATCAAAAATATAGAGGAGATTAAGATGGTGGAGTGGTAGGGGTACCTTATGCTTGCCTCATCCCTCAAACACAGCCAGATAAATATCAAATTTTTCTGAACACCAAGAAATCTATCTGAGGACCAAGAAAACAAACTGCACATCCAGAGGGAGAAAAACAGGCACATTGTGGAAGGTAGGAGGTGCAGAGAGTTGATTTGGGAAAGAAAAGAACTGTGGATTCTGTGGAGGGGAGGGAGCCCATATCATTGAGAGAGGACTTGAGAGAGAGAGAGAGAGAGGTGTGAAGGGTATTCCATAAGAAAAACTCTTTCCTAAAACCCTTGACTGGGAAAAGGAGAGGGGCTGAATAAGCAGTGGAGCTCCAAGTCTTAGGTTTTAGAAGCCCACACCATCACTGAGGTCGGGCCTAATGGACTTCACAGTGCTTCTGTTAAGGAGGACAGAGCGTGGGATCAGACACTGTAGTCTCGGGAACCCCTGTGTCACACCAGGAGAGACAGTTTCCCTTCTTAGAGTGCATTTGAGAGAGGTGGCAGTGCCTCTCAGGGGGCAAAACAGAAGAGGAGAGTCATTAAATGGCCCCATTAATTAACATGGTAGCAGAGTCACCGCTAAAGGCAGCTAGCCTGAAAGCTAGTTTTTGGCTATGCTTTACCATAAACTTCTAGGCCCACACCAGTTGTGTGACTAATTTTTTGGGACAAACTAGCATCAACTACAGCATGGTGAGGCCCTTCCCTTCCCAAGAGGATCATTGTCGGTCTGTGCTATCCTGGGTCCCTAAAATTTTGAGCTTTGGAACCTAGCCATGTGCCTGAGATAAAACACAGGAGTACTGTGCAGCCAGGAAAACAGATGGCTTGACACAGAAGAGGTGAAGGCAGAGTTCTGACAGGAGTCTGGGACACGAGAGGGGAAATTGTATTCTTTTAGGGTTTCCTGAACAGCATCAGGTACAAACTCTCCTCTCCAGGGATGAGAAAGAGGGGTGATGCCATTTTCTCCCTGCCCATTAACATGGACAGACTTCAGTGAGCAATACAGTGCCCCCAGTGGAGGCTGGGTGGCTTACACCAAGCCCCACCCAACTGCACCCTGCAGGTGCACCTTTACAAGGGCAAGTCTCCCTGAGAACCAGCATAGCAGATCCTGTCCTCAGAAGACGAGAACAAACCCTCCACAGTCACCAAGTCTACAGTTCATAGAATGCTTCAAAGCTTCAGGTCTAGCGGAAATAGGATCTAGTCTTTTCTAACCAGCAAACCAAAACACACCTGGTTAAAACTCATCACACACTGGAACAGATCCAAAAGCTCTATACTGCAGGCAAGGGGAAACTCTGTAGAGTACTGATCTGAGGGAAAAAGCAGCCAAAACACAATAACGGAGTACACACAGCATACACCAAAAACCTTCCTGAAGTTATAGACCCCAGACAGTATATGACCTCTACTTTATATAGCCATTACTCTCAGATTATGAAATATAACAGGTAGAGAAGTCTAGGCAAAATGCCAAGATGAAGGAATTCATCCCAAAAGAATTGGAAGAGGTCATGGCCAGGGATCTAGTCAGAACAGATATAGATAATATGTCTGAACCAGAATTTAAAACAACAATCACAAGGATAATAGCTGAGCTTGAGAAAAGCATAGAACACACTAGAGAATCCCTTTCTGCAAAAAATAAAAGCAATAAAAACGAGTTAGGCTGAAATTTAAAAATGCTCTAATCAAGATGCAAAACTGATTGGATGTAATGACAAAAGGGATGGATGAAGCAGAGGAACAAATCAGTGATACAGAAGATAAAATTATGGAAACTAGTAAAGCTGAAAAGAGGGAAACAAAAGTATTGTATCATGAATGTAGACTTAGGGAACTCAGAGACTTCATAAAGCACAATAACATTTGTATCATAGGAGTCCCAGAAGAAGAAGAGAGGGGAAAAGGGGAAGAAGGATTATTTGAGCAAATTGTAGCTGAAAATGTCCCTAATCTGGGTAAAGAAACAGTCATCCAAATCCAGAAAGGACAGAAAACTCCCATCAAATTCAACAAAAGCCAGCTAACACCTAGACATATTGTATTACAATTTGAAAAATATAGACATAAGGAAAGAATCCTGGAAAAAAATAAGGGAAAAGAAATCCCTAACCTACAAGGGAAGACAAATCAATTTAGCATTAGACTCTCCACAGAAACCTGTCAGGCCAGAAGGGAGTGGCAAGATATATTTAACATGCTAAAGAAGGAAATATGCAGCCAAGAATACTTTATCCAGTAAGGGTGTAATTTATAATAGAGGGAGATAAAGAGCTTCCCAGACAAACAAAAACTAAAGGAGTTCTTAACCATAAACCAGCCATACAAGAAATGTTAAGGGGCCCCAAATTGGGAAAGAAAGCCCCAAAACAACAAAAACTAGAAAGTAATAGAAAATTTCCCAAAACTGAAACTTCACAGGTAATACAAAGGACCAAATTCACATTGATCAGTAATTACTATGAATGTAAAAAGACTAAATGCTCCAATAAAAAGATATAAGGTATCACAATAGATTTAAAAAAAGACCAATTATGTTGGTCTTGTTTTAGACCTAAAGACTCATTTTTACCTAAAGGTAACTTGTAATTGAAATTGAAGGGATAGAGAGACATCTATCGTACTAATGGATATTAAAAAAGCCAAAATAGCCATACTATATCAACTGTAACAAGAGATGAGAAAAGGAACTATATTATAATTAAGGGGTCTAACAAATAAGATATAACAATTGTAAACATTTATCCCCCCAACTTGGAATAACCCGAATATATAAACAAATTAGTAACAAACATAAAGAAACTCAATGGTAACAATACAATAATAGTAGGAGACATCAACACCCCACTTACAACAATGGACAGATCATCTAAGCAGAAAATCAACAAGAAACAATGGCTTTATGCACCATATGGACTTAACAGATATAGTCAGAACATTTCATCCTAAAGAAAAGGAATATACATTTTTCTCTAGTGCACATGAAACATTCTCCAGAATAGATCACATACTGGGGCACAAAACAGACCTCAACAGGTACAAAAAACCCAAGATCATACCATGCATATTTTCAGTTTAAAACGCTAATGAACTTGAAATCAACCACAAGAAAAAAATTGGAAAGCCCTCACATACATTAAGGTTAAAGAAAATCCTACTAAAGAATGAATGTGTTAATTGGGTAATTAAAGAAATAAAAAAATACATGGAAGCCAACTAAATTGAAAACGTAGCAGTCCAAAACCATTGGTATAGTGCAAAAGACAATATTAAGAAGAAAGTATATGGCATTCCAGGCCTTCCTAAAGAAGAAAGAAATGTCTCAAATACGCAACCTAAACCTAGAGGAGTTGGAAAAAGAACAGTTAATAAATACAAAAATGGCAGAAAAAGGGATAGAAAAAAGATTAGAGCAGAAATCATTGATATAGAAATAAAAAAAAAACAGTAAACAGATCAACGAAACTAGGAGCTGGTTCTTTGAAAGAAACTTAGCAAAATTGATAACCCCCTAGCCAGACTTATCAAAAAGAAAAAAGGAAATTACCTCAATAAATAAAATCACACATGCACCCAAGACCATTGGATACCTAGGAAAAAACCTAACCAAAGAGGTAAAAGATCTATAGGCTGAACACTATATAATGTTTCTGAAAGTTATTGAAGAGGATACAAGGAAATGAAAGAACATTCCATGTTCATGTATCAGAAGAACTGATATTGTTAAAATGTCAATACTACTCAAAGCAACCTACACATTCAATGCAATCCCTATCAAAACACCAGAATTCTTTAAGGAGCTAGAAAAAACAATTAAAAAGTTGTATGGAACAAGTTAAGACCCCAAATAGCCAAAGTAAAGTTGAAAAAGAAATCCAAAGCTGGAGGCATCATGATTCCAAACTTTAAGCTGTATTACAAGGATGTAATCATCAAGACAATATGGTATGGGCACAAAAACAAACACATAGTTAAATGTAACAGAATAGAGAACACAGAAATTGACCACAAACATATGGCCAACTAATCTTTGAGAAAGCAGGAAAGAATATCCAATGGAAATGAGGTAGTCTCTTCAGCAAATGTTGCTGGGAAAACTGGACAGCAACATACAGAAAAATGAACCTGGACCACTTTCTTACACCATATACAAAAATAAATTCAGAATGGATGAAAGACATAAATGTGGTACAGGAAGCCATCAAAATCCCAGAGGAGAAAACAGGCAGAAACCTCGTAGACCTCAGTCACAGCAATTTCTTACTATACATATTTCTGGGATCAAGTGTAACAAAGAAAAAAATGAACTACTGGGGCTTCATCAAGATAAAAATCTGTATAGTAAACAAATAGTCAACAAAACTAAAAAGGCAACTGATTAATGGGAGAAATATTTGCAAATGACATATCAGATAAAGGGTTAGTATCCAAAATCTATAAAGAGCTTATCAAACTCAACACCCAAAAGACAAATAATTTAGTGAATAAATGGGCAAAAGACATGTATAGACATTTTTTCAGAGAAGACATCCAGATGGCTGACAGACACATGAAAAGATGCTCAACATTACTCATTATCAGGGAAATATAAACCAAAACCACAATGAGATATCACCTCATATCTGTCAGAATGGCTAAAATTAATAACTTAGGAAACCACAGATGTTGACGAGGATGCAGAAAAAGGGTAACTTTCTAGCACTCTCTGTGGGAATGAAAACTGGTACAGCCACTGTGGAAAACAGTATGTGTTTCCTCCAAAAGTTAAAGTCTGAACTACCCTACAACCCAGCAATTGCAATCCAAAGGATATAAAAATGCTGATATGAAGGGGTACATACACCCCGATGTCTACAGCAGCATTATCAACAATAGCCAAATTATGGAACGAGCCCAAATGTCCATCAAATGATGAATAGATAAAGAAGAGGTTTTACACACACACACACACACACACACACACACACACACTGGAATACTATTCAGCAATCAAAAAGAGTGAAATCTTTCTATTTACAACAATGTAGATGGAACTAGAGTGTATTATGCTAAGCAAAATAAGTCAATAAGTGAAACACAAAATTGTGATTTCACTCATATGTGTAATTTAATAAACACAACAGATGAATTTAGGGGAAGGGAAACAAAAATAAAATGGGATAAAAACAGAGGTTGGCAAACAATAAGAGACTCAAATATAGAAAACAAACTGAGGGTTAATGGTGGGTTGGGATATGGATTAAATGGGTGATGGGCATTAAAGACGGCACTTGTTGGGTTGAGCACTGGGTGTTATATGTAAGTGATAAATGACTAAACTCTATACCTGAAACCAATTTTACTATATGTATTAATTAATTTTTTCAAACCTTGAAATATATATATGTATATATATATATGTGTGTGTGTGTGTGTATATATATATATATATGTATATATTAAAAGAAAGTCAGAGAAGAAGTATTATATCAAAGTAAGGTTTAAAACAAAGACTGTAACAAGAGTCAAAGAAGGACACTATATGATAATAAAGGGGACGATCCAACAAGAAGATACAACAATTGTAAATATTTATGCATCCAACATAAAATAACCCAAATACATAAAACAGTAACAAACATAAAGGAACTAATCAATAGTAATACAACTACAGTAGGGAGTTTTAATGTCCCACTTGCATCAGTGGTCAGATAATCTAAACAGAAAATCAAAAGAAAACAGTGACTTTGAATGACACACTGGACCAGTTGGATTTAACAGATATTCAGAACAATCCATCTTAAAATAGCAGAATACACATTCTTTTCAAGTGCATATGGAACACTTGCCAGAAAAGTACACACAGGCCACAATATAAACTTCAATAAATTAAAAAAGATTGAAGTCATACCATGCATCCTTTCTAATCACAATGCTATAAAACTAGAAATTTATCACAAGAAAAACCCAGAAATATTATAAATACATGGAGTTTGAATAACATGTTACCAAAAAAATGTATGGTTCAATCAAGAAATCAAAGAAGATATATGAAAGTAAATGAAAACAAACAAATACAAAAGTACAAAGAAACAAACAACATTCTAAAACCTTTGCGATTCAGGAATGTGGTTCTAAGAGGGGAGTTTATAGCAATACAGACCTACACCAAAAAGTAAGAAAAATCTCAAATAAACAATCTAATCTTAAACTCAAAGGAGCTAGTGAAAGAACAATAAACAAAACCTAAAGTTAGCAGAAGGAAGTAAATAATAAATATTAGAGAAGAAATAAATGATATAGAACAACAACAGTAACAATAACAGAAGAAATAAATGAAACCAGGAGCTTATTCTCTCAAAAGTTCAACAGAATTGAAAAACCTCTAGTCATACTCATCCTAGAGAGAGACAGACACAGAGAGAAAGAGAGAGAACTGAAACAATCACAAATGAAAGGGGAGAAATAACATCCAACACCATAGGAATACAATTGTAAAGGAATATTATGAAAAACTATGCCAACAAACCTAAACAAAATGGATGAATTCATAGAAACATACAACTTCTCAAAACTGAAGCAAAAAGTAATAGAAAATTTGAATAGACCAATTGTCAGCAATTAAATTGAATCTGTAGTCAAAAACTTCCAACAAACAAAACTTCAGGACCAGACAGTTTGACAGGTGAATTCTACAAAACATTTATTTTATTACTTCTTAATATTTTGTTTGTTTTCTTTCCCCAAGTTTCCATTTAAATTCCAGCTCTTTTATATACAGTGCAGTATTAGTTTTAAGATATAGAATTTAGTGATTCATCACTTACATACAAAACCCAGTGCTCATCACAACTGCCCTCCTTCATGCTCATCACCTGTTT